>NC_090937.1:348029255-348352140 GCF_040938575.1 Ambystoma mexicanum
TCTCACTCCTTTTTGAGTTTTTGGAATAGGCATACTAGAAATATTTTTTATGCGTTCTGGTGTTAATCTTCTCCCTTCTTTCGAAAGTAGGTATCCCAAATAAGACATTTCTTCAAACTTGCCTTATGACCATGGGTCGCTAAATGTGTCAAGAGTAATGCAGTACTTTCTTTGCAGATCTCCTTCGTGTCAGCAGCTAATAACAAGTCATCTATGTACTGCAAGAGTACGCAACCCTCGGGTAGTTCTAGCATGTCTAGCTGCTCTTTTAGCACTCTGCTGTAAATGCTCGGGCTTTCTGTATATCCTTGTGGAATGCGTGTGAATGTGAATGATCGACCTCCTAGAGTGAACGCGAACAGATATCTACTTCTTTTATCCACTGAGATGCTAAAGAATGCGTTCTTCAAATCAACTACACTAAAGTATTCTGCAGTGGCCGGTATCATTGTCAGTATTGTTGTGACATCTGGGACCAAAGGGAATTGTGGGTCTACCACTTTGTTTAATGTGCGGAGATCAATTATGAAACGGTAGGGTACTTCATTGCCTCCTTTCTTGTAAACTGGAAGAATCGGGCTGTTGCACGTGCTCCCTGCAATTTCCTCAACCAACCCCAATCTCACCAGGTCAGTAACAATGCTTTTCAATCCCTTCTCACCTTCAACATAAATTATATACTGGGGAATTCGTGGTAGTGTTACACCTTCTTTCAAAGTTATTTTTGCTGGCTCTATTTTCAAGCATCCTACATCATTATCATGCATTGCCCACAGACAGGTTGGTACTCCACTTAACTCTTCTGGCAACTCTTTTGACATGAATTCCATCACCGGTGCATCGTGAGGCCACATCGTGAGGAACACCCCGTCTGCCGTACAATGTATGACTGCCCCCAATTTTCTCAACAAATGTAATCCTAGCAAGTTCTCTCCAGAATTCTCTGTCAAAAGAAATGGACACTGCTCCATAAATGGTCCTATTGTAATTGGGACAGCTTCGGGCATGGGGTTAATTACTGGTGTACCTGCGAACCCTACAGAAACATTCTTCTGCCCCGACAGTGGTATCTCCGGAACCAAGTGGTGGTCTATCGAACACTTCTGTGCCCCTGTATCTACAAGGAAACGGTGCTCCTTATTCCCGACTCTCATTTCTACGTAGGGTCCTCTCTGATTCACGGGAATAGACACTGGTTCCGACCCCTGTCGTGGGCTGTCCTATCGCGAAAATAACACATCGTCCGATGTGTAGTCACAGCTACTGCTATAATACGTGTTTGGTTGTGTACCAAAAGTATTCCCATTTCCCCCTCGATGTCCTCCACTCTGATCATTTCTCTGTTGGCATTGCCCGCCCTTATTTTGGTTCGAAACACTTTGGTTCAATGTCTGGTTCTGTTGTGCTTGGTTTTGGCCATATGATTGGGTTTGAGTACCTCCATTGGTATATCCCTGCTGCTCCTGCATGTTACTTCTGCTTGGGCCGTTCGACCCCTGATGTCCTCTATGAGGCCTTCTCTGACCAAACCCACCTCTATTCTGTAGGTGCGGGCATTGCGCTCGCCAGTGTCCTTCCTCCTTACAGTACACACATTGGTTTAATCCCAATGACACCCCATGCATATTATTCAAATTTCCCCGGCCTTGTGCATTACCTCTACCTCTATTGTATCCAATGACCTGCTGCAGTAACACCCTTGTTTTTAAATGTATTCTATCCTTCACCTCTCTTTCTTTCGCCACATTTACCCTGTTCTCGTAATATTGGGCTATGTGTAATATCTCACTCACCCGTTTTGCTGCCCAGAAACTTTCCGACGTCATTAACATATCTTGAATTGGCGATATTAGTCCCCTCACATATTTATCAACAAATAGCCTTTTCCCCGACTCTGTGCTCACATCCTGCCCACTGAAGTCTGTGAATACTCCTTCAAATCTATTGAAATAATCTGTTACTGGCTCATGCTTGCCCTGCAAATTAACAAGGGGGGTCCTGGGAGTCCCTCTGCCAGGCATTAGTCCTGGTTGCGAGAGACTTACCCAGAGTCTTTAGCTCACTATCTTTCACAGAGAAGAAATATCCTAAACATATCAGTCTTTGTCCTGCCCTGGGGCAGTCCAGCCTTGCCCTGTACACATGTAGTTAATTTGTCCAACTGAATCCTTTTTTCTGGAATTATTTCCCTCAATCTCCGCATTATCCGTTCTGGTAGATCTGCCATGCGGGTTCCCGGATTTTCCCCTACTTTTCTATTTTTATTCTCCAGTAGTAACTCCGCCCATGTGTCGCCAAAAACCCCCGCGTCATCTACCGTCCTCATCTGTTTCCATATATCTGCCGGCAAAATGGCTTGGAAAATCAAATCTATATCGCTCATAGTAAGCACTGCTGATCTCATGGTTGACTCCACTTCCTTATAGAACCCTGCTGGATTCTTTCTTATATCGGGAATTGTCTGTTTTATAGTATTCACCTCTTGCCTGGAAAAGGGGACATGCACATACTGGGCGGTGAAATGGGCTGGTGTTACCTGCGCTCCTACTGTTCCCGTCGCAGGGATCTCTACTTTTGGTACAAACGTGGGCGGGACCTCTCTCATTGGAAATGCCCCACTCACGATCCCTCCCCCTTCTCTTAGGTTCAATAGTACTCCTAAATCCAGTGATAGGCCCGTTTCTCCTGTACTTCGCTCGAATGCTCTCCTGTATACCGCTAGTATCTCAGGTGGGCTGGCCTTATATTTTATACCCTTCTCCATCAAATGTTCAGCCATCAATTGCAGTGCCTTTCTTTTCATTGGTATGGAATATTCATCAAATATATCATATATAACCATTGTTGGAATACTAGGATTTGATACCCATTTTACCGCTTCTCGTATACATACTTTCAATTTCTCGCCCTCTGTACAGATGACGTTGAATGTCTCCGCTCTATGTATGATCCTACCGTCCCTCTCCCCTCTCTTCTAATATCCCAACCCCTGTACTCAGGCGCAGCAAACATTTCGGCATACTCATTATCCAACTCATTTTTAAGATCAAGAAATCTATCCACATGTTCCTTCACTTCTTCATCTTTTATTCTACAACATGCTAGTTGGTTCAAATCTAACAATCGTTGTGGTGGTAATTTGTCAAGCAACTTTTTCCATTCTCCCACCAAAAATTTCCCCATGCATTCCAACACTACCTGTCTCTCGTCTCTTCTTCGGTACCCATACAATGAGGCCAATGCTGCCGTCTCATCATTTCCTTCTATGTACATTTCTGCCTCTTATCGTAATTCAATCTTTCTCTTTTCTGATTGCGCTTCGAGTTACCCATCCAAATCCTGTTCCTTCAGCCCCGCCTCTCGCCTCCCCAGTCTCAATCTCGACTTCGGGAGGGGCGGATGGTGCTGAATCTGTCTCTAGAGCGGGAGGTGCGGATGGGACAAGTGACACAGGTGGCATCTGTGAAGGGCCTTGCTGGGTGCTGGGAAACTGTGTGTCCGCGGTCTGCGCTTGTGGGAGTGCTCGTGCTGTGGGCGGGGCTTGGGTTAACGCTTGCGTGAGTGGAAGTGCTCAGGCTGCGGGAGGTGGTATGAGAGCGACTGGTTGGGCCCGCGTAGTCACTGCTGGCGTGTTTGGTTTCGATTCTGGTTTTGGGCCTCGACCCGTGTTAGTTAACAAATGTTCCATTAATTCATCTGCTATGTGTAGTTCCCGCTGCGGGTATATTCTGTCTATGTTCATCTGGTTCCGTCTCCCTTCCCGTCTTAGACTCTCAGTCCACTCCTCCTCTTCCTTCTCTTCTGCTATCTCAAGCTTCGTTTTATGCCTACGCACATGCTTCTCTCTACTCCTTAGTCGGAGCATCGCTTCCCTCCTCCAATCTTTGACGGTCTAAAAAGCTGCAGGTCGCGCTTTCTTTCTAATCAGCACCCTCTCTAGGTTATCTATCCTCCCCATCTCAAAACTACCATTAATCGGCCACTGATGTTCGGGTTGCTTTCTAGTTTGCCTATGCCAAATTTCACAAAATATTATCGCACCCACACCATATTTCGCATACATATCATAAGCCGGCGTTCCCCCAGGTGGTGCACTTTGGCCATATTCCAAGGACTGTCTACCGCAGCTGAAAAGCCCCACTAAAGTGGACAGTACTCCAGGCATGTCACAATCAGACTAACTGGAAGGAAGAGAGATCGACACTCTCCCCCGAACCACGGAAGCCGAATGAACTCGACCCTCCCACCGTGGTTGGCACAGGCGCCTGAGTTAGTAAACAGGTCGCCACGTGGCAGCCAATGGGGGGGAAGAGGGGTTAGGGAGGGGAAATTAGGAACACCGGAAAGAGGATAAGGAAACTCCTAAGGTGGATGGGACTGGGGAAACACAGGAAAAAAACCTACTCTAACTCACATAGCCTGAACAGAACAATCCCCTGCACAATTAACATATACCCGATTCCTGAATAGCACACCTCAATACGTGTACTGTATCCTACTCTGAAATATCATTCCCATACAACATATAAGCAAGCAATATGACCACACATAAGGGAAAGCTTCCCAAAATGATTAGGCAATACACATGGCCCTTCGGGCAGCGTTAGCAACATACAACATAAATGCATTTCCTGTAGTTCCTGGCACTAGTGAAATGTCGTTGTCCATATGCAGTACTTCCTGCATTAACCCATACGAGATTGGCAAAGTTCTTGAATTATACGAGTAACAAACACACTTTTGTTTCTCATACAGATTGAATTCAAAGTGATTAGGGCGTTACTTATCTCAGGTCTGGGGAGCCCGTGGGACTTCCCAGACAAATAATGAAACAGCGGTAAATCATTCCAAACAGTTCAGGAAATATATTGCCCTCCCGAGTACTTATTTTGAGTCTGGGAGCCCCGTGGGACATCCCAGACGAAGAACAGCAAGCGTTGTCTCTGCCGGCTACTCAGCGCCCCTCCTGCTCCTACCGCACTGTGAACGCGTGCGATCCAGCGTTTCTCCTCTGCATTTCGTTTCGTCGCACGCGGACCCCTTCCTCCTGTTGCCGAACGCGGCAGCCTGACTCCTGCTCCCAATCAACAATAAGCCACACCTGCCCACCGCCGTTGCCTGCCTTTAAGCTGCCTTGATTCTTGATGCAGTACAGCTGGCAAGGCGCGCACAGGCCAAACTACAAAATAACCCAAAGGATGCTGGGAACTGAAGTTTCCTTATCCTTCCAGCACATAATGTCTCAATAGGCGTATTTTAGCACTCCACGCCTGTGCCAACCCTGATTCCTGCCATTACCTCCTCTTCCAGGGCTCCTCCCAGGACCTGGTTTACCTGGGTTGAGTAAATGAAACTGTTTCACTAACCTGGGAGCATGAACCTCTCTAGCTGGTTCCCAAGAACAATCCTCAGGGCCGTAACCTTCCCAGCGGATCAAATACCATAGTTGTCGATATCTTTTTCTGGAATCCACAATGTGTTTTACTTCGTATTCCATGTTCCCATCTTTCACTATGGCTGGGGGTTTCTTCGTAGTTGTCCCTGGAGCTGCGGGTTTAAGCAAAGAAACATGGAATACCGGGTGTATTTGTAGAGTTTTAGGCAAACGCAGTTTCCTAGCTGTTGGTGACACACATGCAATGATTTCATAAGGTCCAATAAATCTAGGCATAAATTTACGAGATCCAATTATGGAGAGATTTCTGGTTGATAACCAAACCCTGTCTCCTGCTTTTTAACGTGGACTCTCCTGTCGGTGTTTATCAGCATGTCTTTTATAGACTTTCTTAGCGTGTTCCAAATTGGTGTGTGCCTTCTGTCGGATCTTGAGAAGCAACTGTTTTCGATCTTGCAACAAAGGTAGATTCTCCACTTCAGGTAAATGTTCTGGTATCATATTTTGCTCATACCCAAATAAGCATTCATTAGGAGACATACCCAATGACGTGTGCAGTGTATTGTTATATGTAAATTCAGCCAACCATAGTGCTTGTACACAAGACTCTCGGCCATCACCTAAATAGCCTCTCAAATATTGTTAGAGTGTTTGGTTGACCAGTTCTGTCTGACCATCAGTTTGGGGATGATAACTCGTAGAGAGAGCACAGTTAATTCCCAACATGCGACAGAAAGCTCGCCAAAACCGTGAGGTGAATTGAGGTCCTCTATCTGAGACAATACTTTTTGGTAAACCATGTAATCTAACCACATGTTGAAGAAACAACTCTGCTAACCTGCCTGCTCCAGGTATTCCTTCACAAGGAATGAAATGCGCTTGTTTGGACAAGAAATCCACCCCTACCCAAATAGTGTCAAACTGCTTATCAGGTGGAAGGTCGGTAATGAAATCCATTGATATATGGGTCCATACCTTCTCAGGAGTGGGTAATGGTTGAAGTAACCCTCTTTTTTACATGATCTGCTTTGTTTCTCATACAATTCTCACATTTTAGTAGATAGTTGCTCACATCCTGTCTCAATGTAGGCCACCAAAAATACTTTTCTAGCATAGTTTGCATTTTTCTTTGGCCAGAATGTCCCGCTAATGGAGAATTATGACACCAATATAATGCTTTTTTCTGTACTTCTTTAGTAGGTAGAAATAATCGGCCTTGATGGTACGGCAACCCCTGCCGCACCTTTCTTTCTGGATGACTGTCCCGCCACTTCTGGAGTTGCCGAGGTGGTAATGCTCTCTTGACCTCCCCAATTAAGTTGGTGGTAATTGCCCCAATGACTTTCTCTGAGGGAATAATTGCTCTTTCTTCACTCTCCACACTCTCCAAATTTTGCTGCCTAGATAGTGCATCTGCTTTGCCATTATTCTTTCCTGGCCTGAAGGTTACTACGAAATCAAATTCATTGAAATACTGAGACCAGCGGAGTTGTCTGGGACTAAGTTTGTGAGCAGTCTTAAAGTATTGCAGATTCTTGTGATCAGTCACCACTACTACCTGATGCTTAGCCCCCAATAGGTAATGTCTCCATTCTAGAAAAGCTGTTCGAATAGCTAACAACTCCTTATCCCTGATAGAATAATTCTGTTCACAACCCGATAACTTTCTAGAATAAAATGCCACTGGATGCCACACTCCCTCCATATCCTTCTGTGACAAAATAGCCCCCACCGCCAAGTTACTAGCGTCAGTTTCCACCTTGAAGGCTTGACTTGTGTCTGGATGTCTCAACACTGGTGCAGTGGTAAAAGCTACCTTTAAAGTCTGAAAAGCCCTTTCTGCTTCAGGACCCCAAACAAATGGTGTTGCCTTCTTAAGCAATTGTGTAATTGGTGTTACAATGTCTGAAAAATTACTAATAAAACACTGATAGAAATTGGCAAATCCTAGAAATGATTGAACGTCCTTGATACATTGAGGAGATGGCCAATCTGTCACCGCTTGTACTTTCTTTTCATCCATTACTACACCCTCTGGAGTGAGAATAAGCCCTAGAAACTCCACCTGCCTAGTGTGAAAAGCACATTTCTCCAATTTTACACAGAGCTGATACTCCTGTAACCTCTGAAGCACTGCCCTCACATGCTGAACATGTTGTTCTGGTGAAACTGAATAAATCAAAATGTCGTCAATGTAAACTATGACAAACACATCAATAAAATCTCTCAAAACTTCTTGCATAAAGAATTGAAATGCCGCAGGAGCATTGCATAATCCAAACGGCATAACCAAGTATTCAAATAAACCAAACTTTGTCCGGAATGCCGTCTTCCACTCATCCCCCTCCCGCACTCTGATCAAGTGGTATGCCCCCCTTAAGTCCAATTTCGTGTATATTTTTGCCGCCCGCACCTGATCCAATAATACTGAGATTAGAGGTAAGGGACACCTATTCTTAATGGTCATCTTATTCAATGCGCGGTAATCAATACAAGTTCGTAATTTCCCCTCTTTCTTAGGGACAAAAAAACAAGGGAGAGGAGACAGGGGACGTGGAATGTCTAATGAACCCCTTCTCCAGCATTTCATCCAGATACACTCTTAAATGTTCATTTTCCGTTTATGTCAGGGCGTAGATTCTGCTACAAGGCAACTTCGCCCCCTCCTCCAATTCAATGACACAATCATATGGTCTATGGGGTGGTAGTTGCTCTGCCCCACCTTTGTCAAATACTTTTGCAAACTCTCGGTATTGCAAGGGAATCCCTACTTCCACTGCTCCTACCACTTGATCCTTTCTTTGTTGATCAACCAACCATCCCGAAGGTTCCATCTCAGATGTCATGTGTCCTTGACACTTCTGCTCCGTAAACTCTACAGTTTGCTTTTCCCAATCAATCCTGGGATTATGTTGCACTAACCAGGGCATTCCTAAAATTAAAACAAACTGTGGTGCAGCTATTAAATCAAAAACAATGTCTTCACTGTGTCCTGATGAAAATGTCATCTGTAATTTATGCGTTTGTTGTGTGATAGGACCAGATACTAACGGAGAACCGTCCACTGATTGAACCCCTTCCACTCTTGGTTTATCTTGTACAGGTAGTCCTAACTGGTGTGCCAATGTAATGTCCACAAAATTACCTGTGGCTCCTGAATCCACCATAGCCAACACCACTTGCTTAGACATCGCCCAACATAACGCTATCAGAATATACAAATGAGATGTCTTGCTCCCAACTGTATTTGCCACTAATTTGGGGAACCTTGCTTCCTTCGGGCCTGTCACCTGAGTTCCCCCTAAGGTCGGCCCAACTCTTTTCCCGCTTCCTTCTTGCCTCGTTCCCCTCCAAGATTCTTTTGCGGAGTATTAGGACAGGTACGAATAAAATGACCTGCCTGTCCACAGTACAAACATAATTTATTAAGTTGCAGTTGTTCTTTTTCTGCCTCAGATAACGGAGCTCTGATACTACCAATCTGCATTGGTTCTACATCGCTACTCCTTCCTCCTCTACTCCTGTCCAATCTCACAAACGGAACTGCTTCTGGTTTCTTCTCGTCTCCCCTTCTCTCATTCATTCTATGATCTAACCTAAGGGCTAGGTCTATCATCGCTGTACAAGTACTGGGTTGCGGTTCTACCTGCGCAATGGCATCTTTTATTTCTTCCCGTAGCCCTTGATAAAACAGTACCGTCTGTTTTGCTTCTGGCCATTCAGTTTCAATCACTAATCTGTTGAACTGTGTCACATATGTAACCAAATCTCGTGATCCCTGTCTGAACCCTAACAACTCCGTGTCTTGGGCCAATGAAACCTCCCGTCTATCAAACAGTCTACCAAATTCTCCTAGAAAATTATCCCAGTTATACAACAAGGGGTCATCTTTCTGTACTAAGGGCATCGCCCAGGCTGCTGCATCCCCTGTCAAATAGGATATTACAAAAGCGGTTCTGGCTTGGATGGTCTCAAATGCCGCAGGTTTGCACAAAAAATTGAGTCTACATTGGGTAAGAAAGATCATGTATTTCCTAGGATCCCCTGAAAAACGTTCTGGTGAGGCCAATGGTACACTACTCGGTGGTTGGACAATGACCGTAGGATTGCCCCTAATGGAAGTGCCCTCCGTAGTGGAGGTACTGGGCCCCTCTAGAGGGGTACCTTGCTGTACCTGGGCTTTCAAGGTGGTAGCTTCCTGCCTAGCATGTGCTAATTCCAACTGAATATCTTGTAAACCTTTAGCACATCCGCTAAAGGTGGAGGTGTCGGGTCCATTTGGCTTAGGTGGTTGTGAGTATCCCAATTTGGGGGTGGCTTATTATGTCACAATCACACTAACTGGAAAGAAGAGAGATCGACACTCTCCCCCGAACCACAGAAGCCGAATGAACTCTACCCTCCCACCGTGGTTGGCACAGGCGCCTGAGTTAGTAAACAGGTCGCCACGTGGCAGCCAATGGGGGGAAGAGGGGTTAGGGAGAGGTTGTGGATAGGGAGGGGAAATTAGGAACACCGGAAAGAGGATAAGGAAACTCCTAAGGTGGATGGGACTGGGGAAACACAGGAAAAAAAACCTACTCTAACTCACATAGCCTGAACAGAACAATCCCCTGCACAATTAACATATACCTGATTCCTGAATAGCACACCTTAATACGTGTACTGTATCCTACTCTGAAATATCATTCCCATACAACATATAAGCAAGCAATATGACCACACATAAGGGAAAGCTTCCCAAAATGATTAGACAATACACATGGCCCTTCGGGCAGCGTTAGCAACATACAACATAAATGCATTTCCTGTAGTTCCTGGCACTAGTGAAATGTTGTTGTCCATATGCAGTACTTCCTGCATTAACCCATACGAGATTGGCAAAGTTCTTGAATTATACGAGTAACAAACACTTTCGTTTCTCATACGGATTGAATTCAAACTGATTAGGGCGTTACTTATCTCAGATCTGGGGAGCCCGTGGGACTTCCCAGACAAATAATGAAACAGCAGTAAATCATTCCAAACAGTTCAGGAAATATATTGCCCTCCCGAGTACTTATCTTGAGTCTGGGAGCCCCGTGGGACTTCCCAGACGAAGAACAGCAAGCGTTGTCTCTGCCGGCTACTCAGCGCCCCTCCTGCTCCTACCGCACTGTGAACGCGTGCGATCCAGCGTTCCTCCTCTGCATTTCGTTTCGTCGCACGCGGACGCCTTCCTCCTGTTGCCAAACGCAGCAGCCTGACTCCTGCTCCCAATCAACAATAAGCCACACCTGCCCACCGCCGTTGCCTGCCTTTAAGCTGCCTTGAATCTTGATGCAGTACAGCTGGCAAGGCGCGCACGGGCCAAACTACAAAATAACCCAAAGGATGCTGGGAACTGAAGTTTCCTTATCCTTCCAGCACATAATGTCTCAATAGGCGTATTTTAGCACTCCACGCCTGTGCCAACCCAGATTCCTGACAAGGCATGTTTCTTTAACCTTCCCCTTTGGTTAGCCACTTTTACCTGGACGTTTGAGTTTGCAAAATCAACACTCTACCAAAAATCAGGTTTCTCTTTGAATCGGGGAATGACTCACCTGATAAAACAAGTCGCCTGTTCTAACGCAACCTCTCCCCACGTCGTGCCTGCGCTTCTCTGGCTTCTGCCTCGTCTCGGGACTCTCGCCTCCTTTGCCCTCTGGCCCGGTACGTCGATCAGGGATCAGATGTGTGCAGATCTGCGGAAGGAATCTCTCCTCTCTTCTGCAGGGTGCCCCGTAAACTTCTTGATCCCGGCTCGACCGTCCCGTCCTCGCCGTTCTTCTGCCTTTACTCCGTTACAACGTATACGATGGGGCAAGTGTGGGAGGGTCCCTATTCGGGCGCCATCTTGAAAGGGGCCCCTAGGGGTCCCTCGTGCTATGGAAACAAGGCAATGACCATGCACGAAAAGATGCGCCAGACACAAGGTTTCAAATTCCCAATGCTAGGGTTTATTGCAAGCAAAAGATAATATCAAATGGCCATTTCTGATCTCACGCCCCGCGACGTGAGTTTCCTAGACCTCGAGGGATGCAAGAGAGCGAATTACGTACATCAGTTACATATATACAAAATGCATATCATACAATCAGCAAAGTCATGTTCAACACCCCTCTGTATTAAGTTCCTTTGAACTCGGGATGACGATGGACATATCCGACGAGCATGACGATTATAATGCTTTCGATGTCTATTCTAGTAACAATGTGCAATTTAGAAAGTGTGAAGGCATCTTTTAGAACACGGAGGTTCTGTTCTTGGAAGCAATCTGTACACTGTGGAAGAGCCACATTCCAAGCTTTGCTATCTATGAGGTACTATAAGTGTCCTGGGAGCCGACACGTTCTAAAGGGTTTTGCGAAGGGGGGGCTGTAAGAGAAGCATAATTCAAGCCTTTAACTGTATTATTCTAACATATTCTACCATCGTACGAGACTGGCTGGCAGCTGTGAAGTGATTAAATGCCCTGTGGCTTCCGCCCAAGGCTACAGAGAGGGAGTGTGGGCATTCCTCTCTGGGCTACTCATGAGGAGTTTCAGCAAACTCTTCAGTCCCGCGACCTTGTCCTTTCATATTCAGACAACAATGTTAACAGTTGAGCAGAGTAAGCAGAATCCGCAAGAATTGCAAGCTGCAAAGCAGTTTTTAGACAAAAAGCAATGAGCAAGGGTGAACAAGCAAAATGGCGATTCTTACTACATTTAAAATGGCCGCTCGTCGGTCAAGCATAGCAGTTCATATTTCTCCAATTCGGTGCATAAGACGGTTGGCCCACGGCCATCAAGTTACGTCTATCATTCAAATGAAGGGTATTCATTTTTCCAGATTGACAGTTGGGAACAGCCATCGGTATCGAATTTGGTGGTCTTGGAGGAAAAGCGTGAGCGGCCGGCGGGCCCTTCTCTTCTGTAATGTCTGGAGGGAGAGATCTTGATAGATTTGGAGCGGGGAGCCCTGGAAAGTTAGTTTGCCCTAATGCGGGTATGGCTTCTATTTCTATAGAAATGTACCTTCGTTATTACATCGGAGGGGGAAGGGGGCATCCGACTCAACTCCTCGTCGAGGGCGCATCCTGTGGGTGCGGTCCAGAATAAGTTGTAACTTATCTAAGTGCAGGAGTAACAAATGTCACCCACATATCCAGCCAGGTCTTTGTCTAGAACCGAGGAGGGGGCCCCCCGAATCCGAAGGTTGTTGCGGCAGGCCCCGTTTTCAAGGTCTTCCTGTTTGAATTCGAGAATCGCGTTTCTATTAAGAAAAGCCTGGATCAAGCGTTGTACTTCCACAAGAGCTTCCGCATGTTCCTGGGCCAAATCTTCCACCTCCCCCAGTCTTTGCTCCGCATCCGTGACCCTCTGGTCCGTCCGCTCTAGTTTAGTAGTGAGCTCCGACATGCATGACGTAAAGGCTTGGATGTCCTCTTTGGTTCCCAGCATCCTTCTGTCTTCTGAGAGCTTTCGGGGAGTGAGTTTTGGCGGCTCTGACTTTTTCCCCTTGTCTGCTGAGAGCAGCATGGTGGCAATGTCTGAGTTCTTGGCTGGTCTAAGGTGCTTAGCCATCACTTTGGGTTCTGATCCGGGGCTCCCGTGTGACCGTAGGGGTGGGGCAGCTGAAGAAGGGGGTATTCAGCGATGTCTCTGGTTTCAGCTGGTGGTAGGGGAGCTGTCAGGCCCTGCTCAATACCCCATGGAGGCTCGAGCCACTCGTGGCATGCTTTGGAAGTATGGATATAGGGTTTGTGGGCGCATCCAGCATTTGAGCGGGTCGCAGGGCTCCCAGCAGGGTTTCTGCTGAGTTGGGCACCAAGGTAGTGGGTGATTAGGCTGGAGAAACTGGTGCAGAGGCCCCCAGAGTTTCACTGATACCTAGTGGGCTTTGAGAAGTTAAAGTCCGGGTGAGGCACCAGCGTTTTCACTCCGTGCAGGGCTTCACAGAGCGGGGGTCCTGTTTGCGAAGCAGGAGCAGGTCCTTATGGGCGTAGGGTAATGTCCAGGGGATCCAGCAAGGTTCCTCTTCAGGAGTGGAGGCCAAGGTACTCCAGGTGGCAGCTGCAAATCTGTATGCGGGAGCAGTTAAGGCCAAAGCATGTGGAGAAAGTCCAAGGTGAGGCCGGGTGGTGTTTCTGCAGTGGGGACCTCCCCTGCGATGGCCCGGGGAGATCTCACGTGGATGCTGAGTCCGGCTGGTGAAATGGAAGCTCGTTCCCTGGGAGGATCGGCGACAAGAGCATGTCTCCCAACACAGACGCGGCGGGTAGGGCAGCCGCGCTATAAGGGAGGCTGCGTTGCAGTCCACCGCCGTGGAGTCGGGCCTGGGTACCTTTAATATGAGGCTGGTTGCTGGCGTCTGGGTGATTGGAGTCTCGCGCCTCCTGCTCCGCCCAGGGCATCCAGCAAGCCAGTCAGAGGGGGTGCAGGACGCACAGGATGTGCTGCACCGCCAAGCCCCGCTGGGCAGCTGGAATCTGCTCCTGCTCGCTGGCGGCGGCCGGAGGGACCCCCAGTGGGCTCCGCTGTCTTGTCGGCGCCGGCCGCCCTCTCTCCCCCAGAGATCACCTTCAGCGGGATCAGTGCGGCGGGGCTGCTGTTGCGTTGTGCTCACATCCAGTCAGTGGCAGCAAGGCGGCATCCGACAGAGGGTGTCGGCCTCATGGAGAGCGTTCAGCAGGTGAGAGCCCTTCTCATATTAGATCACCCCAGTCATAGTCCGCTGCAGTGCCCAGTCAAGGTGCTGTGACAGAGATTCTGCAGTCTGTCTGCCATTTTGAGTTGCTTCAAGGGCCCCGACTTCCTTACCTTCGTTTCAAGGCTCAGACGGGCGCCATGGGCTCACATCACCACAATCTGTAGTCTTGGCATTTAGCTTGCTTCAATTCTGCAGAAGAAAGACGGGAACATCTTTTATTTGTGATAGGATTCTGCAGGAAGTCTTGTCAAAAGTAAATGGCCCACCGTTGTGTTAGAAACCTATTTCCTTTCCTTGCATTCGAAACCAACTAAAGAAAAAGGATGATCTTCTCAGTTCAGACAGATGGCTCTCTCCCTGGACCATTTCCCCACCTTCCGCCATAGGAAAAATGAAACGTTCTTTGTCAAGGGTAGAACATCAAAACAAAGTCTCAAAAGGTTCCTTGGACTGACTCTCTACCAGGGTACAAATAAAACAAAGTCTGTCTTCACAATGTTTAAAAATCTTTGGGAGAATGTTTCTCTTCCTCAGGTTTCTTAGGATACCAAGACAATGACTTCTTCTCTTGGTAGCTTGTAGAATGTTCCCAAAACCTCCAGGGAGTATGACTTCCTTCCCCAGCTTTCATGCTTTCTTATAGCACCAAGAGAAGGTTTCACTTCTCTTGGCTGCTGCAGAGTGTTTACAACTCACCAGGGGGTATGACTCCTTCCCCTGGTTTCAGACTTCTTATGGTGCCAAGAGATTGACTCCCTTATCTTGGCTGTTGGCAGACACCAGGGGGAATGACTCCCTTCTCCTGGTTTCAGACTCTTTCACCACCAACCTAATTTCCCACGTGGCCACGTATTACTCTTACAATGCTTCCAAAACTGTCTCAAGAGTAATGCTTCCTTTTCCTTGTTTTTCTATTAGTCTCACAATCAACCTGGCTTCCTTCACTGTCAGGCACTGTGACTATAAAGATTGATAAGGATATTTCAATGGGTATGGGCCCGACTTGCAGATACAGTCTACCTGGTATACTCTCCTGCCAGCTACTGTGACTATGATGATTCATCTTTATGGGTGTGGGTCCCAGACTCACATTTTCTTCTATGATGATTAACTTGGATACTTTCTGATCTCATTTTCTCACGGTTGGGATCCCATACCTGTGACTCTTTGTTTCCCTCCAGGTTTCCAGCTTCTACACCATAGCCTTGGGCCCCTTTCATCTTGCCTTGCACTCAAGTTCCTTTCTCTATGGTCCGCGATACTCTCAGGGTTTCCGTGATGCTTCTGGCCCGCCTCAGTTTCCTCGCCGGTCAGCGGTCCCCTTCTGCTTGCGGCAGCTACGCGGGGGTAAATTTCATTCTGGTGATCGTGCTTCCTGCTCCGCAAGTTCACCGACCCAACGGGACACCAGGAGCTGTTTCCTCCTTCGTGGAGTGGTCCCCTGACACTGGATCCTCCTTGTGGCAGTGTGCTCCCTTATCAGCGTCCTGGTTTGCCTTCTCTCCAGTGCTTCCTTCTCTGGACTCCTCGTTCCTCCAGGGAAAGGCTCAACATTAGTCTGAGTCCTTCCTTTTTTTAACTATGTTTATTTTTTAAACAGAGCAGCGTGAACACATTTCAAGTAACATTATCACATGGCATACAGCTTCCTAAACTCCCCACCCCTCGTCCCTCCATCCAACTCCCTCCCCCCGGCGCTCCTACCCCCACTAGGGTTTCAGGAGCTTGACGCTTCTCTTCCTGTATTTGTTTCTCCTTCTACTCGGGAGGTTTCTGTCCCCTCCAAGAATCTTCTGGCGTTCTATTATAGTCTAGAAATGGAGCCCAGGCCTCTTGAAAGTGATGCAGAAGCCCGGTTCTGGCCGCAGTTATCTTTTCCGAAATCTGAATGTCCCACATTTTTCCTCAGCACAGCGTCATAAGCGGTCCTTCAGCAGATTTCCATATGCGGGCTACCACAATTTGCACTGCCAATAACCAATGGATCAGGAGTTTAGCTTTTCTTCCCGATCTGGGATAGCACCCTGGGACCGGGGCACCCAGGAGTATAGGTTCAGGTTCAAGTGGGATCACCGTGTGAGTAATGTCTGCAATCGTGGTTAAGCAATGTGACCAGAAAAGTTGAACCTTCGGGCATGACCACCACATGTGATAGAAGGAGCCCGGTTGTCCGCATAGTCTCCAGCAGGCGGGGCTCAAAGCACGGTTCATTTGATGGAACCGTAGGGAGGGTAGTACCACCGCAGTAAGAGTTTGTACACGTATTCTCGGTTCATAATGCACGAGGACAATGAGTGGGTTTGCGACCATATGTCGACCCAATTTTGATCCGTTAATGTGTGCCCTAGGTCTGCCTCCCACTGGGCCATAGCGCGGGTCTTGGAGATAAGGAAGTCTCCCATGAAGCGTTTGTATAGGGCCGATATCCTTCCCTGGGCCGGCAGTTCTTGCGGGGTTAGTTCAAGAGAGGAGGGGGGTGCTTGTTGCGGCTTGCCGGGTTTGTGGGTGGGTACACCAGTGACAAAGCTGAATATAAGAGAATCTGTCCGATTCCTTAAGCTGAAAAGTTTCTTTGCATTGTTCAAACGTTCATGGATGACCTTCCACAAAAAGTTGGCCCAGTGATTCTAGGCCTCCTCTGATCCAATTCCTGAAGTTATGAGGGTCAGTTCCGGGAGCGAAAGAGGGGTTCATGAAGACCGGGGAGAAGGGACCTAAGCCTTTTGGAATCTTTTTGCGTTGTTGTGCCCAGTCCCATGCATTCAGAGAGGGTTGGAACGAGCTGCTAATGTCCACAAAACACAGTCAAAGTTGAGGTGGTTTATGCGTGAGAAAGCGTAGGGGGAGGGGAAGCCGAGATTGTTCTATCTCCATCCATCTGGGGCGCCCCGAGGTCATCAACCAGGCATGGGTGGGGGCTAGCTGAGCCGCTATTTGGTAATTCTGTAGGTCGGGGTCTCCCAGTTCTCCCAGCCGTGCACTCCCCAGCATGGTTCTCAGGAGGATCCTAGCTTTTTTGCCTTTCCAGATAAATTGAAGCAGTTTCTTCTGGAGCCCCTGAAGGGTGGCCGGCTGGATCGTTATGGGTAGGGCGGAGCAGGCATACAGGAATCTGCGGAGAAGATTAATTTTGTTCGCTGTGATGCACCCCATGGGGGAGATTTCTTGCAATGCCCATCTCTTCAAGTCTCTTTCTAGCTCGCGGAAAGGTGGGGGAAAATGTGCTTGATATACTGTCTTGGGGTCTGCAGGAATGTGGACTCCCAGGTAGGGAATCGACTTCTTCCAATGTATGGGACATAGCGAGCCTAGGGACTCTCGGTCGCCAGGTGACAGGCCAATCCCCAAAGCCACAGATTTGTTGAAATTAATGGAGAAGCCTGTGACTTTCCCATAGTTATCTATTTCTGCAAGGGCGTGACGCAAAGAGGAGGTGGTTTCCGAGAGGGTGAGCAGGACATCGTCTGCGTAAAGGGCTATTTTATGTTGGGTAAGGCCAATCTGAGGGCCTTTGATATTAGGATTGGCTCTGATTCTCTGGGCAAAAGGCTCCATAGCTAAGGCAAAGAGCAATGGGGACAGCGGGCACCCCTGCCTAGTCCCACAGGTTAGCGGGATCGGGTTGGAAAGAGTGCCATTGACTCTAAGAAGAGTTTTTTCGGAGATTGATAGTTAGCCAAGACCATCTTCTGGAACATGGGCCCGATGCAAAAGGCTTCAAGAGGTTGACACATAAAGGCCCAGTCTACCTTATTGAACGCCTTGGTGGCATCGAGGGCCACCAGCACTCGTTTTTGAGAGTTCCGTACCGTGAGGTCGACCAGGTCTAGGGCTCTGCGGACATTGTCTCCCGTGGATCTGTTGCTGATAAAGCCTGATTGGTCCGGGTGGATTATCTCGGGTAGAATGGGTGAGAGGCAGTTGGCCAGGATTTTGGAATAGATATTGGCGTCGATGTTTAGCAGGGCGATGGGTCTGTATGACGCTGGGTCTTTGGGGTCTTTTCCCGGCTTGGGTAACAGGATTGTGATGGATCCCGACATGGAGGGCGTGACTGCACCCGATATCCTGAATGAGTTAAAGAGAGCCACCATGGGAGCCACTAATTGTAGCCGGAAGATTTTGTAGAATCTGGCAGAGAACCCATTGGGGCCGCGATTTGAGGGACTTGATGACAACTTCAATTTCCGTCCAGGTTTTCTCGAGCTGCGGCCTTCAGGTGGGGCAGAGCCGCCTTATATAGATATTTTCTTTGTTCACTTCGGTCTCTGGGGGTGTGGTCATCACCTGAGCCAAGTGATCCGCAGCCAGTTGCTGCTTCTCCCGCTCTGCGTATTGAACAATGCCTTGGCGATCCCGTAGCCCGATAATTGTGTTGTTACGCCTCACTTTGGCTAGTTTTCTCAATAATAGTTTGTTTGCTTTGTTATTTTCAGCATAGTAAAACTGTTTAGTTTTGGCCAGGAGATGAGCTGTGTGTTCAGCATAGTGCGCCTCCATTTTTATGCAGGCGATACAGATTGCCCGCTGTGTCTTCGGGGACCAGCCCTTCAGCTTATGTGTTTTTTCAGCTTCTTGAAGTTTTTCTTCAAGGGACAGGCGGGTTTGTCGCCCGGATCTGTGGTATGCTGCTCCCTGAGCGATCAGTACCCTCCGGACCACCGCCTTCATGGCATCCCAGGTGTTCGATGGGGAGGTGTCCTTATTCCGATTTTCTTTGAAAAAATGTCGGATGGTGGTGGCGATTGAGTCTCTCAGGGGCATGTCATTGAGGATTGGGTCAAATAAAGCCCAGCGGCGTGGTGGAAGTCGAGTAGCTTGGTAGGCTCGGAGTTCTAGGGCTACTGGAGAGTGATCAGATAGGGTACTTGTCCCAATCGAGATTTCCTCGACATAAGACAGTAATTGTGGCGACGTCAGGAGGAGGTCGATTCTAGAGAAGGTCCTATGGACAGAGGAGTAGAACGAAAAATCCCTCTATGTGGGATGAAGCACCCTCCAAAAATCCACCACCTCCAGGGTGCTGAAGAGGCACAGAAGGCCCAGTGCCGTGTTGAGATCTTTAGGAGAGGGAGGATGCGATTTGTCGTTAGTGGGGTCGGGACTCTGTTAAAATCGCCTCTGATCACCTTTAGGCCTTCTGAGAAGGAAGAGAGGGTCATGCCCAGGGAGGCATATGCAGAGACAAGCGTGTATAGTTGGCCTAGTAAAAGGCACTTAACGGCAACATAGCGGCCCTCAGGGCACAGTTTGGTATTTAGGATCTGCGGATTTAGGCCCCTTCTAAAAAGAATCGGCGTCCCCCCTTTCTTAGTTCCATCCAAAGCTAAAAACTGCAGCGGGAAGTCTCTAGACCTGAGGCGCCAAAAGTCCCCCAGGAGCAGGTGGGTCTCTTGTAACAAGGCCACGCCGGCATCCTTATCCAGGAGTCGTTGAATGATCGATTTGCATTTAGCAGGAGAGTTCAGACCCCTGACATTAAGGGAGATAAATCGGAGAGTTCGGGGTGTCTTCAGCATTGATGGGAACAGTTGGGTGGGTGGGCCGGGACGGGCCAAGATCAGTTGCCATTATGAAGGAGCCGTAGCTGGGAATCACTCGGTCTCTGGACTTTTAAACTGAGACTCCAACGGGAGAACTGAAAACTGTTCAACGTGCGGGGGCCTGGGGTTTCAGAATCAGACGCCCCCCAAGGCCAACTTGGCCTGAGTCATGCTCCCCGCCAACGTGGCAGGGTCTGGTGCCTGGAAAAAAGAACCATTCCAAGGACTCATAGATGATCTGTGCCTTGGAAATGGGCATGAGCCGTGGAGGGCCCGCCGAAGGGTTTGTATCTAGAAAATAAAGGGTCGGCATTTTCGGAGGGCAGGTTGAGAAGTTCAAGGAGATAGAGGGAGACAAGGTTCCGTAGGTGGCCTGCGGTTGGTTATTTTCTCCTCCCATATTTTGGGACTTTGGACCACGGAGTCCCCTTGGGTTTCGGTGGGGAAGCAGGGGCTTTGCCTTTGTTGTCAGCTGCAGAGTGCGTTGGGGAGTCTGAGATCTTCTCAGCGTCCTCCAGATGGCTGATTCTTCAGAGGGAGCCATTGTAGGTAAACTGGAGAGCTGTTGGGAACAGCCACCTGTATCGAATTTGGTGGTTCTGGAGGTAGAGAGTTAGAGGGCAGAGAGATTTCCTTTTTTGCAAAGTGAGCAGCGAGAGGTCTTGGTAGATTTGGAGGGTAGCCCCTTGAAAGGATAGTTCGTCCCGGGAGCGGCTTATTGCCGCAATGGCTTCCTTTGTCGTAAAGAAGTGCACTCTCGTTATTACGTCAGGGGGCTGGGGGGTCTAATTCTACTCCTCGTCAAGGGCACAGCCTGTGGGTTCGGTCCAGCAGCAGCAGGGGTTTGTCTAGTTGAGGGAGAAGGGCCTGGAAGAAATTCCCCACATATTCTGGGAGATCCTTGTCAGGGACGGAGGATGGGATACCCCGAATTCGGAGGTTGTTACGCCAAGCCCTATTTTCAAGGTCCTCCTGTTTGAACTCCAGGATCTCACATCTATCTTGTAGGGTTTTAATGAAGTGTTGGATCTCCCCCAAAGCCGCCGTGTGGTCTTGGGTGCGGTCTTCAACTTCCTCCATGCGTTGTTCCACTTCTGTTACCCTTTGGTTGGTGTGATTAAGCCTTGTGGTGAGTTCGGTCATGCACAACCTGAACTCAGATTTAATGTCTGCCATAAAGGCTTGAACGTCCTCTTTAGTTGCCAGAGATTCTTTGTCATCTAGCGACTTCTGCAGGGTTGCTTTGAGGGGGGGGGGCATGTTTCTTGCCCTTGTCAGCCGCTAGTAGCATTGCGGGGATGTCTGAGTTCTTATTGGCTTTCGACTGTTTGGCCATGGCGGACCCCAGTTGATAGGGAGAGGGTGGGGTTGCTTGCACCTGACTTGCAGGGTCGATTGGGTAGGTATCCTTGAGCTTGCCTTCAGTAGCTCCTAGAGTTGTTAGTAGCTGGGTGATCTCACCCAGCGCGGTCTTGAAGTGTCTAGGAGCAGGTGGCCACGGGTCAGGTAGCAGTCAGGCGCGGAAGAGGCACCCAACGCCCGCCGACCAGAGGAGTCACACCACCGACTCCCAGCAGTAATCGAGGGCAAGGAGAGAGAGTTGTTGAGTGGGCCGGGGTGCCCCAGGAAGTGGGAAAGAGCGGGCCTCCTCTCCGTAAGGTTGCACTGACAGCCGTGCAGGAGGGGTCCTGATTCAGGGTGTTGAGGTGATCAGGAGATGAGGGTTATCCTCAAGGTTAAAAAACCAGGCAATGAGGGGAGCAGTCCCAGTAGAAGCGGTCGTCGACACTGCGGTTATGGACTTCCTTGGGGGGTGCCAGAAGTGAGCAGTTGGGTGAGCAGGGGCGCCCCAGGAATCAGTGGGGGGGATGCAGGTAGCCTCGGGGCTAAGGGGACCACCAGGGTCACTTGGGTATCTCACCTGAACGAACCCAGCGTAAGTACCTAGGCTGGAAGGGGGATGCCCTCCAGGCAGTCTCTCCATTGGCAGGACTCCCCAAAAGCTGGGCAAGGGGGAGGTCATCCCCTTAGAAGGGGAGGTCGTCGCTGAAGTTACTGCCTTCTCGAGAAACTATTGGGGGGGGCAGCTGGGTGGGCAGGGGCACCCCTCGCGCTCTGAAACACTTGTGTATGAGCTTAATACAAATAAAATATATCAGGAGTTGGTGGGGGGGCCCAGGTAGCCTTGGGGGTGAGGGAAACCTCTGCCTAGTGGTAACTCAGCACGGTAGCCATTCCCGTTCCACTGGGGCCGAGGAGACTGCCCTGGGAGGAGCGGGCGGTAGCGGGGGATGGGCCTCCTATGACTGGGGCCTCCGCTGGAGTCACTTTCGGGGCTGCCGGGGCCTCAGAGGAGGACGCCGGCGCTCGTCATTCCGGCACTGCTGGCGGGCGAGGAGCTCTGTTGAGACAGGGCTGGAGTGCGCCCTCAGCCGCCTTCTTGGATCTTCCAGCTCCGAAAAGATGGAGTACTGGAAGCGAGATTCGGGGTCCTCTGGGACTGGGAAGCCCTCATTTTAAAATCGATGGGATCCTCGACACTTCCTATGATGTTGCATAAAAGGAGAGTTCATATAACCATGCCGAAACCCCTTAATCTTGCACGTCCGGCGGGCCCAGCACGGAGGCTCTCAGAGGCTCCAAGCCACACCGTCCTTCCTTACTTTTTATACACCGATCAAGTTCATATTGACTAGACTGCTCACTTTGGTTCTGTGTGGTACTCACCGCCTCCTCTTAGTCCCAGTACAAAATGAATCAGTCTCCCAAGAACTAACAGATTTCATCCTTGTTGTATTAGGAAGGGAAACTCTATTCGGATAGTCCTTGCTCTTCTTCTTCCCAGTACTTCCATACCGGAGGTATAAGAGAAACACATGGGCAAAGTGGGAATGATTCTGGTATGGGTTGGTGAGGAAGGTGGGCTAGGGTAAGGTGGCCTGTGGGATACCATGTTCTCCCCAGGCCATCACTAATCCCATATGGGTCTTCTTCCCTCATGAGATCCACATGCTGAGTAGCACCCCCAAGGGGACTATTGGGTAGCAGCCTCACCTCCCAGGCCTCATGGCAGCGAGCTCCCCATAGGGGAGAAGTGACGACATCCAGGGATTCATCACAGTCCATTCCGCTGGCCTATTTAAGACAGTGTGTTTCTGGTGAGCCTCTACAGTGGCTCGGACAGGCAGACCTGATACACTTCCCTGCCAGGTACTGCCATGAGGAAGATGCACAGGTAAGGAACACTTCCTCATTTAGCTGCGGGTCCCCGACCCGATCTCTTTCACTTTGTTCGACTTCTACTATACCCGGTACACTATCCTGCCAGATATAGTACTGTGTCCAAACTTTGATATTTTTCCTCTATGGACCCGGGCAGCCCATGTACCTTCAATAAGAGCTCCCGGTTCTCTTAATCAGTTTTGGTCTTCCCCGAGGCTTCCGACATGTGGGTTCCCTGATGCAGTCTCTTTCTCTGGTTCTTCGGTCTTGACGCAGCATTCGGTGACTCCGCAGCACTTCTCTGGAGCCGGCTTGAACATCTCTGCTCGGCTGCGTGGTTTGGCGGGTTCTCGTACCTGTGCTTTCTTCTTTTTCTGTTCTTGTTCTGCCGGTGCACGGCGAACCAAAGAGGGACACTATAGTTCCTCTGAGTGTCACAGACAGCAGCATCAGCTTCTCCGTTTGCGGTATGGGTGCTTCGCTCGTGGTGCCTCCAAGGAGGGCCTGACAACTGTGTCGGTACTTCATCCATCTAAGTCATTGGGCATTTGAAATCTAGAACGTTCAATTCAATTCGGATGATGATTCATGCTGGCTCTGCACCTCCTCCTCGTCCCAGTACTTTGCAATGGGCATTTATTGGAGTAAACCCTACTCTGCCTTGTCACAGTAATGGGGGCTATCGCTGATTTTACAAACATATATGAGAGGAAGGTGGGAAAGGTGTGCGGATGTTAGAAATACCACGTCTGCCCATGATGTCTTCACTGTACACCAGAGGGGAAATACCCCCCATGAGATCCTCCCGACATCAAGGAAAGGGTCTCCCCCATGGGGAGAACAGATGATATCACAGGATTCATCACAAAAGGTATCCACAAGAGGACCACAGGAGTGGGGGAATGCTAAATCCGAAGGTGGGAAACAGTCTCCCACCTTCTTGATACCTTTCTGATTCTATTTCACATGGTCATATCCCTTCAGAGTCACTTGTCTAGACGACTAAGAGTTGTCTTGCCCAGTGACCCTGAAGGGATGGCTCAATTTGAAAAAAAGCCTGAGGAGACTATCAGAAGAAACAGTTTTTCTTTACCAAGGGGGGGACGTAAACCCTGTTACAACAGATAATTCAAATTTCTATTAAAAGACTATCTGAAGATTGTGAGGACTCTGAAGATTGTGAAAAATATACTGTTGCACACTAAAGAACGAGACTGTGAGCAAATCTACTACTGGTGGGGCAAGCAGAATTCCACACCGAGGCTGTTGTGCTAGCCTCCCTTTTTCCTTTAGTTAGGTGTTTATCAAAAGTGGTAGGGCCAGTTAGTGATTAGGTTTCGGACAGAAGACTTTTACTTTGGAGTGGACGTGTACCCTTAGTTTTTGCTTTACTAGGTATAGAACGTCCCTCACAGTTATAGGGCTAGTTAGTTAGATATCTTTTAATTTGAATAAAATCCATTGAACATGTCAGGAACGTGTCCGACCCCTTATTCTGGTAAGGAGAGAGGGGATATAGTTCTTACTCAGTGATTTCTTGTCCCCAGTGTAAGGAACTCATGACGGCAACAGTAAAGACAAACACAAGTGATCACAGTTCAAGGGTGTTTATTTAACTGTATATGCAGGTTGGAAAAACGCCTAATCTAAACCTAAATCTAAGATGGGAGCAAGCTACGACCATCAAATAATAATAAGGCAGTCCTAGTGGCGTCTTGTCAAATAAAAGGGCCTATACTAAGAAAATCCTATTGCCAATCTTTATGCTAAATACAAAGAAAGAGTGTGGGAGAAGACTCACAGGAAAGAAAGAAATGTTCACAAATAATAAGTCAGGATGCGGCAGTTGGGGTCTCCCTTCCCCACGTTTTGAGCACGGGACAAGGCAGGACTGCAGAAGCACAGCACACGCTTGGGTTTTCTCAGCACGAGACTACAGTTCCGCTCTCAGGTATCAGGACTTTCGGTGGTGAAGTCTCTTTTCTACAAAAAGTCTCTTGCCTCTGAGGATCTGATGTGTTCCAAAAATAATAAACAAAAGTTTTTCTGCTTGCACGTTGAGTGATGCCTTTTCACCCCTGGATCCCCCTCTTCCGGGCTCAGACCCCTGTCGAATATCAGCCGCCCTCCGTCTGGTTCACCCGGGCTTGTATTCAAAAGATTTCTCTGTTGTAGTTCACAGGTCGGTGGGGTGATGACTTCTCACCCCTGGAACCCACTCTTCCGGGCTCAAACCCTTCTCGAATGTTTGCCTTCCCTTTGTCGTGTTCACTATGGCTTTCCACACAATCTCATCTGTGACATTCACGAATCTTAATGTTTTTTTAAACAGTTCACTGTGGACATCCCTCTGCCGGGTTCACTCTAGTCAACACACTATTCATTGGGATTTGAGGCGTTGCCCCCTCTTTATCGGCATCCCTCCATCGGGTTCACTCTTGCCAACTATGCCAATCATACAATTCCTTGGCCAGTTCTTACAATGCAGGATTCACTTCCATTAGCTTCACAATCATCTGCTGGTCAAAGACTTTCGACTGTGCAGAGGATTTTACTAGACCTCTGTATGACCACGTTTACCCCTTTTTCGCACCTCTCCCAAGGCCTTCTGGTAACGGTAGTTTCAACAATAGGTTCCCAAGTGAGCACTAACATGGTGCCTGGCTCCTCTGTAGCTGGTTTTCCCCTCTTGTATCAATAGTTCTTTGCACTTTCTTCAATTAGCTGTTTGCTACTTTTTTCAACACAGTTCGGTTTCTTATCGGGTCTCCCATCGTATTACCGGCTGTGATGAACCGCTTGACTTTTCTTGTCTCTGGAGTCAAGGCCCATACAACGGAGGCAAGCATCTCTCCCCGGCTTGGTTATCAGCAGAGGAGGGCCCTCTCTTGAACTGCCGTGTTGAGTTACCTATACATTGTCCCTCCCCTCGTCATCAACGGAGTGCAGAAGGGAGGTGTGTCAATTAGCATGTGGACCCCCTACCCTTCCCCCTGATCACATGGACCAGGTTGTTCAGGCATAGAGCGCTCAACAAGCTGAGGTGTTTGAATTTGGGCATCTTCCGGCACCTGTGCCTCCTGTTGAGATCATCTGTCCCACCCTTCTGGCTGCTTGTATACAAAAACTCCACAATATCCTTCGCAGATTCACTGTTCTGTTCTGTCTCAGCTTTCTCTGGAGGCAGAGGTGCATGCATTTACCCGATAGCCCCTCGATCTTAAATACTTTATCTGTCCTTGCAATCGATTGTTAACGTCCCAATCAACAATAATTATGTCGAGCAGTCACCTCCTCTAAATACGTCGCAAATGCTCTCCACTGTTTTGGAGTAATCCTCACTTTTTGTTCGGTTAAGCCTCATTGGAGTGTTCCCAGTTTGTCCAAATCAGAAACGGGGTATGTTTGTTCTGTGTTGTCAAGTAATGCCAGGAGAAAGAAAAAAAAAAGTAAACAGAAAAAAAATTAATAAAAATCACTTGTAGCACTATTGAAATGGACACACATATAGTGAGCGGCCAACCCCTTTGGTGGTTCTTCCACCTATTTCGACTGTTCCTTACCCATTTCTGTCCCTAGTTGTATTACTGTCCCAGTTAGCAATTGCCCTGTTTCCCAGCACCCCCCTTCCCCCGCTGTTCTATTCACTTTGACTCCACTCCTTTCTGGTCCTGAGAATGGGGAGTACAGATAACCGGAGACACTGCAGAATGGTCCTGACAGGGTTACAGGCACTCAACCTGCAAGCATTTGTCTGTCTCTATTTGATCTGGCTCTGGTACTTCAATTCTCAATGTTCCCCTTTCATCAGCTCCGTATTCTAAACAAGCAATACAGAGAGGTTCCCTATGAACACCTTCTTTTTCCAGAACCTAAGTGCATTTGGCCAACTATGTCAGACAGAACCAACCCAACTAATTCATTAATCCCAATATTTTGCCAGATCTATTCCAGGGCAGAAATAATAAACAATTGCTAAAACCAATGTAATAAAACAGGCAAACACTATGGCCAATACAATGTACCCAACCCAGAACCTCCATCCCATTTCAGCATAATCCCTCAATAAATCCCCTTTACCTGTGCATCCCAGTATTTGTAGAAAAGACCCTCAGCTTCCCTGTGCAATCTCGCATGCATGTTCACCAACCTGGCATCCTCCCCGCAAACACCCATGGAGTTTTTAACAAGGTCTCCTTACCTTATTCTCAGTGTGCGCAAGGGGTCTTTGCGAGTAGGTAGCCCAACGTCCGATGCCGTACTACCTTGCATGGCAGATCCGAGGCGTGAGCACCATCTGGTACATAGCAAACGGAAGCATAGTTTGACTCTTAGTGGAAGAACAGGCAAAAGCTTTATTAAAAGTGATTACGTGCAAGAAAACAGACAGCCTCCCATTTCCAAGTCCAAACTGAACTAACCCGGCCAGCCCCCAGGTCAGCTCTCCTTATGCCCCTCGAGATGCTCAACCACTCCACCCCCCCTCCCCCATCTCCTCGAAGTGGCCTACGTAGGATTTCGGCATGCTGCTCCCGATTCCCCCCAAACAAAAGGACTCATCGTATTGTTATGAGAGTCTGTTGTCTATTTCCAAGATTCCCAAGTACCATGTTATAGTCAACTCCCAGGTCATGATGACTAATTTTACAAGTTCCTGTTTCATCTTCCTCAGGTGAGGGGCATAGGTCCTCCAGCCCCCGACGTACATCCTGTCCCCTATGAGAGGCTCATTGTCTGCACTTAACTAGAGCAGGTTTAGTCCCAAAAATGACAGGTGGATGACCTTCACCCAGTTACCTCAAGCTCACTGAAAAGTCCTGAGCTCAGCATCGTCTGGGGCACGCAGGTCTGATTGTCTTGTACAAGCATTGGCTACAGTAAATAGAGCAGTGAAACCCTCAGACTGCAGAGATTTAAAAAAAAAAAAACACTTGGGAATGCAATATATGGGGCGTGGCGAAGGTATCATAAAATTAATAGGGAACTTCCATATATGGAATCCTTAACCCATCCCTGTCAGCTCCATTACCCTGCCCACACCCAAGGCACCTAGCTGTGTTGATATCAAATTATAATTTCCCAAGATCAGGGTCCTCGCTCATAACTCTGAGCACATGACAATTCTAAAATGGCCACCAGCCCTTTTAAGGCTCTCTTCCCTCAGTTCTGGACTGCAAAGCCTCATTGCCCATGAATTCCAAGAAACTCCTGACCAGTTCATCCAATCAAACAGAAGCTAGCTGGTTGAGGAAGGATAAAAAGGTACCCTCTTTTACCATTCTGGTTGGTTGGATCTGATGAGCCAGATGCAAGACCAGAACAAACGAAGGGGCCCAGTAGTAAGCCTGGGTGAATAAATGTGTCCAAACCCGAATAACTCATATTTCCACTGTAATATGAACTTACGAGATTCAGTTAATTAGGGTTGGGTAGCCAGATTCACTTATCTATATAATAAACCTTCTTCTGGAGTTCTTCGGCAGTCAGTGGGAATCTTTCAGAGAGGGTGCAGGATGATTTCGGTTTGAAAGCTTTTTTATTTTGAGATTTCAGTTTAAGGATCATCTTTATATGATTAAAAAAGGAAGTCTCAGCAAGACTTGCTATGGCACCTTGCTTGCATATTTGTTGCTGGAGGTAGCAAGCTAGAACATATTCAGCATACTACCTGCCTGGACGCAGGAGGAATTTGCACTCACATACGACTTGGTTCAGTGTAATAGCTGGCACCAACAAACATTTGAACGTACTATCAAATGTATTAATACACTTAAAGCAAAGAGGAAAAGTCATTGGGTGTGTGGCTTGACTAAATGCATGCTCTCCCATGATTTGCTTGAGCAAAATAATTGATAAGCACTTACATTTGTCAAATGTATCAGTGCATTTTGAGCGGCGGGGAACATCCTTAAGGCATGGCAGAGAAAGAAATTGCTTGGAGGCTCTTGCTAGTCACTTGTGATGAGTCCAGGGAATTCGGCCATTCTCCCCAAAGGGGAGACACCCCGTATGGGACTAGGGAGGTGACCCAACTACGCTCAACACCCCCAAAGGACAGGACAAGCAGGATCCCTCTAGGGCAGTGGTCTTCAAACATTTTATGCCAAGGCCCCCCTGAGCAAACAATACATTGTTCGGGACCCCCCTGCCCGCCCCTCTGTGTTGGTGTTATTTTTTTAATAGAGATAGCTGCGAAATGTGCGATGTCCATACACAAGCACACTGGATTGTTTTGTATTTGAGACTGTGACGAGTATGCCAATCAAAGAAGTTCCCTCACATTGTAAATCCACTAGGCCAATGGTCTTCAAAAATGTTTGGCCTGGGCCCCCCTGAGCAAACTTTGGGCAGGCCAGGCCACCAATAAAATGCCAAATGGACAGTATGTATTGCGCATCGTCACTGCACCCTACTCCCAGTGTAGTCCATGGGCTCCCCCCACCTGCTCCCATCACAGTGGCTGGGCTCACTCATTCCACTCCTACCCAGTTCCTGGGCTCTCCCCACACCATCACACACCCTGGGCTCTCCCCACCCTGCTCCCACCACTATCCCATGGTTCCCGTCCATCCTGCTCCCACCACAGTCCCTGGGTTCCCCCATCCTGTTCCCAACACAGACCGAGAGCCAGTGGCGGCTCGTGAATTTTTTAAGTGGAGGGGCATAATAACTATTTCCCCCAAAAATTCTCTTTGTCATTCCCTCTCCAGGCCTATGGACCCCCCCCCCATATGATCTCTGTTCTCTCTCCTTTTTCCTCTTCACCCATTAATGGTGACACCCCATGGGAGGCCCTCCTGCCCTCCTACCACTCCTCCAAGACCATCATTAATGTTTACCTAAACAGCACCGTCTTGGTCCAAGGCCCTCATGCAAACTACCTCCTTTTTGATAGACGCTTCCCGTGCCTTATCAACTTCCTTTCTTCTCCTGCTGTCCCTTCTTTCCCCTTTCTGGCTCCTCTGCCTCCTCCATCCTCTGTCACCTCTACGGCTGCCTCTACTGCTTCTCCAGCCACACTATTGCCTCCTTCCTCTGCCACCCTTCTGGCACCCACCTCCTCCTCCTTGGCTACCATTCCCTCTCCCTCCTCTACCCATCCTCAGTCACCTTCAGCAATACCTTGTACCTGTACCCCTCCACGGAATCCCTTCAAAGGGGGCAACCTGCGCCACATTGCTACTCTCACCTCTCACTCAGCTGTCAAACACTCCTCCGACATCTGCAATCTCCTGGAAGAACTCAATATGGATGTACTACATCTGATCGAGACGTGGTTCACGGCCAGCTCTTTCATGAGCTTTGACACTCTCCTTCCTGATGGCTACACAATCCTCTCCTTGCCCAGAACCAACCGTCCCGGTGGGGGTGTAGCCTTGATCTTCGCGGAGTGGATCCCTGCTTCTATAATTCCTATGCAGGATTACTCCTTTGAATGCATGGTCTGCTTGTTCAATATCTCTTGGCCTTTCTCTCACTGTGGTCACTATCTACCGGCCAACTAGCAGCCTTCCTGTCGGAGTGGGCGGACCTCTCTTCCTCCCTCCTCACCTCTACCTCTCAACTTCTCCTTCTCGGAGACCTTAACATCCACTTGGATGTTTCATAACCTTCTGCAGGACTCTTTCGCAACCTCTGCTACTCTTGCATTCTCTATTCTTCCCTCTAGCCCAACTCACTCTACAGGGCACACTGTGGATGTTCTGATCTCCTCAGACCTCCCCCTCTCCAACCCTCTCACCACTCCTCCCTCCTGGAGTGATCACTTTCTCCTTTCCTCCCATCTTTCTCTCTCTACCGCTCAGGCCTAACCGACTCCAGCACTGCCACCTACCTTCTTGGTCATCCGACCCATGAAGCGTGTGTCAGTTGAGGCTTTCGCCGCTACTTTCTCTGCTCCTTCTGCACCTTTGGCTGACTCACATCCTGACACAGCCCTTTCTAACCTTCATCTTTCCATCTCTGACACTTGACGCACTTGCCTCTGTCATGAGGATCCACTTGAAGGCCAAATCCAAGTGCAACTCTTGGTACGACTCAACATAGTCGCCCTCAAATGCAAGTGCAGGGTTGCTGAGAGGAAGTGGAGGGCAACAGGTGCACCCTCTGACAAACTGGCCTGCCGACTGTTCCAAAGGCAGTACAGACTGTCCTCACCAAGAAGAGAGCACCCATAAAAGCCAGCGTCTCTGCGGCATCTAACAACTTGCTGAACTCTTCCAAATCTGCAAGGAGCTGGCCAATCCTGCTGCAGTCTCTACCTCTTCTGTTAGCGCCCAGGCCCTGGCTTCTCATTTCATCACTAAAACTCAGGACATTCTGTCCACCCTCTCTTCCTCTTCTTCCTCCTCCTCCACTCCTGGCCTGCCTGTGGCCGCCTCTCCTCCTCCCTTCTCTTCCTTTCCCTTGTTCACCCCGACAACGTTTCTAGACAAGTCCAATCTATGAAAGTCTCGTCAAAACAGGTTCTTTCCTGTTCATCCAGAACCATCAAGGACCACATTGATACCCTTGCTCCAGCCTTGGCCAATTTCTGCAATCACTGGAATCTTCCACTCCCCTCTGAAGCACTCCCTTATGCACCTTCTCCTAAAGAAGCCCTCTGCCGATCCTTCCACTCCGACAAACTTTCACCCGCTTTCCATCACTCCTTTCCTGGGCAAACTCTTGGAAAAGTTGGCCATCTCCCAATTTAAGCTTCACACTGACTCTATTGGTTGCCTCCGTCTGGCTTTAGAGCAGCCAGAAGCACAGGAACTGCTCTCCAGAACATCCGTGAAGACCTGCTTTCTAACCTTCCTTATAACCTTTCTTCTGTCCTCATTCTCCTCAATCCTTCTGCTTTTGATACGGTCAACCATGCCATCCTGCTCAATCACCTCAGTGATAACCTGGGTATCACTGATTAGACCCTGGCCTTGCTGACCTCCTTTCTCACTGATCGACCCTCTCAGGTCCAGCTGGGGTCCTTTCTCTCTTCCAACTCTCTTTATACCTGTGGTGTTCCCCAGGGGTCTAACCTTTCTCCCTGGCTGTTCAACCAATACCTGGCACCTGTTGCCCACCGCATCGGTGCTCTCTGCTCCAACTTTCAGTGTTATGCGGATGACACCCAGCTCTCTTTCAGGCTTCCCTCAGCCGCCTCCACTCCTCCTCTCATTCCAGAATATCTGTCCGCAATTCAGGAGTGGTGTGCCGCCAATGATCTCTGCTTTAATACCAGTAAGACAGATCCTCCTCATCGGAACACCACCTCACTCCTTTCCTCTCTCTCTGGACACCCACTCTGCACCCTCTTCCTGCTCCTACCTGTGAGGCTAAGAACCTTGGGGTCATCTTCGACTCCACCCTCTCCCTCGGTCCTCAAATCTCCAACGTCCCTAAGAAGTCAAACTATCAGCTTCACCTCCTCACTTTCCTCCAGAAGCTCACTGTCTCCAGAGCTCTGGTCTTCTTTAGGCTGGACTACTGCAATAGCCTCTTTCTAAATCTTTCTGCCTCTACTCTCCATCCTCTACAATTTACCAAGAACAGGACTGTGAGACTTGTCCTTGGCCTCAAGCCCAGTGATTGCATCTCTCCAGCTCTGAAATCTCTTAATTGACTCCCAGCGGCGGCAAGGATCAAGTTCAAGACCCTCTGCATTGTCCACAGGGCATTCTGGGGCCTGGGACTGCACTACCTTCAACTCTCTCTTCCTAAACATCTCCCTTTTCGAGCTCTCCCACTCATCCATCTCCAACTCTCTGAGTGTCAGTCGCTTTTCCAAGCAGAGAGTGGGGGCAGATCCCTTTCTTCTGCTGGGGCCTCCCTCTGGAACAGTCTCCCTGCCTCTCTCAGACTTGAGCAGAACCACCTCTGGTTCACAAAGCAACTCAAGACCTTCCTCTTCACAACTGATTTCGCTCTTCCTCTCCCATGCTGATGACCCATCTGCTCCACGCACTGGTCACCTGGCCACCCTCTGAACTTGGGCCCAGGTCCCTGCCTGTCCAGTTGCACCTTGCACTGCCTTTTGGCTTCCCCATCCCTTGTGATCTGTATCTGTAACCCTACAGTCCCCTTCTCTCTGCACTTTCGGATTACCTGCACTTCTCCACCCCCCACCCCCCATTGGCACATCTCCCCTTCCACTTCCCTGCACTTGCGCGATCTGATTGACACTCGGTCGAGTAAGATCATTGTTTTGTCCTCTCTCCGTTTACCCTCCTTGTCGTGTCGTGCCTAGAAACACTTGTGTACAGGCGCGTTATAAATTCCATATCATATCATACTCCTAGGCTACCTCTCAAAGCAGGAGCCCACAGAAAGGTGGCTGGACAAAATGTGCTTGGACAAACTCAACCCTTACCTTACCCTCTCAGCAAAATCCAAGAACGTCATTTTGGATAGCAATCTATCGTTCCAACGACGCATTGCAAACAAAGCTCAAACTGCTTGGTATCAGTTTCCTCTATTCGCAAGATCAAGCCCTTCCTCCCACCCAAGGACTTAATAACTATTGTGCAGACCCTAGATGATCTCTCATCAGCAGGGGGGGTGGGGATGCCCTCCTCGCAGGGATCCTGGCAGCTTACCTGGCCACCTTCAAAGCAGCCCCACCATGCCACAGCGCCTATCACCAGCTCTAGGAAATGGTACCACATCACCCCCACCTTCCGCAAATTACACTGGCTCTCCATCACAGCTAGGATCTGTTTAAAAACTGCATGCCCCACTGTGAGGAACCTGAGAGCTTCCTCACTTATTTCCCCAATATATCCTTCCCCCAGGTGGCCAGGGAAAGGAGTCTCTTTCGGATCATGACCCTGGGGGTGGATATGCAAGGGAGGATCATCTTGGTGGAGGAGACTTTGGGAGTGGGGATGAGGCACACTCGGGTGAGACATGGTATCCCCCATTTCCCTTTTCCAATTAACCTAATATTCCCCAGGTCTTTGTAGGGTATTATCAATCCCTACCCTACTTTACTAGACAACCTACTCCCTACACACACCACTTGGTACCGAGACGCAGAGGCCACCATTGAAACAGAAGAAAGACTGGACGAAGAAACATGAGCGGTCTAGTTGGTGGGCTCATTACCATGGTGCCGGGAACTTTAAAACAGGCTCAGTTGAGAGGTATTATGGGAAGCACGACAAGCACAAAGGAGAGTTCTAGGGCCGAAGCTGTGGCGGCGAGCAGGCACATTCCAGAGATGCTGGGAGGTTTATGGAGCGCAATCCCATACAACGATCGAGAGGGGCTCGTTGGCAGTCTAAGGCAGAGCAGAGAAAGCGTTGCGGTACAGAATGAAGGTACCGGGAGTGTTGGAGAGGCTGTGAATTCCCTAGCAGTCTTATGACAAATCCCTTCCACTAGAAAAAATAACTCACTAACTCATTAGAACTTTTGGCAGGTGCGTCCACCAATCCAGTTGCTCCAAACTCGGGCTGAATCTAACTAAGCCAGGGTTTGGAGCAACCTGATTTCTTGGCATGCTGGCGCTCCAAACGGCGCCAACTGCCCCCCTCCTATCCTGCCTACCACCCTGCTCAACATCACCCACCGCTTTCCTTAACTTAATGCGGCCGCCGCAGGCCAGCACTACTCTGCTTCCTCCATATGCCATGGAAATTGTAGAGGGGCTCTGAGCAGAGCTCTGCCTCCCATGTCCACGACAACCACTCCCCAGCAGCAGCCAATGAAGCAGCACAGCTTTTGTTAAACTTTTTTCTATTGCTATTAGCACCTCAAGGGTTTGCCTTGGGGTGCTAATGGCAATAATCACACTTTTGGTGGTTTTCAGCAGCCCGGTGTCAAGGCCCCTTGCTTTGCTCAGGCCTTTAACTTTGACCCTGGGTCGTTTCCAGCCAGTAAAGCCCACTGAAGCATGATTGTTGACATAGTGAAATCCTTAGCACATCTAGACAGGTCATTGACAACAGTATCTAGGTGTATTTTAAGAGCAGTATTACATTATTAATTTCCCCACTTCTGATTGTGGTCAGTTTCCCCATCACCCAATTGTAAAATTCAGGAGCGTCCGTGTTTGAAGAGTAAACATTGTTGAATGTAAACATGCAAGTTCCAACAGTTCCATCAACAACCAAGGCCCTCACATAGTCCTCTTGGGCCAATGTGGGCACCCTAAAATTACACAACCTATGCATAAGGATGGCAAAACAGTGGGCAGAGGTTGGGAATAATCAAAAATACATGACATCCCCTATTCCGTGGAAACATCCCATGGTTGGGATGGGAACAAGTGTGTCTCCTGAATCATTGCCACATACATTTTCTGACTTTACAGCTAAAGCAGTCTTTGGATCTTTAATCTGCTGACCTAGGTCTCCGATATTCCATCAACAAAACTACAGTGTATTTTGGTATAAAAATGAAATATGTTTAATTTCATCATCATTAATATTTTGTACTCAGTGAGCAACCCAAACAGTCACAAAACCTTTAACTTGTATAAACATCTTTGTACAAAAACAAGATGACAGGATAGATGTGTAGGTAAAGGGCGAGTGATGTGTCTAAACAAAGTCAAACGAAGAAAATTGCATCACTTTCTATAATCAAAATCAATCTTATAAAACATTGGATCACTTAACTTAACAACTGCTATATCCAAGGTCATCAACCTCTACATCCAACGTCTACATTCACGTTTCAACTCTACAGTATTAATTCAAGGTCTTCATCAAGACGATTGTCCCTCTTGTTTTCCCACAAGTCATTGTTTTTTCCAGGAGAGGATCCAGAGGCAGATGGCAGAATTACCGCTCACAAGGTTTGTCGAGAGCATGGGGCATGCAAACCAGACACTGCAATTACAGGTGACGAATACTCATGTTGAAAAACCCTGACAAGCCATGATATAATACCTATATTTAACTTATCGTCACAGTCTTTGACTGGTGACAAAATGAGTTGTCTTAATAAAGGGTTGAGTGTTGTCCTCAATAACAGTGTCGACTACGCCGTCTTTTTCAAATCAGGGCCAATATTATAAGTTGCTTAATTTGGAACGTTGCTTTTCAGCTTAACAAAAAGATTCACAGGATCAATCCCAGCCTCTGCAGTACCGCATTAACACCTCCGTACGATTCTGAACGCGGACAGAATCGTACGGAGGTGTTAATGCGGTACTTATAATATTGGCCCTGATTTGAAAAAGATGGCGTAGTCCGTTGAAACACGTGTCATCACAAAGGGCACGTACCCTCACTAATACAGAAATGTATTCTATATTCCAATTGAGTGGAGTTTTCTTTGTTCAAGTTGGCGCATGAAAGAGAGAGTGCAACTACCTTTTTCTTTTTTGATTTACAAAGCGGAGTGGAGGAACCACATTTTCTCCGCTGTTGCGCAACTCATGCGACACAAAATACCTCTGCAATAGATCATAGGGCGCGGAGGTCCATTTTGATAAGTGTCCCTTGGAGAAAGGTTCCTCATCAGGATTTACTTTTTGTAAGAATTAACCATGCCTGGGAAATTGTCTTCCTGTTTAGTGAGGTTTTTTCACTGCGGCAGACAATCTTTGGAAACTGGCCAGGTCGCGCCACCCGAGGGTCACCGGCACATGAAATGTATATGAAGTACGGTCTAGGGGAATAGTGTTTAATGCGATTTGGCATATGCAGACCAGACGTGTATCAGACCTTCAGTGGCCTAATAATGGGAGCTTTGAAATAGCACGTATAGAACACTTAGAATCAGTATTGCTACACAAAAAGGCTCGACCAGCAGCGTTCGACGTCGAGAGACTGGAGGAAGGAAGCTAATCTCTGCTTGAGAAGTAGAGAAAAACATGCACGCAGACATAAAACGAATGTAGAGAAAGCGCTAGAGCATGATCAGCATCAGCAGACAGAAGCCATTAGGAACATGGACAGGGCTTTCCAATTAGATGTACAGAAAATATATCCTCAGCAAGATTTGCATACATCAGATGAACTAATAAACAAAATATTGAATGAGCGAAGAAATGAATATCAAAGTACTGACCCAGTTGCACCTCCTCCTTACATACCTACCATTCTTGTTATTCCATCGGCACCAGAAGTAAGCAGTTCCTCTTCCCCCTGTGCTTGCGACATCCTTTCCTCCACCGCCACTAGAGCATGAGTTAGCCGCTTTAGTAGGCAGTTCTACAGAGATGGGGCCTGCGCAAGGAAGCAGTAGACAGACTCGTAGTACGGTTAGCAAAGTAAGGAAAGAAGAACTGAGAGATTGGGCAGAAACGTATATTGATGGCGACGATGAAGCAGATGTGCAAAGTTCCATATCTGACCATAGAGGCCTTGGCAAACAGCAGGTATTATTAGAATGCATGGGGAATTATCTTGTGAAAATGTGGAGTGATTTGACCGATAGAGTTGATAGAGCAAGAGTTGCGCGATTTGGTTTCCTTTCAACTTTGCGAGATAATGCAACGAAAGTTCGAGAACATGAAGGCCGAATATTGGTGTTTAAGCGAGAACTTCATCAATTGCATAAAGAATTATTGAAAAAAGATAGACCACATATGTCGTATGTCCAGCAACGTTTTTTTCCGCCGTTGAAACCTGTTAGTGAAGAGATGAGAATTTGTACGCGAGATGCGCTTAGATGGATTACAGATGCCGCCATTTCCGCAATTGAAGTGCGTGATACGTTTAGTCAGTATACACCAGAAATGCAGAGAAAGGTATTACAGGTTATGGTACAGTACTTACAGCATGAATGTAGAAAGAAGAACATATGTTGTCCTGCTGATTTAATGACAATTTTCAAAAGAGCATTTTCGCCTGAAACATGAACGACTGCTTTTTCTCTTGATTTCGCTTTGTTGCTTAATAGACGAACAAATGTAGAATCGCCTACTTTGCAATTACCCATGAGGGAAGTGCCTCCCACGTTTGTCCCGAAGGTAGAAGTTGCTGCCTCTGGAGGAACTCCAGCGCGAACGATAGAAGCCCATTATATTGCACAGTTTGTACATGTCCCTTTTTCGAGGCAAGAGGTAAATACTATAAAGCAGACGATCCCTGATATTAGGAAGAACCCATCAGGATTTTATAAAGAAATTGAATATGTTTTGAATTCATCTGTTTTTACATTGATTTATTGTTTGCCGTGATTCTTCCTGTAGACCTATGGAAACAGGTTAGAAATATAAGTGACGCACCAATATTAGGTGATACATGGAAGAATTTGTCTAGAATTGATAGAGAGAGAAAGGCTGGAGAGAAGACACCGCAAGTTATGTTGGCTTTACCATCGCGAATAGTAGAGAAATTGAAAACTTTGGTACCCGAAAAGAGAATAGTTTCGGATAAATTGATTGCTTGTTTACAGGGCAAAGAGGAAGGAGCGACAGATTATTTTAATCGATTTGAAGAAGTATTTGCAGATTTTAGTGGTCAAGACTGAAGTACTGAACCTGTGAAAAGATCGTTTGTTGATAGGTTTGTGCGAGGGTTGCTACCGAAAATTCAAAGTTTAATAATAACATCTGAAAGGGCTTGGCAAGCAAAAATACAAAGTGAAGTATTACATATGGCCCAGTATTATGAAAACAGAGTAAATTCAGAAAAGGACAAGGAACTGAGGGACAAAGGGAATCTGAAAACAAGAGTATTGTTGCAGCAAGTAGCAAACAATCATAGAGGTGGTGGGAACGCACCATCGAGAGTCCAATTTTCATTAGCGTCCAACATGCAAGATGGTCCAATAGGGATTAATCAGTGTGCATATTGTATACAAGAAGGCCATTGGCGAGCACAGTACCCGCATATACAGAATCGAAATGGGACTTTACCGAGAAGACAGAATAGAGGTCGCCCGGGAATACAGGGACAGAATAGAAACCAAAGAGCGCCACAATTTCAGAATAACCAGGGTAATCAGAACCAGAATCAGAACCAACAGCGATGGAAATATTTTTGACAATCAGTCCAATGCATATTACTCTGGCAACTTTACATCTGAAGATGTACTGTTCTACTAGGACAGCCCGAGACAATGGCTGGAACCAGTATCTATTCCCGTAGACCAGAAAGGGCCCTACGTAGCAATTAAGGTTGGGAATAGGGAGCACTTTTTTTTTTAGTGGACACAGGTGCACAAAAATGTTCGATTGACCATCAGCGGGTTCCAGATATACCACTGTCAGGGCATAAAAATGTCTCAGTAGGGTTCTCAGGTACACCAGTAATTAGTCCAATGTCACAATCAGTACCTATAACACTAGGTCCATTCACTGAATCTTGCCCATTTCTTTTGACGAAAAATTGCGGGGAACATTTGTTAGGATTAAATTTGTTGAAGAAACTGAATGCAGTCATTTATTGTTCTACTGATGGAGTGTATTTGACAATATCGCCACAAAAGACTGCTGTATCGCAATTTTTATCTAAGCCATTACTAACTGAATTGAGTAAAGTACCAGCTTGTATATGGGCAGTGAACGATAACGATGTTGGTTGTTTGAAAGTAGAGCCAGTGAAAATTGTTTTGAAAGAAGGTAATACATTGCCGTGTATTCCGCAATATAAAATTTCGGCCGAAGGAGAGAAAGCATTGAAATGCATTGTATCAGATTTCATTAAAAGAAACGTAATTGAAGAAACTTCTGGTAGTACCTGCAATAGTCCGATTCTTTCGGTTTACAAGAAAGGAGATAATGATATACCGTACCATTTTATAATTGATTTGCGCGGAGTGAATAAAGTTGTTGATCCGCAATTTCCATTAGTCCCGGATGTGACTACGATTTTGACTATGATTCGAGCTTCGTCATCGTATTTTGGTGTTGTAGATTTGAAGAATGAAGATTTTTAGTATCCAAGTGCATCCAGGTAGCAGATATTTATTTGCTTTTACTCTAGGACGACGTTCATTTACATTCACATGAATTCCACAGGGCTACACTGAGAGTCCGAGTATTTTCAGTAGATCTTTAAAAGAACAACTTGATATGCTAGAACTACCAGCAGGCTGTGTTTTATTACAGTATATAGACGATGTATTGATAGCAGCAGGCACAGAAGAAATCTGTAAGAGAGTACAGTTGCACTATTGACACATCTAGCAGCTCATGGACACAAAGCTTTGCTAAAGAAATTCCAGTATTGTCGAAAGGAAGTGGCCTACTTCGGCTACCTCCTTTCGAAGGAGGGAAGATGATTGACACCAGAAAGAATAGAAAGCATCTCTAATATGCCTATTCCAAATACGCAGAAAGAAGTCAGAGCTTTAATTGGCATGGCTTCATATTGTAGGCAGTGGATCACTAATTTTTCTTTGATGGTGAAACCAATAGTGGCATTGACAAGGAAGGATGTTTCCTTACCTTTGCTATGGGACATGGAATGTCCAGAAGCTTTTGACCTGCTCAAAGCTGCATTGTGTTCAGCTCCAGTGTTGGGCACGCCAAATTATGAAAAGAGTTTTAAGTTATTTGTGCATGAAAATTATGGATGTGCTTTGGCTGTTTTGACTCAGGAACAAGGAGGGAGAAATAGACCATGCGGTTACTTCTCTTCCACGTTGGATCCTGTTGCATGTGCTTTGCCGCGCTGCTTGCGAGCTGTTGCTGCAGCCGCTGCGTCAGTAAAACAAACTGAGGGGATGGTTTTAGGTCACGCTTTAACCGTCATGGTACCCCATTCAGTGGACATTCTTTTAAATAGAACGCAGACGCCTTACATCAGCCAGATTAACAAGGTATGAAATAGTTCTGTTTGCACCACAAATCCAAATTATGAGGTGTTGTGCTTAAAATCCGGCCGAGTTAATGCCCCCTCCCAATGAAAAAGGGGGTAAAAAAAACAATTCCCCCATGATTGTTTAATGGTTACTGAACAAGAGACAAAAGGAAGAATTGATCTAACTGATACCCCACAGAAAGAGCCAGATGGAGAACTGTTTTGTGACGGTGCTTGCTTTAAATTACCCGATGGTACATCAACTGCTGCTTATGCCATCACTACACTGAAAAGTATTGTAGAAAGCAAAAGAATCCCATATAACTCAGCACAAGCTGCAGAGATAATAGCGTTAACAAGAGCATGTGAAATTTCTGCAAACCTCAATGTAAACATATACACTGACAGTCAGTATGCCTTTGGGGTGGTACACAATTTTGGTTGATTATGGGCTGAAAGAGGTTTCCTGACATCGCACGTAACCAACATCCAACATGGCACTTTGATAGTGAGACTATTGTCAGCACTCGCGTTTCCCAAACGATTAGCAATAATGAAATGTGAAGCACATAAAAAGGTAACATGTAACGTTGGAAAGGGAAACACATTCACAGACAGAAATGCGAAACAAACTGCCACTGATTTGCACACAAACATGTATGTCAAAAAAATAGAAGAAGTACCCTGCATGATAGAGAATGGGATTGCCACAGTTAAGGAAATGCAAGCAGAAGCTACTGTAGATGAAATAAAAAAAACTGGTCAGGGGGTACCGCAGAATTAGATTCTGAAGGTTGTTGGGTGGACATGCACAACAGATGGATGTTGCCAAACGCCTATGTGGTGGCGATGGTCACCATGGCCCACAGTCCAACACACATATGTGCTAGGAAAATGATTCAACATCTGGATTCTGTATGGCAGAATCCACACATTAGAAAAACTGCTGAAAGATTGGTTCAAAATTGTATGACTTGTTTACAACATAACATTGGAAAGGGAACAGCGATGCCAGTAGGAAGTTTTGCCCCCCACATGCCATTTGAAGTCATCCATTTTGATTTCATAGAAATGGAAAGGTGCCAGAACTAAAAGTATGTCCTCGTGGTGGTCTGCGCATTCAGTAAATGGGTAGAGGCCTATCCCCTGAAAGATTGTACAGCTATGTCCACAGCTAAAGTCATGCTAAAAGAATATTTTTCCCGTTTTGGGCTACTCCGAGTCATATGGTCAGGTAACGGGCCGCACTTTATTGCAGCCGTGATATTGCAAATTTGTGCGGGCCTCCAGATTGATAACAGATTCCATTCGGCCAGACACCCGATGAGTGCCAGTTTGGTGGAACGTCAGAACGGTATCTTGAAAAATAAAATAAGCAAAACCTGTGCAGGGAGCAATTTGAAATGGCCCGATGCATTATTGCTAGCTTTGCTATGCATGAGAACAGCTGTACAGGCGAGGACTGGTCTATCCCCTTACAAAACCGTGATGGGGAGACCAGCGAATGTTTGGAATGCTCCTCAGCCGAAACAGCTGAGGGTTATAGAATACCCGTTGCTTATTAATTATTGCAAACAGTTGACTCAAAACTTGCATTTAATTCATCAGCAGGTGCAGAAGGCTCCTCCTGTCAGATATACCGGCCCAGGACATCGTCTGCAGCCTGGAGACTGGACATTAATTAAGAATTTTGAAAAAGTCTTCACTCGCACCACGATGGAAGGGGCTCTTCCAAGTATTACTGGCTATGCAGACTGCAGTCCGAATGGATGGGCGCAGACACTGGATCCACGCAACACACACGAAAAGAGTTCTGTTTTCTTTGCCACATGAGAAAGAGCTTGATCCTGACGTCGAAAGAAATACAGCTGCACTTGATCACAAATATATCATCGCCAGTTCTCTGCCAGAAGTGCTTCCTAAGCCTGAAAAAGGGCCTGGGGAGATTGCAACGGAGATCGAAAGGCCAAAGGTGTCTCAACCTTGTCCGACCGCTGCCTCATCATCATGTATTGCATCGCAAGTTGGCACTGATCCTGCATCTGGAAATGAGAGTGCATTGTTCATCGATCATACTGTTCCTGGAGCTATGAGGTACAGTCTACATTCACAAAATCGGAAGTGATCAGCGTTTTGTTTTGCCTTTGTTCTTAGCATGGTGGGAATGGAGGCCTAGGGAAAAGGAGCGTATCAAGCTGCATCAAATTTAAAGCTCTGACACGCGGTTTCCCGGTGCTACCATTGAAAAGTGAAGGACCGTTGCAACCTAGCACGAACAAGCGGGGCAATTGGTACCGACACTATTGAATTGATACTTGCTCCTGCCTTTTTGGAGCTCTGTGCAAATTCACATCAGCTTGCTCTCATTTGTTAAGCAGGCTAGCCTGGATGCTTTGCTGCTAACGTGTGTTGCTGTGGAGAACTTTCCCCGACGGACACTGAAAACATTTCCTGAAATTAACATTCCAAGACAATGCATATATTCGCTCTTGCTCCCTCCTACACCAATGCGGTTGATATAGAAATAGAGGCTAAGCCTGCTCCTAGAAAGACTTGGTTTAGAAAGAATAATATGCTAATGATTATGATACCGCTTTGCATTTTGATTACTTCGGTCCCAATATTTTGGGATCTAGAAACTGTGCATCCTTTGAACTCTCTTGACTGCTACCAATGCTCCTACTATGAGCAGCCCAGTACATGTGCTCTCTTATACTCTCCCTTCACAAGAAGTGAAACATAGAAAAGGTTATGACAATAACACACTGTTACAGATTATGAATATGACCCCTGCTATCTTGAACAGGTCCAATTGCTGGGTCTTTTCCCATTTACCCCAGCACGGGGAAAGAGGAATGGGTTGGTATGTACATCCTTTGCCACTTAATACCGCTTGTTATGCATCATTAAGAGCGCTATTTTTCGGAAAATGGAATGATCGTGTTACTGGTCAGTTTGATGGAACAAACAAATGAATTTGAAAGATTAGTATTGGAACCGTTGGGTTGTTCCGTAGTCACAAGCAGAAGCAAAATAAACACTGTAACAACGAGTCCAGTACATAGGCTCTCTAGGCATTACAAGTCCCTAATCACTTTTAAAATGGCTCCAGTAGGAAACAAAGATGCTGTTCCTCCCTCCTATACTATTAATCACAGTCCACATTCTGTACCATTTTGCTTACGGAAAAAGGGTTCCTATCCAGTGGGAACGTTTACTAGATGCATGAATATTGCCGTACTTGAGCAAGAAGAGAAACCATTATACATAGGAAGTTCTGTCTATTTTGTATGTGGAGATCAGGCCTATCCATGGTTACCTAGAACTTGGGAAGGGACCTGTTATTTAGGTATACTTTTACCTGGTGTATTTCTTTCCAAAACTTCTGAAATATCAAAGCTATCTAGATCTCGGCCACGACAAGATGATACCGCAGGACAGATCGTAGGGGATTATAGCAAATTCATTCATACCATTTTGGGGGCAAGCAATAAATTCATGGAATATAAGGAAACTGTCCAGGGTGTTAGAAAAAACGATAAATGGAACTACAGATATACTCTATAATATGACACTGGAACAAAAAGCAATCAGATTAGTGGCACTTCAAAATAGAATAGTGCTTGATATAATTTTGGCTGATCGTGGAGGGTTATGCAATTTGGTGGGTTCAGCATGCTGTGTATTTGTAAGTGACTCCTCCCCCATGATATTCGAAGTGATCAAGAAATTGCATGTCCTAAGTTCTGAAATTCATGTTCCTACAGGTGGTTGGAATCTGAATGTAAATTCATGGTTTTGGGAACTTCTGCGATCATGGGGATGTAAACTAATTGCAATTTTGGTTATGATATTTGGAATCCTCATGTTCTGCTGTTGTTGCATACAATGCCTGCCAGTCCTCTGCTCCCAAATTACAAATGAGTGTACATGCTATCAAAACGAAAACTCCTCGCATGATAAGTGATGGTGCACAACACGAAAATTAAATCATTAAAGAATTTATGGCAATTAATATTTCTGATGACGATTACAGCAGTATGGGTAGTTCGGAATTGGACATGTGGTCCGATGAAGACGCGATGTATGGATGATGCTCTTGGCTTACGGCCAAAAGGAGGGTTTGTTAGACAAGAAACGACCCTATAGTATGTATAGTATGTTGGCCAGAAACCAATCGCATCATGTGACTAACATCGCAATCCTAGAATCGTCATTGTAACCAAATGGCATCCATTTTGTGAAATGGCCATTTGCTTTTTTGTTTTCTGTCAAAACGCTTTGCAAATGTATTCTATGCTTCAAACTCACACACAGTGCGAGGCCACGGCCTGAATGCTGAAATACTAACACAGACAGGAATGTCAAACTATGCAGAAATGCATTGTTTTTCTCTCTCACTAAGTCCTTGAAGCCAAGCAGAAGCCGCATCTAATCAGTAGTCCAGGTGCCGGCCTGTCTTGCAAACGCTGTAGTAAAAGGCAGTTAAACCATGAATTATATTCTCCTAGCTGTGCTCCTTCGCGGACAGTGATTTTCTGCTTCAGAACTGTCTTACTCTTAGCTCATGAACCGAGACACACAGTTAACGTACTAAGGAATGTTTCTCTGCTAAGAACATATCCTTGCCGAGATAAGTGCTCTATGTTCCCCATAGCAGAAGGCTGTCTCTGCTGCCATTGCTAGAATAACTATGTTTAGACTGAATGAAGTCTTGTCATAACGGGTCATAATTGTCATGATTGTCAATCACCGAACCCTAGCCTGAATGACATGTTTGTGGGCGGATCGAATTGCCTTCGTATAGATTATATGTAATGTATATATATTGCTGCTTGAGAGTTGCTCGCTCTCTCGCATCTCACGAGGTCTGGGAAAACACGTCGTGAGGCGTTGAGACCCAGTCGGCCGACTGAGAATACTTTGAAATAAACCAGACTTGTTTGGAAATTGAACCTCGTGTCTGTTGTGTCACTATAGTGTATGGTTATTATGCCTTAGTTTCCATATGCAGTCTTTATGGACTAGCAGACTCTGAGGGCAACTATGGAAAACATGGCATTTGGGGAGAATTTCCTGGGGTGCGTGTGCCTCTTTTATAAGATGCCAGTAGCAGAGGTGCGGGTCAACAGAGTCTGCTCAAGAGTTTTTCCCCTATGGCGAGGCACGTGGCAGGGTTGGCCCCTTTCCTCCCTGTTTAGCCTGACAGTGGAACCATTGGCTGTCAGGTTTAGGACAAGTTTGGACTGGGTGGGCTTCACGTTGCCCTGGGGAGGTGAGGAAAGGATTTCGCTAGATGCAGATGATCTTTTGATGTATATGGGTAACCCGTCAGTATCCTGCCCGGTCGTAACAAAAATATTACATGAAAATCAAGATGGTAGTGGCCTAAGGATAAACAGGCAGAAGTCAGTTCTCTTCCCCATACAGAGTGGGGCCGTGGCACTCCCACGGGATTGTCCATACCAAATGTCCTTGTCAGGCTTCCGATACTTGGGAATTCCATTAGGGGAGCAGCTACCACGATTTCTTGACCTGAACTTGCACCCGATGGTTAAAAAATGTAAGTCTGATGTGGCGCACTGGCAGTCTCTCCCCTTGAGCTTGATGGGTAGAGTCGCACTTTTCAAAATGATATCCCTGCCCAGGTTTCTCTAGGTGCTCCAAAATGCTCCACTCCATTTACTTAGACGGGTGTTTGAGGAGATAGACCGAGTTCTCAGGGAATTACTATGGGGGGAAAGCAGGTCCGGGTTGCACTGAAGATGCTCCAACAGTCGGTCTGGGAAGGGGGTATTGGCCTCCCATGTCTGCGACAATACTATTGGGCGGCGCAGTTGGCGGTCGTGAATAATTGCTTTCATGGGAATCCCATGTCAAAAATTGCTGCGGGGATGGATCAGGGGAGAGCCCCGATGCCGGTGTTGTACGGAAGACGGGAGGAGAGTGTGGGAGAGTTGGCACCGAGGAGCAATCTCACCTCAGGCAAAAATGGGAAGAGGATCTCAGCCGGATGGAATCTGAGGAGTCGGTGTAGGCGTTGATGTTCCCTAGCGAGATGGGCATATCCACCAGGCTCCGCCTGATACAATATAAGATTTTGTATCGGATCTACTACACCTGCATTCAATTATTTGCCTGGGGGTGAGCGGAGAATGATTGTTCCCAAGATGTGGGAGGCCGGGATGCACATTCTTTCATAACCTACGGGAATGTCCGCAGAGCCAGATATTGTGGGTTAAGTGTATAAGTAAGCTTGCGAGGGTAATAAATGCAGAGGTCCCTAGAGATCCGAAATGTGTCCTACTTGGAGTCTTGGGGGAGACAGGATTCACTAAATACGGAAAAGGCATTCCTGGCTGTGGCTCTGGGACTACTCAAGAAAACAATAGCAGTCCAGTCAGGGGCATCTGACCACCCGCGGATGCCCAGTTGGGTAGTGTAGATGGACATTTGCATGACATTGGAAAGACGGGTGTATAATGTGAGGGGATGTCCGACCAAGTTTCAAAAGGTTTGGGGTAAATGGGAGGAGAATGGTGGCGAGTACCAATTTGGAGGGATGAGGGGGAATAGATAGAGGAAACTGGGGTTACCAGCCACATAGAATTTTTGCAATATGTTTTGTTGCTTTATTCTCTTGGCTTACCACTCATGCCATTATGCTTTGCAATGTGAACTATGGCTATTTGGTTTTATTTGTTATAAAAAGACAAAATGTTTTATTAAAAAACAAAATAGAACAGATATAACTATTAACCCAGCCATAAGCATGGAGGAATTGTTGTAGTTGATACCTTAAAATAGGAGGAAGAAATTAAAAGAGTTAAATAATCTGTCTTTTTATCAGGAAACTTCACAAGACCCGACAGTTTCCATTGCATTTCTAGCTTATCTGGATGTAATGAAAGCATTTAATTCTGGAATAATTAGTGATAAAGAGCATTCCGATTTAAACAAAATCCAGTTATTACAGTGATGTATATAATCCCAAAGATCCATAAGAGCCTACATGTGATAGTACTGAGTGGCAGTCACAAAACAAAAACACATGGAGCAGATCAAAAGACAATGTGGCCCAATCATCAAGGCAGCCACACCTAGGGGCTTTTGTTTCTTCTGACAGAATAGAGAGTCAGGTACTGGAGGAGCGGCAGCATTAATCACTAGAGAGGAATTTCAATTCTTCCGGGCACTCACAACCTGTGTGGGCTTTGAGCTGTTACACCTGAAAATGAACTCCTCTCCAGTCCACTGTACTGACTTTGTGATTTACCGACCCCCAAACGAGATGCCCGATTTTAATGAGGACCTCACGGCCATATCAACAAATTTTAACATTTCAAATACATCCATTCAGCTTATGGGAGATCGTAACAGGTGGACGGGAAATCCTGCAGACAAAGAAGCGATTTCCCTTCAGCTTGATCTAAATACATGGACATTTTGGTCAAAATAATGAAGGGCCACATGTTAAAAGGTAACATTTTGGACTGGGTCGCGGCAAGAAACATGCAGGTCGACTCGATCTGCACTACCCCTTGTGTCTGGTCTGACTACTTTACTGTGCCTTTTAAAATAACCCTTCCCGCGAAATCAAAATGGTCTCAGGGGAAACCATTGAAAAAGGTGACTTGTAGGAATGTAAATAAAATCGGACCGGCTGATCTTAACAAATGCTTATCCAGCATCATGGAGCATACCTCAGATCTTGACTCACCTGATTTTCTGGCTTCAAGGTACGATTATGCAATGACCTATGCTTAACAGCATAGCCCCTGTAAAGACCAAGATGGTTAGGGATTGACAAAACCATTGTAGCTGGTTTTCCCCACAACTCATCAAATTGAAACAGGAAAAGAGACTAGCAGAACGTAAATGGAACAAAACCGAGAGATGAAAATAAAACCAATTAGAAAAACATTGAAAAGGAGCACAGGGAAAATATTCTTATTGCTAAAAAAACTTTTATAATGCTGAAATTGAGGAATCCTCGAACAGTACGAGGAATCTTTTTGAAAACTTTGGAAAAATCACATTGGAAATCAGATCTGCCCTCCCCCACTATGGAAGATTGCACTAAGGTCTAACAAACATTCATAGATAAAATAATGATTGCTCATGCAAAAATGATGGCCGATCCGGCTTCAGCCTCTAAGCCACCAAGTGTGACAACAGTGAGCCTCCCCCCCCCCCAGGCCCCTGAGTGAGGAGGCCATGCTTTTTAATTTGTCCACCATCTCCGTGCAGACCCTGGAGGAAGTCCTCAAGAAGATTCACCTCACCTCTGCAGTGCTGATAATCTGGCGGTTAAAATTATTCTAAACAACGTCAACATTTTCTCACTTGCTTTACTAATGCCACTTTCCAGCACAGTACCATTCCTAAAGAGGTCACGAAGGTTGTAGTTTCACCTTTGTTGAAGAAGGCAGGCTTATCTATCACAAATGTACACGTCCTCCTGAAGGTTGTTGATCGAGTAGCCACCATGCAGTTGCAAAAACATCTGGAAGAGGTTAACATCCTCCACCCTAGGCAATCCAGATTCAGAGCACACCATTGCACGGAAAGCGTGTTACTCAATCTCCAGAGCCAGATGATGGACTGTATGGACAGGAGTAAGGCAGGCCTACTTATGCTCCTTGACTTATCAACGGCTTTTGACCTCCTGCACCATAAGAAACTATCAGCCACACTGTCCTCGGTTGGTCACTGCTCTCCATTAGCTGTGAAATGGTTGAATTACTTCCTGTCAGGCAGGATGTGTGTTGAGGCCAAGCATCCTCAGTGCAAATACTGTTCACTTATAGAGTGCCCAGGGGAGCATGTCCATCCCCCACACTCTTTAATGTTCTTTAATGTCTATCTACACACTCCATGCAATAGCCTGGATAAAGCAGGGGTTCAAATTACAAACTATGCTGATGGCACTCCGTTACTAGTGGAACTGAGTGGAGACTACATTGAGGACTCAAAAACCGTACAGAACATCTACCAAATAATAAAAGATTGGATGACTCAACACTGGCTTTACCTTAATAGAGGAAAGACTGAACTACTGATCTTCGGATCCCCACAAGCGAGGGCGGAACTGGGATACGTGGAATTTACCATTGATGGTCACTTTATTGAAACCTTAGACAAGGTCAAAACTCTAGGAGTAATAGTAGTTCAGTCACTGGGTGCAGATACCCAGGTAGCAAACATAATTAAAAAAATCTCAATGTCACTTGAGGCTACTTAGATTGGTTAAACCATACGTTACCAGCAAGAATTCCGAAACCTTGGACAGAGCCATAGTAATGCCCCGCATGGACTATTGTAATGCTTTGCTAGGAAGAGCCATTAAGAACTGTATACAGAAGCTCCAAGTTTTTCAAAACGACACGGTCCGAATGATAAAAGATGTCTCAAAACAGGAACACAAACTCGGCCGGAAGGGAACTTTGTTGGCTTCCGGTCACTTACAGGATTACTTTTAAGATCCTGACACATAAATGCCTACATGGGAACGCGCCAAGCTACTTGAAAAACTGCCTCACTCCTCAAACACAGGGGAGATCAACCAGATCGAATAACACTTAGCGTCTCATCTGCCCAAAGATCAAAAGAAGCCGGGGCAGAGGTCGTTCCTTCCCGGTTACAGCTACTCTTGGCCGGAATTACCTCCCAGTTGAGATGCACACAGTGAAGTGCCTCCAAATCTTTCAAAAAAGGCTCAAGACGCTTCTATTCCAATAGTAGCTCTGTGAACAATGACTCTCTTGCCTAGTAACCAGTTAGTGACTTGTCCTTGTGATACATGTGCGCCCTGATGCCTGTGGGCTACAGCGCGTTTGAAGCATAAAACAAACCCAATGTACAGGCCGGTGTCCTAAGGTCCAGGGTGGCACAACCAAGGGGCTGACAGACACTTTTCTGAAGTGATCAACTCTTTCCCTCCTCAAGGAGAAGTTCAAGATGAACTCCAACAGGTTGTGGATGAAGCAAATCCCAACAGTGTCATTCTTGGAAACTGGAAAGCAGAGAATAGAATCCCTCCCCGTCGGATGGCAAAATTACTTCCATGTGCAACAACTTTGAAATCTCTGAAAAAACCTTTCATGAATGTTATTGGGAGATGGTAGGAGGAGCAGAGTACAAAACTCTTGGCAACAACAAATGATTCATAGATTCTGTGTTATGGGTGATCACTTCAATAGTTCTTGCATATTTCTATTGTTTAAAGCATGAACCTAGCTCGAGAGCAGCGGAGCGCTGTACAGAGTGTGGGCAGTCAGCATTTGGACTGGCATCTTTTAGCAGTAATGCAGTACTGAGTTGCAGTCTGTGTGTTGATATGCATAGTAATCTCAGATCGCCTAAAGGTTTTGTTCTGGTCCCCTCTTAGTGTTAACTGCATTCCTGGCATGTGGGGATGCTTTCTTATGCCAGACTTTGAAGCCAGTTTATTGGTGTTAGATCTACTGTCAAATCTTTCTAATGCTTCATGTTCATCACTGAGTACAAAGTCCCCCTCCTCCTCACCTGTCTCTTTGGACGATGAATAATGTGGATGTCTTTTCTTCTTTCGGTCATTTTGCCTTTTTCTGAAGAGGTATGGCCTCCCCCAGGTAGAAGCCACTATGCTGCCTTTATAAAAAAGGTAGGCAAAGGGCCCGCTCCCGAGAGCGCCAACGAGAGGAAAAAGCCAAGGCAGAAAAAACCGCTTGTGTGCAATACAGGGCAATCCTTCCTCAAGGTGTTCTGCAGCAGTCAGCGTGGGGAAACAGATTGGAATGTTCCGAGGCACGAGGTAAGAGGATTCCAAGGAAGAGTATCAATGCAGTTCACAATCCGGAGTACAGAGAACAGCCAGACCAAAGAGGAGGAGACAGGCGCCCAATTTATGGTGAGCATACACAGGAGCAGTAGTAACCTGCTCACAGGGGGACTGAAGCGGTAAGGAGGAATGGTACTGCCCACCTCCAACTGATGAAAGGAAGCAGCCACAGAAGTAAGAACAGGGAGATGGAAACAGAAGAAAAACAACAGAAGAAAGGTCGGAAAACCAAAGAGGGCTGGTAAGTAGAGCACATAGGACCATAAAGCAGAAACAGAACGGGAAGGGACCCGGGAGAGCTGCAGCGAGAGGCGCTGTGGTAAGGACTGGGGCTGGACCCGGAGCGGCTGTAGAAGGCCGCGGCAGCTGGGAACGGAACGAGACCCGTAAGCAGCTAGCACAGAGAAAGAAATAGGCGGCAAGGGAAGAACCAACAAAGTAAGGCAGTAAACAGAGAGCGGTGACTCGACAGAGCAAGAGGAAGCAAACTAGCGTGTTAACCCGGAAAGCAAGGAAGCGAAAAGGGTTGCAACGCAATGATGCTGGGAGGGGGGGTGAGGCGTGACAATAAAGAAAACAGTGGAAATAGAAAGTGGACAGGAAAGTGGACAACAAATAGACTAGACCGTAGGAAAGGAAAGAACGGAATGGCACTTCCTAATGGCAGTGGTATTGCCAGGTATTCCACAAGCGCCAAGCAGGCAGGCACGTGACAATTGGTTCCCTTTAGTTAGTAATCACACTAGAAAAACACACAGCTTGTCGAGTGAAAACAGGTTAAGAAGAGCCAGCGTCTCTGGCTGGGCTTTCAAACTCGTATAGGATGCACTGTGGCGTGCTAAAAGGCACATGTTAGACCATCTCGGTCTAGACATGTGTCTGCTGCTTTGCAGATGAGACATTTTATACAATAGGTTTTCTCTGTATTGGCAGGTGCAGGTTTTTCTAAAAACAAGGAAGACAGCGTTCTTTAATAGGTTCCTCTCATGAGGTTTACTTATGGTATGGGACCCCTGGTGTGTTTGTATAGGGATCCTCTACAGGAACAAACTGAGACTGTGCGAATATTGTTGGGCACTAGGTCAGATTGTTCTACAGCCGACCGGTTTCTGTGGTGCTATGTTGGTAGGCCACATTCCTCAGGGCTAATGTAAGGGCACCACCGTGAGCGCCTTCTAGGTTGAACAAGCAGCGTTGTCTGTGGTGGTTATACTCCTCTACCTGTAGGGATGACAGGAAGGAGGGAGAGAGAGATAGGATAGGGGATACATTTCCCAGTTTACAACCTCTAAGGTAGTCATATTACGAAAACACTGCATAGTCAAATAACAATACCACTAGGGAGGGAAAGGCTTACCCTCTCCGAGTGGTGTGGTGGCTCTATGCACGGGGGGGTGAGGCGGCGTCCTGAGACCTAGGGGGCCTAAAAACAGTTTTAACTGAAATGTTAGTTGCACAAACACAACGAGTCAGAAAAGCAAACAATTACGTATATGTGAGATTTCATCTAACCAAAATGTGCCTTATTCGCTGTTTGCTGACCGCGCCATGCGCGTCAGCTAGAATGGCAAGTATACTTGCAGACGGGATCAGATCAAGCAATCCCGTCTGCGCATTCGCTCTCTCACTGTGCCCGAGCACTGGAGACGCTGGCTCTTCTTAACCTGTTTTCATTCGACAAGCTGTGTGTTTTTCTAGTGTGATTACGATATTGGGCAACTCACAGTTGGCAATCCCAAACAGTCCCTTGTGTTTTGTATAGTCCCTTTAGTTAGTGCCACATCTGTTAGTAATGAAAGAGTTGGAGCACATTACAAAGGGTTGATCTGACCTTACCTTAGGCTTCCTTTATAGGCTTTGCGATTTTTAGTCATGCACGCTGATCTGATGGGCTTAGATGTCCAAGCACATGTCCTATGCTGCTAGGTGTACATGCCCTACAGCTAAATGCAGCATGTTCATAACATCTGGATGTTCTGGACATCAGAATTATCTGCCGGGAAGTGCTCACGTCTTGTGGAATGTCTGCCACAAACTGCAACATCTCTGAAGCACAATGCATGGTTGAGTTGCATGATATCGAAGGATTTCTCCTTTTTGCCAGGGATTGGGGTGCAGTAGACAGTCGATGGAACTGGAGGTTTGGTAGCGAGGAGGCGTCCACACCTTCTTAGCTGCTTTCAATAAATCAAGCTACATCAGAATTCCAGTTTAGTTTGCCCAACAGAACAGCCCCCAACACACCAGTTTGATCTGCGCTGGCTCTGGAGGATGAAAACAAAAGGAGCTTTAATACTCCCAAATTATTTTCATGATACACTGACAGAGGAAGGTAGCTCCTCCTCATCCTCAGGGTCACCCCTGCTGTTTGAGGTTAATGGGGAGAGGTAGCCAAATAGAGGCACTGAATTAGAGGTTGTGGAGGCTGCAACAGAAAGAGTTCGGAGGAGAAGGTACCTTAGAAGGAAGAGGTTGTGTAGGCATTGCCTCCTGTATTATTTGCTTGAAGAAGCTCTTCACGGCTAGGACCACCATAAAACAACACTTATTGAAAAATTGCAATTTTTGTTGTGGGTGGGAAGAAGGATTTGGCCATGGGAAGGAGTGCCTGTGTCTGGTATGGTGTTAACATCTTGGCAACAGACTCTGGGCTTAGGTAACCTACATAGGATAGTGGAAGGGAATCACATGCTTGTTGGAAGAGGGTGAGGAACAATAAACAGCAGCCTGCATAGTTAATTGGGAAGTGTCTCTTTCACACCTGTGGCCAATGTGTGGGACTGAGGGTTTACAGTGCATTGCTGCCGATACATCTGCTTGTAAGAGGGAACCTGTCTCAGAGTTATAGCCACCATCCACAAAATGTGAACTTGTGGTCCGTCCTGCTGAAGGCAACACAATCTTTACACTTGTTTTTTTGTTGTAAAAAGCAGTTTATTGATTTCGAGTTACAACCTCTTTAGTAACAAGATAACACACCCAACACAATCTCTTCCAGATTTATAGTTTTCTCCATCTCAACAGGAAATCCCCCCCACCCGCAAAACCCGGTCTAACACTGCAGTTGAAACCAGAGACAGAACATGTCAAGTAATACAGTCCTCATCCTTTTCCCTCAGAAAATACAATGTACCCATATCTCCCATCTGCCCAGATACCTCTGGCGTGAGCTTGCAAGCATAGCCCTTCCTGAATCAAGGATATCAAACAAGTTCATTGTGGGCTATGTGGTACAAATAAATGCAGAGAGGATAGAAACATCACCAGTTCCCATTTGCGGGTGAAGCTCTCTCCTATCCGTTAGGTCAGCCATCAATTGTTCTACCACCAATACTGACCATAGCTTGGCCACTATAAATGTATGTGCAGTGTCTCGCAATCCCTCCATTTTGGGGCAATAGTCATCTTTGCCACCAAAAATAGCAAGGTTATTGCTGCATCTTCAACGGCTAACATGGGGTGTTCTCCCTCCGCAGGTATACCCAGCAACACCAGTCTCGGGCCATAGGGTAATGTGCATACAAGTACTTTTCGAAATATACATAAGGACCTCTTCCCAAAATGGTGTGACCCTGACGCATGCCCACCATATGTGGAAGAAGGTCCCCTCCGTTCTCCCACCAGCAATGCCCTTGATTCTTGGGGTTCGTTATTATTATTATTTTTTTATCCGTACCAGGGCTAGATACTAGCATCCAACTACTTTGTACACCGTCTCCTTCAATAGAACTGCAGTGGAAACTCTCTTGGCCCATAGCCACATGCCCTCCTACTCTTTCTCAGCGATCGACCAACCAATGTCCTTTTCCAGGCTCTCATGTAGGCCCATTGAGGTTCCCCTTTAGCATTTAGTAGGATGCAGTAAATGGTGTAGATAAGCCCCCTCGTCTCGGCGGCCCAGACAGCAAATCTTTCAATGGGTGTCAGCTGCCTTGTCGCCGCCTCCCTGATTATTTTATTTAGAGCCCAATGTACGATTTGAAGATTTTGAAAATTATCTTGTTCCTTGAAGTGGTATTCTTATTTACATTCAACAAAGGTGTAAAAAGCTAAATGTTTTAAACAAGTCTGAGATGCACCACCCTCTTATCTCTCCATCCCCGAAAAGCACCCTTTATTGGGGCTGGAGTGAAGTCTGGATTGTCATGAATCGGGGTGAGGAGGGGAAGGTGGCAAGACCCCTTTTTATTGCTAGCCTGTCCCATGTCGGGAGCATCGTTCTGGTCACCGGGATAATGTATAGTGAGGGTGGTCTCTTTGGTTTGGGTAACCACAGCAACCTCCATAACGGTATTCCTCCTACTGCTGTGTCGATAGCGCACCACTGTTTATAGTCAACCTGGCACCATTCTCCTAATATCTGCAGTTGCGCTGCGTCGTAGTAGGTTTGAAAGTCTGGGGCTTGTAGTCCTCCTTTGATTGCCTCTGCTATAAGGGTTGCCCTAGCAACCCTACTTTTCCTCCCCCTCCATATAAACTGTTGCAACTTCTTTTTGCAGGTTCTTAATTACCTGTCTCAGAACTACAAGGAGGCGCGGAAGAACATTCATTTTGATCATGTTTATCCTACCAAACCATGAACTGGTGAGCTTCCATCACCTAGACAAGTAATCTTTCATTTGTGCCAGTAATTCCGGGTAGTTAATATGATATAGTTCTGTCAATATTTGCACATAATTATCTTTCGTTTGAATGGATATATTGTTTGTAAACTTGTTTTAACATCCAGAGGCGTAGTTGGGTCCAGTATCTCCGACTTGTCAAAATTAGCTCGGAGGCTTGAGGTTAACACGTAGCTATCCAATTCCTCTTGCACTACTGCCAATGAGGTATGTGGGTTTCGGATGGACAGTATAACAGTATTGGCAAATAATGCTATTTTATACTCCGTGTGCCCAAAGTTAATTCCCTTTATGTCTGGGTTTGCGCTGATATTTATAGCAAAAAGGCACCATTACGAGTGCAAATTTCCCTCTCTTCTGTCACCCCATTTGTTTAATGCACAGGTGCCCATGTAAGTGGTGTTTCTTTCTAGTTGGGTCTATTGGAAGGATACTACTGCATACTTGGTCCCAGAACAGTGTTGGAGGCAGAACTTTGTATACCTCATTGTCCTTCTCTACCATTAGGGGAGATTGTATTGTGAAAACTATTGCGTGGGTTGGTGACGCTGGTGTCAGAATGCATCTTTTGTAAAGGACATTCATAGCCCTCTGAAAAACCTGTAGCAAATGCAAAGTCAGTAGTGAAAGACTGCCAGCCACCTCAGCCAGAGGATGGGGTCACAGTACTTCAGGGTCGCTCCTGCTACTGAGAACTCTTTACAGTTCAGTGAATTATAGGTCATGAGACACTTCGCTGGTTGCCACTGAAAACCACCTTCTTTATGAAGTGTCTGAGATCTCCTGGTGAAAGTCCGAAAAAGCCATCCAAGCACCCCAGCTGCATGCTCAGCACCTGAAAAGAAAGTCATGTCATACAATGCACAGGTGGCTAAAGATGGTAAGGTACCCAGACACTGTATGCAATGGGCATGTGGATCGCGCTCTGCAAATGCCTTGATAAACTAAGCGCAGCATCAAACCCAATTCCCTAGGGCATTTTTATTTTATTTACTTTATTGCTGTTTCATAACGCGCTTAATACCAGTTCAGTTTCTAAGCGCAGATCTGGGATTCAAACCTCTGTTGCTTCCAAGACCAGCATGTTGCCCCTGTACTATCCTCCGTTCATAGAGGTGAAGAAAGAAAACCACAAGACACTCCATGCACATGGAGAAAGGACTGGGGGTTGGGCCGGGGGCATGAGCAAGGTAGTACCTGTCCATGGGTGAGGATGCATGGCCCACCGTAATCTTCATTATTAAATTATACTTCATATCATGCTCTGGTCCAACCACCTTCACAGGGACAACATTCCAAAAGTATGGAGTAAGGGGGATTGGAGATAGGGCTGTGATGGGACGTTCTTCGAATTTAAAGCCGAATCCCTCGGTCTCGTCACATCTTCTATGGAGGGGAAGCCTATGTGGGAGAAGTGAGCACTATCAAAGGAGAACACAGTATGACCGTTGTCCCTCTACCCGCAAACTCACATTCCCATACATGGTTAGGGACACACCACTCCCATCCCTCAGTTACTTTATGCAGAATAGACCGGTCTATAAATATGAGAAAAACTAGACTGTGATGAGGAAGAGTAAAGAATGATATGACTCTGGAAGCACTGACATGAGGAAGAAATAACAAGAAATAACAAGGAGTGAAGAGCTAGTGAAAACACTAGCTCTCATAAGAGCTGGCCAAACATAAAAACCAAGGAAGGACTTTGCTCACTGTCTATTCCTCCCTGGAGGAAGCTGCCATGCGTAGAACAGGGACCGAAGGAGACCAGGATGCTGAGCACCCTGTTTGTGCATCGCAGCAGAGCCCACCGCTGACGGACGCAGACCGTGGCGGGAGAAGCAGGTATCCGGCAGCGGACCGGAGAGCAGGAGTAGGTACTGCTATACCTGTGAGAGACCCAGAGCCGCTGCATGACTTTCACCGGCTAGAGAAGCCTGGGAAAGCCGAGAGCTGTTGAAAGAAGCCCAGAGACACAGTGCTGGTGAGAGAAGCATGGGAGAGCAGAGAGCTGGCGAGAGGGGCTCATGAAAGCCAAGAGCCGGACAGAGAGGGCCGTGAAAGCCGAGACTTGGCAAGAGAGACCGGAGAAACCGAGAGCCGGTGCGAGAAGCACAGAGAAGCTGAGCGCTGGAGCGAGAGAAGCCAAGAGAGGCTGGGAATCAGCGAAAGAAGCAGCCAGTCAAACAGGGGTAAGGAGCAAGCCCCTGGGGTTGGAAGAAACTACAAAGAGAACTATATAAATGAATGTTAAAGTGCTCTTCGAAATAGGGGACAGTGCAAAAACCCCACTGAGAACCTGAGGGCTGGACTAGAACCAAGTTGGGGGGTGACGAGAGATCCCCGGGGTAAAACCCAGTGTTGAAAACCATCAAGCTGAGAATAAGGGACGTCATCTTCCAGGTCCCAGTACAAGGAAGAATTCAAGAGAACTTTATATTTCAAACAGTGTCTGGCAGGTTGATGAACCGGGCATAATTGAGAGACGTCATAAATCTGAGAGGGAGAGGGGATTTGGGGGGGGGGGGTGTCTTGAACCTGACGCTGAGAAGGTTGAAAACGTTTATGTTAAAACAGCACCTGGGTTCAAGTTGGGGGGAGGGGATAAGGGGGAGATAAACTATCATGGCAGCCAACCTGGAGAGGAGCAATCCGAGCCCCACAGGTTCTGGCCTCACAGTCATCCTCACAGCATATCGCACCAGCAACTAAGCTTCCACCAGACCAACGCAGCAAGCGATCGCCGCTAACAAACTCTTGGCCCAGGAGCGAGAGCAAGGCCAACGACACACCGGACGCTAAAATGTATACCAATGGCCGATACAAGTGAAATAGTGATACTCACGTGGAATGTCCAAGGCCTGAACTCGCCAAGAAAGCGTAAATCAGTAGAACATAGACTGGGTCAGTTGTCGGGTGACATCGTACTGCTCCAAGAAACTCACCTATTGCAGGAAGAGTAATCCCGAGTAAGATTCAATAGATATAAACACAGAGCATACTTTGCCTCCTCCGGACAGAAGAAGAGAGGAGTTGCAATCCGATTAAGCGACAAAGTCCCACTATCAAAAATCACCATAAAAAGAGACCCGCTTCCTCCTTCTAAAGGGCCTGTTTGAAGAACTACCTATAACCATCGTCTCAGTTTACGGCCCCAATACATCTCAGGCCAACTTTATCGCAAACCTAATTCCAACCGTTCAAGCCTTCCGCGAAGGCCATCTGATCATAAGTGGAGATTTCAACTGCATGCCAAGCCCACAAATAGATAAAACTCTGCCCCCTACGAACACAGACTTCGTGCAAGCACTAGCAATAGCCAAATTGCTAAGAGAAACCAAATCCGTCGATGCATGGAGGCTATTCAATGGCACCGCAAGGGACTACACTCACTACTCATGTGTGCACAAAGGCTTTTCAACAATTGATCTCATACTCCTATCGGGAGTCCTGTTCCCATATCTTAACGCAGAAATCCACACCTGCATATCATCGGACCACGCTCCAGTATCCGCGAATTATTTCAGGCCAAAAACAGCCGGTTCAAAGGCATTGGAAACTTAACGACTCATTGCTATTAGATGAATGCATCCGAACGGAAACTGAAGAAACTATCTCCAATTATTTCAGAGAAAACACGACCGAGCATTCTGCCATCAACATCATCTGGGATGCCTTGAAAGCGGTCATCAGAGGCACACTGATTAGGGCCGGGGCAGAACAGAGAAGAGTCTCGAACATCATGGCTGCTAAGCTGGAGGAAAAAGTAAAGCAATTAGACAAAAAACTGAAATCACACAACTCCAGGAAAACGGAGAGAGCCCTGAGGAAGGCGAAAACAGCACTGGAGATGCATTGCGCCGACCGCACAGCGAAAGCCTTAGCATTTACAAAGCAATTCTACTACAGCAAAGGGAAAAAAGCAAACAAGGTCCTAGCGCAAAAACTGAAAAAAGTCTGCACCCGAAATAACATTTTGAAACTAAGAAGGGAAGATGGACAAATGCTCTACTCTGATACAGAAAAAAAAAAATCAAAGAACTATGGAAGCACCACAAATCAATCATGTCCGGAGAACCCACGGCACTAGACAATCTAGCAGAATATCTAAGCACCATGCTCTCCCGGGACACTACCCTGTTGGACTCCCTAGAACTACCCATCTCTACTGAAGAAATCAGACGCCATGAAATCTCTCAAATCAGCCGCCCCGGGCCCTGACGGATTATCCGCAAATTTTTTACTAAAAATACGCCAGAATTTTAGCACCTCAGATGTCGGCCCTATTTAACTCTTTCCTTACCTCAAAGTCAACAACCGACTCAATGGCTGAATCCATCACAATCCTGCTACACAAACCTGAAAAGACCCCGAACTAGCTGCCTCTTACCGGCCTATCTCACTCCTGAATATCGACGGGAAGGTTTTTGCCAAAGTACTTGCCAACAGATTGGCACCAGCCCTACCAACCCTAATTGATCAAGACCCAACCAGATTCATCCCTGGGAGAAGTACCCATGACAATATTAGAAGGACGATCGACATTATCGGGAGTGCCTACAAATTAAAGGTAGGAATGGCCGCCATATCCTTAGACGCACATAAGGCCTTTGACCTGGTTGACTGGGGGTACATCCGGGCAGTCCTGACGCACATGGGCTTTGGGCCGAACTTTATCACATGGGTAATGGCTAACTATTATTCTCCCACCACACAGCTGCGGGTCAACGGCACAAGGTCTAGCAAAATCCACATATACTAGACAGGGTTGCCCACTCTCTCCCCCCTAATCTTTGCTCTCTCCATGGAGCCCTTTGCAGCAAGAATCAGGCAAAATACGAACATAAGTGGGTTGTCCGTGGAAGGCCATGAATATAAAATTGCGCTATACACTGACGATGTTCTAATAACGGCAACAAACCTGGCATCGTCCCTGGGTTCTATATGGGATGAAATTTCAGAATTCGGGACTATCAGGGTTCAGGGTAAATCTATCCAAATCCGTAGCACTACCGGTGAATCTCTCTAGACAGGAAAAAGACAATCTCAGCCCCCTAATACCAATCCCATGGTCATCAGGCCCAATCGACTATCTCTGGGTTCACATCCCCAATGACCCACTGCGCCTATACTCAAGCAACTTCCCGCAATTGATCAAAGATCTTCAAAAGGATCTCAAAAGGTGGAAGCCACAGGAAATATCATGGTTTGGCAGAATCACAGCCATCAAAATGAATCTGATCCCCAGATGGCAATACCATTGCACAGCACTCCCAATCAACATCCCGGGTCCAGCCCTTGCAGCCCTGCAAAAGCAAATCCAAGCATTCGTATGGGGGGGGAATCCTCGTATAGCCAAACGAATAATGATGAGAGGAATTCCACAGGGAGGTCTGGGAGTACCGGATCTTGCTAGATACACCCTAGCAGCGCAACTCTCCCACGCCTTCACATGGGCCCAAGAAACAGATAAACCGAAGTGGACACACCTCAAAGAATCTTGGTGTCCGGTGGCACCATCATCCCTCCCACACCTTCCACACGTAAAACCACAAGCAAACAGCGGCCCGCTGCTGCCAACAATATCGACAGCCCGCTGCTGGAAGGAAGCAGCCCGGAAATGGCACATCCGCGGCTCGCTAGGCGCCCTAACTCCCATCTGGAATAACCCTGATTTCTCCCCAGGTCTATCGGCTCAAAGCTTCCAACCCTGGATGGCAGGTGGCTTACAGAAGACCAGTGACTTCCTGGAAGCAGGAGCACCCATCTCATTTGAAAGATGCAAAGTAAAATTCCGAGTGGATGAAGGGGAAAGATTCCACTACACCCAAATCCGACACTGGTTGTCACACAGAGTAACCAGGGAGAAATGCTCCAGAGAATTAACAGCCTTGGAACTCTCATTAACAACCCCTACAAGCAAAGGCAGAATCTCGACCCTGTATCGACTCCTAGACAGGTTAGACCCCTCGAAAAAGGAAAGATACATGATCGAATGGGAAAAGGATCTGGGAAAAGAAATTGAAGTCGAAGAATGGGGAAACATCTGGACCAGGCTACACAAAAGCTCACAGTGCATTACAAACAGAGAAGGGGGCTATAAACTCTACTACAGGTACTATATAACCCCTGCCCAAATCAACAAGGCCAACCCAACCATTCCCGGAACTTGTTGGTGTGGGTGCCCGACTACCGGCTCACTGCTACACATGGTGTGGTCATGCCGGAAAGCAGAAATTTATTGGAAAGAGATACTCAAACACATCAAGGAAATCTCAGGCCTCACCATCCCATGGGACCCTGCAATTGTTCTTCCTGGCAGCACAGGCGACGGAGCATTCCCAATATCAGGCCAAATCCCCAGACTATGCACGCATCTACTCCTAGCAGCAACAATAGCAATGTCCCGGGTGTGGAAAAACAAAGAGGGCCCTTCCATGGCACTTTGGTGGGCGAAATGCTGAGATATAGTGGTGGCCGAAAGAATCACTGCGATCCGGTCAGGCTCCTTCAATAGAGCCCTAAACATATGGGACCCATTTATGGACTACGCCGCCAGGTTCCCGGCCCTCACCAGGAGGCCTCTGTTAACAAGATGGCTCCAAAGCAGCCCGCTTTGTTGAACCACTGCCTCATACCATAGCTATCCATCGCCCCACAATCCACTTGGCGAAAAAGGACAGGACAGACCATGGTCAGTAGTGGCCATTCTAACATTTTTGCTCCCTGACTCCGGCCCTCCCATGAGTCGCTTTTGCTAAATCATACTGAATGATTGCTGTTCTGCGATTGCTGTTGTGATATATGTATTGCCTATATGTAAAACCAAATAAAATGTTATGTTAATGTTAAAGGATATTTTTACCACGCACTATCACCACCGGAGTGGTCCCCTGGCGCTCAATTTGAAGAAAAAAAAAAACAGCACCTGGAAGGTTAGTGAACAGGGCCCGATTGAGAGACATAAATCTGAGAGTGGGTGGGGAAGTCTGGGGCCCGAATGATGAAAGGATTACAAAATGATATTGCCAGAAAAGTTCCTGGCAGGATAGCGAACCGGGCCTGGGTGAGACATTATCAACCAGAGAAAGGGGTCTAGAACCCCCACAAGTGGAAGATAAGACCAAGGGGAGAGAGATACCCTTTTCTAAAGGACCAGACAAGAGCAGAAAAGGAGAGATATCCTTTGGCAAAACCACAAACATTATTGGGAATATTAAGAGACTGGGGAAAGACCCCAGGGAAGGGAGCCTTCCCCCTTCGTCTGTATGAAACTACCTTGGAAGGCCTGGTGACTGCCAGGGGAAGAATAAGATATCCCCAATAGTCACAAACTTTACAAGCCCATCCAGAAGGAAGGTATCTTTCTGGAATCAGGGTAAAGCTAGTATTATGGTTTTCTTTTGAAGAGTGAGTGATGGAAATAGGTTTGGGACAGTGGACTATTATGCTTTTGACAGACATTCTAACACTATCCTGTTTTGTTGAGGTAGGGAAACCCCTCTTAGTTATAGGGACAGAAACGGTTTCCCACTTAATTTAATACATGTTTATGCCCACAAACACACCACCTCGGTGTCACGTGTCTACTTCCACACCCTCACTATTAGTAAGGCTTTAAATCAAAGACTTCAACTCTGTCTTTGCACACCTTTTCCATAATTGTTCAGACATTTTAGTAGCAGAATTAGATCTTCTATTATCAACAGAAAAAGTATATTTTCCCTTCTTATTCATCTGGAAAAGGCTAACAAGTGTGATCATTGCTTTTGTCACCAATGTGTCTCTGATCTTAATATTTCTAGACTTCAAAATCTTTAGCAGACTGTTTAAGCCTGGTCTGCAGACAGAGTGAAAACACACAAATTATGTATACATTATGCATACTTTTTTCGTCTGCAATATCCTGCCCACATTTAATACTTCAGAACTATGAGGCGAACAAAAACCAAAATAAAACACAGAAAAATAGGTGCCATTTCAGATCCGAGTAAGAACCAGTGGTGGTTGGTGAATTTATGGGGCATAGATACTAGTCATATTTGGCTATGAGTGAGCAAGATGCATCCAAAGAGGGTTTGGGGGGATGAGGAGGGGGGTAATCGCACCTGAGGAAATTAACAGACTTTGCCAAGAAATAGGATTCAAGGATTCTATTCCAAACAGAAAATTAGGTTTAACTAAGGTCACGGGGTTCTTTCAAGAAAACATACATCTTGGTCCTCACTCCTTCCTCTCGGCCTTAAACTTTGCCTTCCTGGCAGGAAAAGTGTCACTCAGTGTCTGGGATTTGCCTGGTATGATATGTTTTATAAAAGCCAAGAGCATTGTCAGGATGTCTTAATTATCTTCCATTCCAACAAAACCTGGCACCTCCACCACTGGTGCCTTGGGTGATCTGAACATGTGGCAGGCATCACACATTTTGATCACATTGAGACCTGGGGTCCAGTCTGAAACCCTTGGTGAGAGTGTGGGGCACTACCCAGGGTGTGGCTCCTCTACCCTCTTAAAAGCCTCTGCATGAGCTTGATTATAGATCAGCCTGTTCTACTGCTGTCCTTCTTGAGCACCTTTGCCTTCTGGTCACTGCCACCTTTCTGGTCTTGACCTACTTTGCCGACTTATTCTCGCTCTGTTCCTCAACGTTCTGCCAGGCACTTTTGCTCCTCCCCCTCCTTCCTGTCCATTGTAAACTTTCTGTCATGATGCCTACCCCCGGGCATCAGGACCAAGCCCATCAGCTCCGGGAGCAGGCATCCAGAGTTTTATTAAAACCCCATCAGCCCCGGCGATAATCTCAGAACAAAGAATTCTTGGCATAACCACTCTACAGACACTAGAGGATATTCATGTAAAAATCCAATAACTCTTCGATCCAACAGCCCTGCAGGACTGGGTAAAGAAAGGCCCGGACTACGCAGTCATCAATGACCTCCTTATTATCAAGGGCGACTATTTCTACCACACAAGCAACTACAAGAACTGGTCATCTCCAATTATCATGACACCCTGATGGAAGGGCACCCAGGTATCACAAAAACTGAAGCTAAAATTAAGAGACAATTCTGCTGGCCCACCTGGCGAAAAGACGTAAAATTATTTGTGATGTCTTGTGGCATTTGCGCCCAAAACAAAAGTCAGAAGAAAAAACCAGCTGGCCTTTTACAACCTTTGGATATTCCACCTACACCATGGAACACCTTATCTTTAGACTTTATTACAGATCTGCCTCCATGTAATGGATTTAACACCATTCTAATTATTGTGGATCTTTTTTCCAAGATGGGCCACTTTATTCCTTTAAAGGGATTACCTTCTGCTTCGATCCTGGCTAAGGAGTTCCTCGAAAACATTGTTCGAATACACGCATTTCCCTCTGTATTGGTCTCTGACCGAGATAGTCAATTCATTTCACATTTTTGGAAGAAATGTATGTTGTCAATTGGCGCAAATCGACGTGAGGTTATCAACCAGTCACCATCCCCAGATCGATGGTCAGACGGAGAGGACCAACCAGACCCTTGAACAGTACCTTTGTTGCATGCTACACCAGACCGAAAGTAATTGGAAAGATATTTTATGGATTTCTGAGTATGCATACAATAACTCTGTACATTCAGGAACCGGACAAAGCCCCTTTTATACCATATATGGACATCACCCTCGAACCTCAGAACTAGATTCGCCTCAGCACCTAAAAATGCCCGCAGTTAGTCATTTGCACTCAACTATTACACAAGTCTTAAGGAGGCAACAGAACATTTGAAACAAGCAAAGGAGAAATATAAGAAAAATGCTGATCAACATAGAAGTGAAACTCCACAATACCAGATTGGGGATCAAGTTTGGCTGGCTACAAAACACATACCTCTAAAGGGAACTCAAACTTTTAACCCTAGATATTTGGGACCTTACACCATTAAGGCCATTATCAACCCGGTGGCCGTCAAATTGGAATTACCCCCTAATATGCGAATTCATCCTGTCTTTCATGTTTCACTTTTAAAACCAGTTCAACCAGGAACAAGATTAACCAAACCACCCGACCCCATCTTGATCGATGGAGTACCAGAATTCGAGGTAAAAAATATCCTGGACTCCAAGATGGTTAAATCAAAACTTTTTTATTTAATCGATTGGAAGGGCTACGGACCACAAGAAAGGTCATGGGAGCCTAGTGACCATGTTCATGCACCTCGGTTAGTGAAGAGATTCCATTGGAACTTCCCAGACAAACCAGGGCCAAGGGGAAGAACAACTTTAGGAGGGGCCTTTGGGAGGGTCGGGGGGGGGAGTGCTGTCATGATGCCTACCCCCGGGCATCAGGACCAAGCCCATCAGCTCCGGGAGCAGGCATCCAGAGTTTTATTAAAACCCCCAACAGCCCCGGCTGGGGGCTGTTTGGGTTCAGTCCTGGCGCCTTAGGCGCCAGGCTCATCATGGAAATCAGTCCTGGTGCCATAGGCGCCAGGCTCATAGACTTTACTTACCTGATGCAGACCATGCTGCAAGTGAGTCCAAGCCAACGTGAGGCCTGGATGGGACTATTTTATTACAGGGACTATTTTCTTACTCGGGTGTGGTTCTGGGGAACTTCTTACCTGGAACTACTTTGGAGGCTATTTAAACCACGCCCGAACAGCAGTAGACGCTTCGCGTTATTCTGCATCCAGCAGCGTAATGCTCACCGTGTCTGCAGTCAGCATCCAGTCTTCTGCCACGCCCGCCTCGCATCTGGAACTCCTAAAACAAAGATGAAAGAAAAGGACAAGGTTAGAAAACTATTTTCAAATTCCTCACCTGACTCCGGACCCATCTCGCCTCCGGACCTGGAAAGAACATAATTTCAGTACGCATCGCAAATCCAGCTGCAGCGCTGCGCCATACTCACCAGTCCTCGCAGCATCTTTCGATTCGGCGCTGCCTCCATCATTTCTTTGCCGAAATCCGGCACCTGGGGGACAAAAGAAAAACAACAAGGTGAGCCGAGAAAACCAACAAATATAACTCTTATCACCATAGATTTACCCGATTTACCACTGGAGGCATTATCCTATAACTCTCCACATCTTCATGTGCCGCACCTGCAAAGAGAGAGAAAACAACACGTTAAACACGTGCGACATTTACCGAACAGCGTTGGGTAATACAAACTCTTACCCGAGCGCCACCAGCTACCACGAGAGCACCTTCTCACGAACTCAGCTGCAAGCCACGGAAGGAAGGGGGGGAACAAGAGTGAACATCGGACATATTGAACTCTATGAACTTGATACTTACTGGTCCTCGCCAGGAACCTCAGAGTCAATTCTCTCCGGAACTCGCCCACGCCTTCAAACCAGTGAAGTAACTGGCATCAACGCACCCCATGCAGGATGGAGAGCTCATCTTTCAAGAGCATAAGGTGAGATTGGTGAGAGGGCACTTCAGAGTTGATTAGTGGGAGGACTGTTGGGGGTGCCAGAACTTGAATCCATGGGTGGCTAAATCCATCTATCCACTTGCAGGAGAATACTTCTACTGGTCAAGCAGACAAGATTAGGCGGGCCAGTCCAGTCTGTCATCTCTGCACTACGCATCACGTTGGTGGAGACCGCAGCCGTCTGGGTCCGACCGACGCCCCTGTGGGAGCCAGGTGAGAGTAACACTTTCTCCCTTCCCTTTCAATATTACAGTCTTCCTCATCCTCTGGTCTCAACGCTCTGCTCATCCTCAATGCTCCACTGTTCCTCTACAGCTTTTAACTTTCTCCCACTTTAAAATTCCTCCACTTCTCTGTTGGTCTCCACTGTCTCCACCACCTTAGTGTCCCTCAGGTACTATTCAGCTTTTAACTTTCAGCCCTTTTCCACCAATATTCCTCAGCTTGTCTTCGTTTGGACTCATCATTCTTCCCCTCAATGCTGCTCAGCTCCTTCTCTTACAAGCCTTTAACTCTCGGCTTCTCTAGTACCCACTCTCCTCCCTCCTCCTCAACACTCATTCTCAGGTCAGGGGTAGAGGATGTTATCATTTCCCCCTCCTTTCTCCAGCTCCTCCACCTCTGTATCTATCCTCCTTGCCGTACCACCATGCACTGTCCTCCTACCACTGCCAACTCCCGACTCCTACCCCTTAGGGTCTCTCCCGCCCCTCTTTTACAATGATGCCTAACCTCCCATGAGGTGTCTATTTGTTTGAGCTACCTCAGATATGTGAACTCGCTGAGCAAACATCCCAATGGGCTCTGCATACGACGAACTACAAATCTTTGATCTTTTGCCAATTTGCTAGTGGAACTCGGCATAGCGCCACTAGCTGTATCTACTTCAAGTGTAGGATCCCGCTTGGATTTACAATCCTAAAACAGCTGCTAGACCACAATGTTCTAAGAGGTAAAAATGGCTTTTTAATCTTCTGCACCTCGGATTCAAAACATGACCTAAAAACTGTGTACCTGGTCAGCCTGGTGGCACATTAAACATGAGCCATGCCGGATTGTGGCCCGGGTGGCTACGGAGGTCACCATTATACAGCCACAGCATTTAGATAGGTTGTCAGCCTGGTGAGCAGGGTTAAAGCACTTTAACCCTGACAGGGCTGGCGTGTATTAGCTGTGTCTTCGCGACAGCCATGTGGGACAACAGCCAGAAGGCTGCCTCTTTATCTCCCAGAGGAAGGCAAAAACCTTCCTCTCAGGGCACAGGAACCCTTCCCCAGGTCAGTTCCCTGGGAAATGTTGCTTTAAAGGCAGCTCTCGCAAAACAGAGCCACTCTCACACCAGGGTGCAGATGACAGAGTCCATTAGAAATCAGCAGACATGGGAAGAAGCTGGAGTTGGAGTAGTCCAGAGGAGGATAGGCCAGCAGAGGAGCTCAACCATCTAGGTTTCTATTAGGTCTCTCACCAACTTCCTGCCCCCTCCACCTCCGGCTGATTCATCACTCTGAGTATGATGTCAGAAGGTAAAGGACATTTGTTAAAGCAGCCTGAATTGGATCCATCCACTGTAGCAGTTTACTTTGTTAAAGGCAGGAAATCATGGTCTTAGTCCATTTATCTCTGGAGTCTCAGAAGAATTAATCTGGACCTCTGCTGGGGGCACAGTCTATTCCAAAGTCCTCCAGCGTGGAATTAAAAAAACAGAGGAAAGCTCTGCTCCCCAATCATCCCAATGGCATATTTGGGATGACACTCCTGTGGACCAAGGCCCCTATGTTGCTAGTGTTTTGGAACCACAATTATGCTTACTGGAGACTAAGGACACCCTGCAGTTGCCAGACAAGCTTACTGGGGTGGAAGTGCTGAACTAAGGACTCACATTGTCCCTGTGGACCCTGGATTGGACCTCCCAGAAGTCCAGAAGTAGTGTGAAGCCCATTTGTATTGCTTTGAGATATCCCTGACCTTGCTTGACTCGCGTTGAGCCTTTACAGGGCCTGTGGTACTGCTTTTAGCACTCTAAGGACATCAAAATGCTCATCTGGTTCTTCGAGCTGTCTCAGTGCCAACTTAATCTATTGGAATATATTGGTGCCCCAACTCAACTGCTGGCTCATCACTGTGGAAGCATCTGATTTTGCCACATCCTAAGTGTAGACTCAACCGAACAGAAGCATTGTCCTGAACTGATAAAGCTTACTCGACCTGCTGCAAGCCATCTACTCACCTGCTTATTAATACATTGCTCTTTGGTTGAGAACACGTGTTTCGGCCCTTCTGGGCCTTTTTCAAATTAGGGCTGTTACGTTTTAAAGTGAATCTCCTTTTTGGATATTTGTACAATACAATTCACAAAAAACAAATTCATAATGCATCGATTTTCAAAAAGCAAACCCAATGCCAAACATACAACATCCATGATTGTGAACAAATATGAAATAAAAAACAGAAATGCACATAAATATTTGTCCATATACATGAGCAAATCAATAAACAGATGTATATGAGAGACAGAAAAATAAGGGTTGGCACTGGCAAGGAATGCACGGGGTATATGAGGGAGAACCAATACATGAGGTAAATCAAAAAACAGGGGAGAGGGAAGGGAGGGACAAACAGACAGACAAACAGAGCATAAGAAAAAGATTGTCCATTAGTCACGGTTCTTTGAAAACACATGTTGCTAGTTATTACTATGTCACAGTGTTCTGTTGACTTACTCTCACCGGGAGTCACTTGTTAATTCCTATATTTATTGAGTTGTGCTGAATTAATGGGTATAATCCTTTAGTCGCAAATCTAGTACCATGTTAATTCAAAAAATACTGTTAGTCCCAGTGCTATTGTTAACAGGGTTTCAGTTATATATAAACAATGTTATGGAGAGTTTTAGGTCCGTATTTATCTACGTATCTATATTACGTAAAACGATCGTAAATCATCCCCGATTTATAGGACCCTCATGTCTACATCATTATCAGCAAAAATCCTTCTGTGCAAAATGCAAGAATACAAGAGGAAATTAAGCCGAGCTTAGGACTTACTTTACTAAGCACCGGTCATACGCGTTGGCTTGTTTCTGATGCGAGGATGGCCGGCGCCATTTTGGAACTATTTCTTTTAGTGTTCCCATAGAAACGCATCGCCACATCCGCCGTTGCGTTAGCTCGCACAGAGCGGATTCCTAACATTTGAGATTGCCTGGTACTACTTTACCATGTATTTGGTGAAGGAAACGCACATTAGTGTGTGAAATAGGAAAAACGAAACCCACAATAAAATGTTCAGAGCTTCGTTGTCGGCTCTTGAACTAGTCATCATGGCAACACTGGTCTAGTCATAGTTTTAAAGGTATACTCACGCCAGTCATGCCTTAATGCCTGAGAAATTGTCAGAACAGCCAAGGAAATGCTATGACAGATTAATACATCAATACTTTCAATAGTAAACATAAAAAATAGGATGTCATTTTTCTCATAGTTGATCTAGATATTCCTCATTACGGTGAAGGGGAATATTGTTCCCATTCAAAAGTACTGAGAACTCGATAATGCGACATTGCTACAGTAAACTTTGTTATGCTAGTATCAGATTCTTAAATGCACATATATGAAATCTTTTCGTGTTCCTATATAATGTGATACACAAATAGTCCATCTGAAGCTGAGGTACATATATTGCTCCATGCATATATTACTCTACAAGAACGACGCCATTTCAGTATCAAAGTTCAAGCCTAACGCAGTTGTGTTAAAAAAACAAATTAGTCTAGCCTCTGCTTGGCGTAGTGCTTTCACTCTATCTCCACCTCTTTTCTTCAGTAAAACATGCTGTAAGCCTACACATCTAATGGTGGCCTTATCATCCATCTGGTGATTCTTTTGCCAATGTATTGATAATGGTAAAGTCACATCCTGGCTTCCAATTTTCGTCAGATGTTCCCGAATCCTAGTTCTTAGCTCCCTTTTGGTGCTGCCTATGTATATTTTCTTACAAGGGCAGATGATAGCATAGACCACATACTTTGTTCTGCAATTTATCATGTGTTTAATTTTAATAGTTTTTCCGTTGGGACCCTCGAGTTCTTTTATCTTATCACCTGCAAATTTGCACATTGTGCAAAAACCACATTTTCTAAAACCTGGTTCATTTTTAGTAAGCCAGGTGAGTTGTTTCTCCTCCTCTGGATCTGGTAAGAGTGAAGGACAGACTATTGATTTGAGAGTACTTGCTTTCTTGAATATGATAGTTGGTCTGCCTTCAACAAATTTGTGTTAAGTGTTCATCCAATTGGAGTAAGAAGAAAAGGGACTTACGATTGCAGCCGTATAGAAACAAAGAAACACAAGATGGCGGACAACAAAGGGAATCAAAGCCATGGCCGCATATGTAATTGAACAGATCCGTGTGGCGGAGATTAAGGAAGGGGACCGGCATTCAGCGTTCGCGCGGCGCTTTGTCTTTACAGCTGCTCGCTCGTAACATCATGAGCAGCATTCGCTCATAGAAAACAACGTCCTGTGATACTGAGGCCAATTACGGGACTCGGGAGCGGCAGAGCGATCTGCACGGCAGATACAGTAGCCGCGTTCAGTGAATTTTGGTGACAACAGCGGCAGAGCTACAGACACGAATGGAACGTCCCGAGCGGCCGCATATGTAGCAACATGTGTAGAGCCGGCGGAAAGGAAACATTGTAACTCTAAATAAACAATGGTGAACGAGCCGCGCTATGCGAGTGGGAGCCAGCGCAGCTTGCATGATACATCCCTGCTTGCAATTATACGCGGAAGCCGAAATAATAAACTGAACATAACGTTCCCCTGCCATCACATTATAAGAAATAAGTACCCCACATAAATGAAGTGCCATACTGGTGCCCAAGGGATACGGACGCCGGACGCCAGCTACTTGCTACAGTGAGGGAGGGAGTGCTTTCCTATTCTGCTGGGGGACATATGCCAAGGTAACTAATTTAGTATTGCCATCCCAGAGAGAAAATGGGACCCATGTAATAAAGTCGGATCCACGATTGCACGCTGTTACGCAAGAATACACAGTGTTGAGAAATACTGGCATGATTGTAATTGGACTGAGCAAGAATCTAGCTTATCCTGGGCAGTTGCTGAATGATAACACAAAAGAATAAAGGCGGCAGGCAAGCTAAATGCCGACCCTGTATAAAGGTCCTCATCGAGGTGATCACATGGCGCCAGGTACCATATGAGCCTGAGGCGCAGCAGCGGTGGAGAAGGAGGTGCATCTAATGGCCCTAGGAAACAAGCGAGCAGGCCATTGATTACCACGGCTGTGGAAACATTGCATGCAGGGTCGAGCCAGATCAATTATGGTACCTGCAGGACCTGTATGAACACCGACACGGGCGTACAGGGTATAGAACGTGCAGATGACGAAAGGCACTGCCAAGAGTCAGAGAAGGTCTATTGGAAGAAATAACAACGGTTGAGGACGTGGGAGGATACAACCCACTCGGAACACAACACAGCGCATACTAACATTTACAGCAGCCCTCCGAGGGCAACGCTCCCAAGCACCAACTGTCCCTGTGGCGTCACAGAAGAACGGGGAAGCAGAACTTGCATGCTACGGAAGAGCTGGACCTGGATATACAATCAGGGTTGCGTGATTTCGATAAGAGGAGTTAAGGCCAAGAGCAAGCAACCCACAATGGACGTCTTTGCCAAGACGCAACAGACTCCTACCGCTCCGGCACAAAGCGCGGCAGCTGCATCCGTAGAAGGTACCCCGGCAAAAGAAAACCATGTAATCCTAGCAGCTATAAAAGAGTTGAAAACCTCATGGGGGACACCAATGGCAGACCTACGAACTGCCTTGAAGACCAAAATAGATGCAGTAGGAATAGAGGTCACCCTGCTGCGACAAAGTGAGAGCACTGGCAGAAAGAACAAGTGGTCTAGAGAGTGTGGTGAAAACCAACACAGAAACCAGCACAAGCAACGCAAAGGAGGTCCATATACTGAAGCAGCAGGTGGCTAACCTCGAGAACCGAGCAAAAGAAGCGGAAGGAAGGGCGAGACGAAACAACATCTATGTGGTCGGCCTGCCGGAGGGGGAGGAAGGCCAGGACCCCACAGACTATGTGGAGAATATGATCCTGCAAGAGATTGGGGCCCACAAGCTCTCAAGGATTTACTGTTGAACGAGCACACAGGGCCTTGATGAGGAAACCATGGCCCGGGCCCCCCCTCGGGCAATAATTGCAAAGATCCTGAACTACAAAGATAGAGAGAAGATCTGGAGTACTTTCGTAAAGGTGGGACGATAAAAAGGGCATCTGCAACCATCACAGCGTATCCGGATTACACCATGCTGGTGCAGAGACAGCGTTACCGCTATGTGGCAGTCAAGAGGAGACTGCGCACGGCTGGAATCAAGTACATGCTTGCATAAAAGCAGAGCGTTTTTTTTTTATACCCCAGAGGAAGCGGCGGCATGGCTGGACTTGCAGCGCCGTCCGCAGCGAGATGAGGAGCAGGATCACGTGGAGCACGATAAGTGATGAGGATATTTCATGCATAATGAAAGGATAAATGTGGGGGGTGTCCCGGAAGAGACTGTGGCACAGATAACAGGGGAGGGGCAAAGACAGATAACATTGAAATTGTATTACGATACTCTTGGACTCGTTGAACTTGTTGGACTGGAATATAGAGTATAAAATACACAAGTAAACTGGGTAGCATTAAGCATGGTGAACTTGAAGTAAACGGGAGCAGCAGGATGAAGGCAACCTACCCCCAAGAAGTAGTAGTAAGACAGCCACTAGGACGACTTTACCCTGCTGAGCTGCGAGTACAGGCTATTGCCAGAAAGGGCTAGATGCGGGGGTGCCTGAGATCCAGGGATTGAGCTGGGCAACAGTTGGGGAGGGTGTTGTTGGGGCAGGGAAGGGAGGTGGGAGGGAGGGAGGTTGGGGTGTTTGTTGTATTTTTAGTTAGGTGCAGTTCAAGTTGGGAAACAAGCCTATATAGAAGGGAAATGCACTTGGATTTGGACTGCACTGGTGGGGGGGGGGGGAGGAGTGGGACTCTAACAAGCCATGGGGGATCTTAAAATAATTACTTGGAATGTCAGAAGGCTCAATAGCTATTTAAAGGGGAATATTGTTATGCTATACCTACGTAGACAGAAGATAGACGTAGCCCTGCTGCAGGAGACTCACCTGACGCAGGATAAGATGGAGATGATCGGGAAGAAATGGAAGGGGACTGTGGTGGGCTCATCATATTCGGCTTATGCTAGTGGAGTGATCATCTGGGTGGCGCTGCATGTCCCGTTTCAGCTGTTACAGACGATAGTTGAAACGGGCGGGAGGATGGTCATAATGAGGGGATTGGTGGAAAACAGGGAGATGAGCATTATAAATACATATGCCCCAAATCAAAACACGGCGGCATATTTTAGAACCCTGTGTAGCAAACTCAGCACGTGTGTGGGGAGGGCGGTGATTTGGGGAGGAGACTTTAATTGCGTACTAAACACTAAGGTAGATAGATCAGATGGCAAAATGGATAGACCAGCCCCAGCCGCTAAATCACTGCAGACACTGCTGGATGACTTTGGGCTCGGGGTTGTATGGAGGTCACTTCACCCCCAAGAGAGGTAATATTCGCACTATTATGCTCCACAGCAACTGCATACTAGGCTGGACTATATTTTTGCCACACAAGAGATAATAACAGAGATCACGCAGACAGAATATAAAGCGAGGGTCCTCTCAGATCACTCGCTATTAATTCTAGGATGGCAATATCGACCCCCCGAGAGAGAGGATCCCGACATGGCGCCTCAGAGCAGAGGTGCTGAAAGACCCCTTTTTTAGGGAGGATATGAGGGAGGAGATTATTAATTACTTTGAGATAAATAGTGGCAGTGTGGACTCAGCGGGTACGCTTTGGGAGGCCTTTAAAGTTGTGATGAGAGGGGTAGCCATAGCAAAGTCCAAAGGGCTGTAAGGAGGGATCCTGGCTGAGCTACAGGAAACGGAGAAAGAATTAGAAAGGGCGTTGAGGGGAGAAGATAATACCAAGGAAGACACAGAACTAATACTCAGGCTGCAACAGAAATGTGCTGGGCATTGGCAGAGACTGTGTAACCTTAACTATAAAAAATACATAGAGACAGCATGCAGGAGGGGATAAACCAGGAAGGATCTTGGCATGGCTATACAAGAGTGAGACCCCCAGGCCCACGATTAGAATAACGAGGGAAGATGGGAACATAGTTGATACCCATGGGAACATAATTGATACCCAAGAAGGAGTTAACCAGGAGTTTGCAGAGTATCACAGGCTACTATATGGAGACGATGAGGAGAGTAATTGCGCGAAGATAGCAGAAACATTGGAGGACATAGGACTGCTGCAGATCAGCGCTCAGGAACAAGAGGAGTTGGACGCACCGATTACTTTAGAAGAGTTAGAATAGGTGGTGAGGCAGTTGCCCACCAGCAAGACTCCGGGGGCTGATGGACTCCCAAGCGAATTCTATAAGACATTTAAGGGAGAGGTGCTCCCCCCGCTTTTAGAGATGCTGAATGAGGCATATGAAATAGGTAGACTGCCAGAGTCCCTCAGAGAAGCGATTATAATACCGCTTTCCAAACCTAATAAGCCTGGACACAGCTGCGGTTCATATAGACCCCTATTAATGTTAAATCAGGACAGTAAAATACTGACGGCCGTTTTGGCAAACAGACTGTGGAGGGTTATTGGTAAATTAATACACCCCGACCAGACGGGTTATGTCCCGAACAGGAACATAGCAAATAATCTCAGGCGACTCCATCGAGTTATTGAGCATGGAAACGAGAACAAAGGCGAATTGGCAATTGTATCACTGGACGCAATAAAGGCCTTTGACTCTGTCAAATGGCCGTGGTTGATGGCGGCCTTGGTTGGCTATGGAATGGGGCCCGGATATCTACAGTGGGCAAAAATGTTATATAGTGAACCGCTGGCTAGAGATAAAACGGGAGCAGTGATATCAGAAATATGGCAACTCCGTAGGGGTACTAAACAGGGATGTCCATGGTCTCCTGTGCTTTATATACTGGCTCTGGAACCCCTAGCGATATACCTGAGGTAACAGTATATAATACGATAGGCATTGCCGTGGGAGGGCAACATCATTTAATCTCCCTGTATGCGGATGACATGTTGTATTTGCAACACCCGGAGGAAAACCTCCAATACATTCTGGAGGTGATGGAGAGATATGCAGGGCTGTCTGGCATAGCTGTGAACCCCCAGAAATCTAGCATATTCCCATTGGGTGGATATAAAGGGATCCCATTAAAACAGCTACCGGTGTTACAGATACCATGGGAGGTTAGCACATTTCGATATCTTGGGATAGATATATACCATACGGTGGAAGAGGAACATCAGTATAATACAGAGGTAGCGATTAAGAAAATTGCCTGAAGTTCTGGGTGAAGCTGCCTTTAGCAATGATGGGGCGTGGGGCAATGTTGAAGATGGTGGTCCTACCCAGGCTCTTGCACTACTTTGGGAACATACCACACTTGATAGCAAAGAAGTTCCTCATTAGATTAGACGGTATGTGCAGGGATTTCCTTTGGCATGGAACACGAAATAGAGTGGCCCCCTGGAAGCTACAGAATTCATATGAGAAAGGGGGTATCAAACTGCCTAACTATGAAGTTTACTTTATATCAAGCCAGCTGCAATATGTAGCTAAATGGCTCTCAGAAGAGGCGACCTCTGAGTCCAGGCTCTTCCGACAGGATTGTGCTCCATTCTACTTAAAGGAAATTATGTGGCTGCCCAAGGCAGATATGGAAGGGCGTCCAAAGATGATGATACTTGGGTGGAAGATGTGGCGCAGGGCATGCCAGATGATGGAGAACCCACTCCCGTGTTCCCCGCAGGTACCACTAGTGGCGCTGGCGGGCGAAGAAAAGCAACTAAGGATGATGATCAGGAACCACTGGGAAGCGGTGGGGATAGCAACAGCGGGCGATATATGGCAAGAGGGGACTGTAACAGACTTCGAAGTGTTGGGGGAGGAAACCGGGTTACATACAGGCCAGTATATTACGTATCAGAGTGGTGCAGAGAATCAGGAGGACATGGTCCGAAGTGGTACTAGGAGAGGAACCAGATGCTACCATAGATACAATATATGACATAGCAGAAGGGGGACATGAGATATCTAGAATTTACGAGTTGATGATATCCATAGTGGGAAAGGAGGTAGTACATCTGAGACAGGACTGGGAGGCGGAAGTGGGAGCCCCGATGGGTGATGAGATGTGGGAACGAGCCCAAGGGTATCACAAAAAGGTGTCAAGGAACGCAAGACTACAACAGATGCAACTATATATTGCACATAGGGCGTATATGACACCACAGAGGATAGCTAGATTCAAAAAGGCAAGACAAGCATGCCCCAAATGCGATGGGAATGTAGGAACGGTGCATGTTTCGGTCATGCCCAGTCATTGAGCGTTTCTGGGGTGAAGTGGCACACAGACTAGCAGAAAAAGGTATTAAGATTGTGGTCGATACAGTGTGGGCCTGCTTGATAGGAGTGTTTCCTAGACCACGTAAACTACGTGAGCAAACTAGAAGACCTGGCGTATGCACTTGCAAAGAGGTGAATTGCTATGGGGTGGAAGGCATGCCACAGACCACGACTAGAAGTATGGTGGAAGGATTTACAGAAATGGGCTGAGGCAGAAATCATGGTATGGCAAGAAACGAGCAGTGCCGGGGGGGGGGAGGAAACTGAGACCCTGATGGCCTGGAAATTACTACTTATTTGGGCCAATGCAAGACCAAACGGAACCCATGGAATAGGAATCCCCATCACAAGATGCAGAAACAGAACATGAGAGGAAGTAGGCTCGAAAGGGAGGTGGGATAGGGGAAGCGGTGGACATAATGAAGCGATGCATAATTGAAATGTTACCATATGCACTGCAAGTTTGGTTTGTATTGTTTGTTTGAATAAACTAATAAAAACGTTTTAAAGAAAAAAGAAAATGTTCCAACCAAAAAGTTCACATGGTCCCCCTCTGCTGGGCTCAGACCTTTCACCATACAGTTTTCATAGGTCCTCCTCTGCCGGGCTCAGACCTCTTATAATATGAACCACACAAAGTTGCTAGGGTGCTCCCTTCCCCAAGCTTAACGCAGTTTGGGTCTCCCTCAATCGGGCTCGGACCACTTACGGCAGTTGATGTCTTTTGAATGTGTGTGGGTTTTGCTTACTGACCTTCGCAGGACCACTCCGACTCAACCACTATTGACTTTCACTCTTGCTGTTTGTTCGCTCTTTTCCTTGAAACAATGAATCTTTCACGCAGACTTTCAAATGGGCTACTTCCTTTCACCGGACCACTCCGTTACTGTGTATCGCTTATCTGCAGCTGTATTTCATTTTAAAGTTCATTCACGGGTCTGTCTTTCTTCACGTATTATCCACACGAGTGCAGCCTTCACTTGTGATATGATGTTGCTACTTCATTCACTTTAACACACACCAGTCTCTCAGGTTGCTCACCCATTGGTGGCTGAGCCATATCGGCAGCTGTGAGGGTGAAGTGCCATGCTCTGATCAAACAAAGTCCACAATAGTGAGGAAGCTGACCGCACAAGGAGAAACAGTGGGCGCTTTTACCAACAATGCTGTGCTTCTCCATGTGCTGGCAGTGCTCTCCTTTCTAGAAGGAACAAGTTACTTACCTGTAACTGTTGTTCTTCAGCATGGGTCTGGCATGGATTCACATGCTCATGAATATTCCCCGTCGTCAGGCTGGGAATCCTCGGTAAAGAAAAAACCAATATCAGTTTCGTTTCTGATCTGTCTTTCGTAGCAGTAACCAATCACTGATCTCTGCGTCATACTGACCACAGCCAATGACTGCCCTCTACCTAAGCCCCGCCTCTGGCAGCCATCTTCAGATTTGGTAGCACGTGAAGTGGCAGTATGACCAAGTGAAGAGCCGCAGAGGGGTAGGCGGGAGGGTTTGCATGTGAATCCATGCTAGACCCATGCTGGAGAACAACAGTTACAGGTAAGTAACTTGTTCCTTCTCCAGCATGGGGTCTGGCATGGATTCACATGCTCATGAATAAAGAATACATAGCAGTACACACATGCACAACCACGGGAGGTGGCAAAGGCTCAACATTAAGCATTACATCAAACTCAACATTAAGCAATTCTTACCTCCTCACCAGGCTCACCTTAGGCGAACAGGTTGCGCAGCACTGCTTGGCCGACCCTGGACTCCTCCCTGGAATCCCGATCGACGCAGTAGAATTTCGTGAAGGTGTGCGTCGACCTCCACGTAGCAGCCCTGCAGATGTCCAGCAAGGGCACACCAGATAGGAATGCCGTGGTAGCTGCGATCGCTCTGGTGGAATGGGCTCTCGGACGGCCAGGCAGCGGTCGGTTTGCTAACCGATGACAGTACATGATACAGCCGGAGAGCCATCTGGAAATGGAGGCCTTTGAGAGAGCCTTCCCCTGATTGACAGGTCCAAAGTTCACAAAAAGTTGTGACGTCTTCCGAAAACTCTTCGTGCGGTCCACGTAGAACTTCAGCGCTCTAGCCACATCCAGCGAGTGCAAAGTCCTTTCGGCCGGCGACGAAGGCGACGGGAAAAAAACAGGCAACACCAAGGGTTCGTTGAGGTGGAAGTCCGACGGCACCTTGGGCATGAAAGAGGGGTGCGTCCTGAGCACTACCCTCGTGTCGTGAAAAGTCAAGTACGGGGGCTTGCAGGAAAAGGCCTGGATCTCTCCCACTCTTCGTGCGGAGGTGATGGCCACAAGAAACGCTGTTTTCCACGACAAGAACTTCAACGGAGCCGAGTGCAGAGGCTCGAACGGAGGTCCCATGAGCTTGGTCAGCACCACATTCGGGGCCGGAGCCTTCACCGGCGGGAACGATCTGAACAGTCCCTTCATGAATTCTTTCACCAGACGATGAGACCACAAAGACTTCCGCCCCGTGGTTCTGGTGTATTGGGAGATCGCAGCAAGATGAATCTTGATGGACGCGTGTGCCAGTCCAGCCTTGGCCAGCGCCAGAAGGTACGGCAGTACCTGGGGAGCCGTAATCCGTAGAGGGTTAATCTTCTGTGCGTGGCACCAGACAGAGAACCTCTTCCATTTGTGTCCATAGCATTTAAGAGTTGAGGACGCCCTGGCCTTTGCAAGAACCTCTCTGCAGTCGGCCGGTATGTCGTATCCTCCAAACTCTAGCGCTGCAGGAGCCAGGCCTGCAAGTTCAGCGACTTCGGGTCGTGATGGAGGATGGCGCCTCCTTCCCTGGAGAGAAGATCCGCGTCCACTGGCAGCTTGATTGATGGGGACGCTGACAAGTCCAGAAGGTCCGGGAACCCTATCTGCCTCTGCCACGCAGGTGCGACGAGGATCATCCTGCACCGTGACCTCTTGAGTTGGTTGATGAGCCGGATCAATAATGGCAATGGAGGGAACGCGTATAGAAACAGGCCCTCCCAGGGGAACGAAAAAGCATCGCCCATGCTCCTTGGCTGGGGAAACCTGCTGGCGAACCTCCGGCACTTGGAGTTCGTGGCCGTCGCGAACAGATCGATCTGGGGTGTGCCCCACCGTCGGAATAGGCGGTCTACCAGATCCTGTCGTAGTTCCCACTCGTGGCACGAGCGCAGCTCTCTGCTGAGCGAGTCGGCGGTGGTGTTTTTTATCCCTGCCAGATGAAACGGCACCAGAAACATCCCTTGGGCGACGGCCCAATGCCACAGATCCTGCGCCTCCTTGGACAGGGCTGGGGATCTGGTACCGCCCTGATTCCTGATGTAGAACATGGTGGTGGTGTTGTCGGTGAAGATCCTCACCACCTTGCCCTTGAGGGACGGAAGAAAGGACCTGAGGGCCCAAAACACTGCACAGAGCTCCAGGACGTTGATATGGAGGGACTTCTCCGTCGGAAGCCAAAGGCCTCTCGCGTGCAGATTTTCGGTGTGCGCTCCCCATCCCTCCAGGGAGGCATCCGTGGTCACTGTCTCCTGGTGGCCGGGGGTCTGGAAGTCCATGCCCGCCGTCAGATGCGCGCGGGTGCCCCACCACCGGATCGCTCGTCGGAAACTCTCGTCGAGTGTGATCCTCTCCTCGAAGCTGCCCGTCGTCTGGATCCAGCGCGCGTCCAGGAACTCCTGCAACGGGCGCATCCGGAGCCTGCACAGGCGGATGAGATAAATGCAAGAAGACATCATTCCGAGGAGGGACTTCATGGACCTCACCCTGGCCGCGTCCGCAACCAGCATCCGCTGCACCTTGCCCAAGATGGACTCGTCCTTTCCTCCGACGGAGAGGCCAGAAGCGACACTGTCGAGCTTCGCTCCCAGAAACAGTGCGTCTTGCGCGGGCACCAGGTGGGACTTGGCGTAGTTTATGGAGAATCCCAGGTCCGTGAGCAGTTGGACGGTCCTTGCCGTGTGCTCCACGGCGAGCTCCTTCGTCTTTGCTCGGATGAGCCAGTCGTCCAGGTAGGGGTAGACGTGGATCCCCTCTCGGCGCAGCTGCGCCGCCACCGGTGCGAGGCATTTGGTGAACACCCTGGGTGCCGACCTCAATCCGAAGGGAAGGGCTCTGAACTGGTAGTGATGCCCTTGGACCACGAACCTGAGAAACTTTCGGTGTCCCTTTAGGATGGGGATATGGAAGTAGGCATCCTCCAGATCCAACGACGACAGGAAATCGCCCTTCTCCAGTTGACCCAGGACGTGTTGGAGGGTGACCATCCGGAACTTCTGTGCCTTGATGAATTTGTTCAGTCGTCGTAGGTCCAGGATGGGACGCCATCCTCCCGTCTTCTTCTTCACGAGGAAGTATCTTGAGTAAACTCCGGAGTCCCGAAGCCTCTTTGGGGAGAGCTCGATGGCGCCCTTCTTGAGCATCGCCTTTACCTCCAAGAGAAGTTGAGGGATGTGATGTTCTTTCCTGGCCACAGGGGGGACGCGCGGGCACCTCTTTAGAAACTCGAGCGCGTGACCCTGAGCCAGGGCGTCCAGCACCCAACGGTCGGTGGAGATGGACTCCCACACGCCGACGAAGCTCGCCAGCCGGCCTCCCACCTGGGTGCTTCGGTGGGGGCCCGACCCCGCGGCCGGTTCAGTCCTGCATCGACGAGGCTTTGCCGCCTTGTCCTCCTTGGCGACGACGGCGGGGTCCGCCTGACTTGCCTTGTCCCCTGTAAGCTTCCTGTGACGACGAACGGGCCGCTTGACGGTAGGTGGAAAATCTGCCGCTGGAACCTTTGGAGGCACCCTGTTTGCCTCCGCCGCTCCGAAAGGGCGGCCGCCGTTGCTGGAGAACCCCAAGAGCCCGGGCCGTCTCCGCCTTGATGGTTTAAAGGGAATTGTCCACTGTTTTTCCAAACAGGTTGTTTCCGTCGAACGGCATGTCCAAGACCCTGGTCTGCACGTCCTGACGGAAGTCAGTAGCCTTGAGCCATCCACGCCGCCTAAGGCACACGCCGTTGCCAACTGGCGAAATCCAGTGTCAGCGATTTCCGTCGCAATCGTAATGGCGTGGTCCGACGCCACCTCTCCTTCCTGCAAGATCTCTAGGGCTTCCGCCCTCTTGTCGTCTGGTAGGAAGTCCAGCAGGGGGGCCAGTTTGTACTACAACTCCCTGTCGTAGCGGGCTACGATAGCCAAGGCGTTGGCCGCCTTAATCGTCGTCGCTGCCGACGAGATGACTCTGCGTCCCATCGTGTCTAATTTCTTTCCCTCGCCGTCCGGCGGGGAGGTTGACGTAGAGGCCGCGCCCCCCCCACTTTCTTCCTGGCCGCCGCGGAGACGACCGAGTCCGGGGTCGGCTGTGCCCGAAGGCACAAGGGGGCTGCATCCGGGACCCGGTACTTCTTCTCGTACCGATCCCTTCTAGCCGGCGTCGTGGATGGGTTCTTGAGGATGGCGAGGCCCTCATCCCAAATGTCATCTAGTAGAGGTACAGCGAGGACCGTCTTCCTCTTGGTCTCGCGCCGTTGATAAAGGAAACCTTCCTTCTTCTTCTCTTCCGGGCAGAGCTGGAAAAGCTCGGATGCCCTGGCGATCATGGAGTGAAACGATCCAATCTCGTCGGGCGGGGAAGCCCGGGTGTGAGGTGACGACGGGAGATCCTCGTCGTAAACCTCGTCGTCTGTACCCGTCGCGGCCGTTTCAGTCCCCGTATCATCCCCACGTGTCGTGGACGGGGAGGAGGGCTGAACAGGGCGCGATGGCTGAAAAGGAGGTGGAGGATGAATCCTTCTCTTAGGGGGAGGGCTCCCAGAAGGGCCTGGCTCCGGGTCCCCTGTCGGGAGCAGTTCCTCCGTTGGTGCTAACGTCAGTCTCGTCCTTATCTCCGAGCATAAGGACTGTATAGCCAACAAAATGGCCGCCAAGTTGTCTTGCGGCACTGGTTGAGGGAGATCCGACGGGCGATCAGGAGCCCCGTCGGCATCCTTGACGCCCTCGTCGTCTTCCACGTCGGGGTCCCTCCCGACAGGATGGCCTTCTTCCACGCCAGAGCCGTGGCCTAAGACTTCGGTCAGCTCCTCCTCAGAGGTTGAGGCCGAGTCCACGACGACCTCCTGCCCCCCCTTTTTCTTCGTCGGAGGTTTCACGGGGGTCCTGTCGATGAGCATGAAAGAGGACTCCCTCCGCGGTGGCAGGGAGACTCTGGGCCCCGGGGTCGCCACCACTGGTGTAGCCTCCACAGGCTGAGCCAGGGCCGCCGTGACTGTCTCGATAGAGGCCTTGGCCGGATGGATCAAGGCTTTCACCACCTTAGGTGCGTTCACCGCCTTCTCCTTGGGGGGAGGGTCACCACCTCGCTCCCCCTCCGATGGGGCCTTAGGGCACGACCGGGGTCTCTCCAGGAGTTTCGCCGGGTGCTCTCCCTTCCTCTTACCCGAGCCAGAGCATTGGCTTGTGGTTGATGGCGCCGGGGAGGACGCGCCCTGCCTGGCGCCCGTAGAGCCCGACCGTTCGGCGCTCCCGGTGCCAGCGGACTCGCGGTGCTTGGCCTTCTGTTGGACCCCCGTCGCCAGGGCGCCCTCAAAGGTCTTAGAAGACCGCTCGGACTTCTTCTTCTTCTCGCCTGATGGGCTCTTTCCCTCCAGCCAGTTGGCGAGACGTTGATGGCGGTCCTTCATGGTCCGCTCCGACATATTGCCGCAAAACGCACAGTCCTTCTCCACGTGCGTCTTGTCCTCATGTAGGCAGTAAAGGCAAAGGGAGTGTTCGTCCTCCTTGAAGACATTCAGAAGCTGGCATCCAGGGCAGACCCTGAACAGCTTTCCGGGCGTCGAGCTTCCCTTCTCCTGGGCCATGTCCGAGATGGGCCTGAGAAACGTCTGGAGTCCTCCAAAAGCATGGCTCGACGAAATCTTCACCCTTGAGGGGCGTAGACGAATCCGACACGGGTCCCCGTTGATCGGATGAAGAAACGGTGGAGCTTGAGGCTCTTTTGACCGAAAAAAGATAATTTTTTGAGAAAAAACATCAAAAAATAGCACTAACGCTCGAGAGCAATAGCACGAGGATCCCAACACTTGAACGTGCGGTAAAAATCTGAAGATGGCTGCCAGAGGCGGGGCTTAGGTAGAGGGCAGTCATTGGCTGTGGTCAGTATGACGCAGAGATCAGTGATTGGTTACTACTACGAAAGTCAGATCAGAAACGAAACTGATACTGGTTTTTACTTTACCGAGGATTCCCAGCCTGACGACGGGGAATATTCATGAGCATGTGAATCCATGCCAGACCCCATGCTGGAGAATGAGCAATTATTTCCTCACCGTAGAACTTACACCATGGTGTCGCCTCCATACAATGTACTTACTTTTTCACGAATGCCAAAGTGCTTCCCTCTCCACAGCTAACACTGCCTGATACCGCCCTCAATCGGCATCAGAGAAGTGCCTGAGCACTGCGAGACAGAAGAAAACAAGGAGTGCAAAGGGGTTAGGGGCACAAAAGGGATATGGAGGAAAAAAATAGGAGACAGTCTGAACTGGTCTTGTCATTTTGTAAGGTTCTCATACTACAATCTGGTTTCTTGGTGCTGCATGCCTGACTGGGGATAGCATTTGGCAGGAGTAAGCTGGAAAGGCAGAAGAAAATAGTCAAATCTTAAGAAGCCATCAGAAAGTCAAATAGGATGGAGGGAGCCTAATGGCGCGGGAGAGTCTACTAATGAAGGAACTACAACAAAGATTGCACGGTCACCCATTCAGGAGCAGCAGAGGAATGACAGCAAGTTAGGTGGAACTGATCAAATTAAGTGGCCTTGAAGGGATATAGTGGATGGGGCCTTGAGGCGGGAACACTGGTTGCCTGTGGAGAGACGTAGTACCCAACATTCTGAGATTTGTAGTATAGACCGCAATTGCAAGAGGCGACATGGCTAGATCGCAGAATTTCAAGATCAGCCAGATTGCAAACTCTAGTCACTGAAGAAGAAAATCCGGAAGGCCTAAAATTACAGAGTTGGAGTAATCCAGACGAAACTGGATAGAAGCAGATTTGACGTGAGATGGAAAGAAGAGTAATCAGAAGATCTGACAGATAGACAGATGGTCACCAAGTCGGTTACAAAGCTGTTTGTGGCACTAAGTACAAACGTGATCGCTAACTAAACGTTTTGATCCACGGCCGGGCGGAATCCAGCTTGGAAAAGGGGAAAAAGGGTTGGCGGATTTCAGGAAGCTGTAATCTGCGATAAAATATTTGTGGCCGGAACTGGCAGTAAAAGGATAGGACAGAAATTAGAAAGAAAAAGAAGGTTTCTTTTTAGTAAAGGGCCGACAACCATGGTTTTTAAGAAGGTACTGTGACTATAGTAAGAGAGGCATTGAGAATACGGGGCAGTGTCGCTGGTAATTGTTGGACATATTTTGAGGATCTTCACTGAACAAGGACTGAAAGAAGAAACGGATTTGATTTTGGAAAAAAGTGGGAGTTTGTGTCAAGGGTAAATGTTAAGTAAGGGAAGGAGTGGGAGAGGGGTTGATGAGGTTAGGGTTGCACATGCCCAAGGTACCAGGGACCTTGCTACATTTCTACATGTTTACTCTAAAAAACAAGTTCTCACTTTTCTACCCATTAAAAAAGTTGAGTCGAGTTCTAGATGGGTAGTTTATGATAAAGGACTAACTGCAAAACACAGAAGAATAAAATACCATACCCCAAAGTGAGACCCAACCGTAACTAGTAAATATCCAATGTGGACTCTCTTGTACAAAGTTCTACGCCCTCTAAAGGATCGAGAACACTTGCCAGAAACAGGCACGCCACCTCAAAGTCAGACACTCTTAATACAAAGCAGACCATGAAAGACCATTACTTCTAATTGGACACAGGTATTTTCTGTCTTTTGGCTTCCATTTAAACTCTTCAGAAATGGATGGACAGGTTTTCCGGATTGCAAACATGCTTCAGGCCTCATATGGGAGCCAAAACTGCATAAGAAACTACTATCAGCAACTACCAACCTCCACAGGGGCCGTTGAATGGATTCCCAGGGCACTGAGGCCGTGCATCATTGAAAAAAGTATAAACGTGCAAGTTGGCAGACAGACACCTGTAATGCTTTGAGATAAAGAAATAATTGATGCATTTAACAATATTGCTATGAAAACTATAGTGCACAACCCCCCCAAAACCAACAGACAAAAGAATGACCAATGAAAACAGACTCCTACCGCTCCGGCACAAAGCGCGGCAGCTGCATCCGTAGAAGGTACCCCGGCAAAAGAAAACCATGTAATCCTAGCAGCTATAAAAGAGTTGAAAACCTCATGGGGGACACCAATGGCAGACCTACGAACTGCCTTGAAGACCAAAATAGATGCAGTAGGAATAGAGGTCACCCTGCTGCGACAAAGTGAGAGCACTGGCAGAAAGAACAAGTGGTCTAGAGAGTGTGGTGAAAACCAACACAGAAACCAGCACAAGCAACGCAAAGGAGGTCCATATACTGAAGCAGCAGGTGGCTAACCTCGAGAACCGAGCAAAAGAAGCGGAAGGAAGGGCGAGACGAAACAACATCTATGTGGTCGGCCTGCCGGAGGGGGAGGAAGGCCAGGACCCCACAGACTATGTGGAGAATATGATCCTGCAAGAGATTGGGGCCCACAAGCTCTCAAGGATTTACTGTTGAACGAGCACACAGGGCCTTGATGAGGAAACCATGGCCCGGGCCCCCCCTCGGGCAATAATTGCAAAGATCCTGAACTACAAAGATAGAGAGAAGATCTGGAGTACTTTCGTAAAGGTGGGACGATAAAAAGGGCATCTGCAACCATCACAGCGTATCCGGATTACACCATGCTGGTGCAGAGACAGCGTTACAGCTATGTGGCAGTCAAGAGGAGACTGCGCACGGCTGGAATCAAGTACATGCTTGCATAAAAGCAGAGCGTTTTTTTTTTATACCCCAGAGGAAGCGGCGGCATGGCTGGACTTGCAGCGCTGTCCGCAGCGAGATGAGGAGCAGGATCACGTGGAGCACGATAAGTGATGAGGATATTTCATGCATAATGAAAGGATAAATGTGGGGGGTGTCCCGGAAGAGACTGTGGCACAGATAACAGGGGAGGGGCAAAGACAGATAACATTGAAATTGTATTACGATACTCTTGGACTCGTTGAACTTGTTGGACTGGAATATAGAGTATAAAATACACAAGTAAACTGGGTAGCATTAAGCATGGTGAACTTGAAGTAAACGGGAGCAGCAGGATGAAGGCAACCTACCCCCAAGAAGTAGTAGTAAGACAGCCACTAGGACGACTTTACCCTGCTGAGCTGCGAGTACAGGCTATTGCCAGAAAGGGCTAGATGCGGGGGTGCCTGAGATCCAGGGATTGAGCTGGGCAACAGTTGGGGAGGGTGTTGTTGGGGCAGGGAAGGGAGGTGGGAGGGAGGGAGGTTGGGGTGTTTGTTGTATTTTTAGTTAGGTGCAGTTCAAGTTGGGAAACAAGCCTATATAGAAGGGAAATGCACTTGGATTTGGACTGCACTGGTGGGGGGGGGGGGAGGAGTGGGACTCTAACAAGCCATGGGGGATCTTAAAATAATTACTTGGAATGTCAGAAGGCTCAATAGCTATTTAAAGGGGAATATTGTTATGCTATACCTACGTAGACAGAAGATAGACGTAGCCCTGCTGCAGGAGACTCACCTGACGCAGGATAAGATGGAGATGATCGGGAAGAAATGGAAGGGGACTGTGGTGGGCTCATCATATTCGGCTTATGCTAGTGGAGTGATCATCTGGGTGGCGCTGCATGTCCCGTTTCAGCTGTTACAGACGATAGTTGAAACGGGCGGGAGGATGGTCATAATGAGGGGATTGGTGGAAAACAGGGAGATGAGCATTATAAATACATATGCCCCAAATCAAAACACGGCGGCATATTTTAGAACCCTGTGTAGCAAACTCAGCACGTGTGTGGGGAGGGCGGTGATTTGGGGAGGAGACTTTAATTGCGTACTAAACACTAAGGTAGATAGATCAGATGGCAAAATGGATAGACCAGCCCCAGCCGCTAAATCACTGCAGACACTGCTGGATGACTTTGGGCTCGGGGTTGTATGGAGGTCACTTCACCCCCAAGAGAGGTAATATTCGCACTATTATGCTCCACAGCAACTGCATACTAGGCTGGACTATATTTTTGCCACACAAGAGATAATAACAGAGATCACGCAGACAGAATATAAAGCGAGGGTCCTCTCAGATCACTCGCTATTAATTCTAGGATGGCAATATCGACCCCCCGAGAGAGAGGATCCCGACATGGCGCCTCAGAGCAGAGGTGCTGAAAGACCCCTTTTTTAGGGAGGATATGAGGGAGGAGATTATTAATTACTTTGAGATAAATAGTGGCAGTGTGGACTCAGCGGGTACGCTTTGGGAGGCCTTTAAAGTTGTGATGAGAGGGGTAGCCATAGCAAAGTCCAAAGGGCTGTAAGGAGGGATCCTGGCTGAGCTACAGGAAACGAAGAAAGAATTAGAAAGGGCGTTGAGGGGAGAAGATAATACCAAGGAAGACACAGAACTAATACTCAGGCTGCAACAGAAATGTGCTGGGCATTGGCAGAGACTGTGTAACCTTAACTATAAAAAATACATAGAGACAGCATGCAGGAGGGGATAAACCAGGAAGGATCTTGGCATGGCTATACAAGAGTGAGACCCCCAGGCCCACGATTAGAATAACGAGGGAAGATGGGAACATAGTTGATACCCATGGGAACATAATTGATACCCAAGAAGGAGTTAACCAGGAGTTTGCAGAGTATCACAGGCTACTATATGGAGACGATGAGGAGAGTAATTGCGCGAAGATAGCAGAAACATTGGAGGACATAGGACTGCTGCAGATCAGCGCTCAGGAACAAGAGGAGTTGGACGCACCGATTACTTTAGAAGAGTTAGAATAGGTGGTGAGGCAGTTGCCCACCAGCAAGACTCCGGGGGCTGATGGACTCCCAAGCGAATTCTATAAGACATTTAAGGGAGAGGTGCTCCCCCCGCTTTTAGAGATGCTGAATGAGGCATATGAAATAGGTAGACTGCCAGAGTCCCTCAGAGAAGCGATTATAATACCGCTTTCCAAACCTAATAAGCCTGGACACAGCTGCGGTTCATATAGACCCCTATTAATGTTAAATCAGGACAGTAAAATACTGACGGCCGTTTTGGCAAACAGACTGTGGAGGGTTATTGGTAAATTAATACACCCCGACCAGACGGGTTATGTCCCGAACAGGAACATAGCAAATAATCTCAGGCGACTCCATCGAGTTATTGAGCATGGAAACGAGAACAAAGGCGAATTGGCAATTGTATCACTGGACGCAATAAAGGCCTTTGACTCTGTCAAATGGCCGTGGTTGATGGCGGCCTTGGTTGGCTATGGAATGGGGCCCGGATATCTACAGTGGGCAAAAATGTTATATAGTGAACCGCTGGCTAGAGATAAAACGGGAGCAGTGATATCAGAAATATGGCAACTCCGTAGGGGTACTAAACAGGGATGTCCATGGTCTCCTGTGCTTTATATACTGGCTCTGGAACCCCTAGCGATATACCTGAGGTAACAGTATATAATACGATAGGCATTGCCGTGGGAGGGCAACATCATTTAATCTCCCTGTATGCGGATGACATGTTGTATTTGCAACACCCGGAGGAAAACCTCCAATACATTCTGGAGGTGATGGAGAGATATGCAGGGCTGTCTGGCATAGCTGTGAACCCCCAGAAATCTAGCATATTCCCATTGGGTGGATATAAAGGGATCCCATTAAAACAGCTACCGGTGTTACAGATACCATGGGAGGTTAGCACATTTCGATATCTTGGGATAGATATATACCATACGGTGGAAGAGGAACATCAGTACAATACAGAGGTAGCGATTAAGAAAATTGCCTGAAGTTCTGGGTGAAGCTGCCTTTAGCAATGATGGGGCGTGGGGCAATGTTGAAGATGGTGGTCCTACCCAGGCTCTTGCACTACTTTGGGAACATACCACACTTGATAGCAAAGAAGTTCCTCATTAGATTAGACGGTATGTGCAGGGATTTCCTTTGGCATGGAACACGAAATAGAGTGGCCCCCTGGAAGCTACAGAATTCATATGAGAAAGGGGGTATCAAACTGCCTAACTATGAAGTTTACTTTATATCAAGCCAGCTGCAATATGTAGCTAAATGGCTCTCAGAAGAGGCGACCTCTGAGTCCAGGCTCTTCCGACAGGATTGTGCTCCATTCTACTTAAAGGAAATTATGTGGCTGCCCAAGGCAGATATGGAAGGGCGTCCAAAGATGATGATACTTGGGTGGAAGATGTGGCGCAGGGCATGCCAGATGATGGAGAACCCACTCCCGTGTTCCCCGCAGGTACCACTAGTGGCGCTGGCGGGCGAAGAAAAGCAACTAAGGATGATGATCAGGAACCACTGGGAAGCGGTGGGGATAGCAACAGCGGGCGATATATGGCAAGAGGGGACTGTAACAGACTTCGAAGTGTTGGGGGAGGAAACCGGGTTACATACAGGCCAGTATATTACGTATCAGAGTGGTGCAGAGAATCAGGAGGACATGGTCCGAAGTGGTACTAGGAGAGGAACCAGATGCTACCATAGATACAATATATGACATAGCAGAAGGGGGACATGAGATATCTAGAATTTACGAGTTGATGATATCCATAGTGGGAAAGGAGGTAGTACATCTGAGACAGGACTGGGAGGCGGAAGTGGGAGCCCCGATGGGTGATGAGATGTGGGAACGAGCCCAAGGGTATCACAAAAAGGTGTCAAGGAACGCAAGACTACAACAGATGCAACTATATATTACACATAGGGCGTATATGACACCACAGAGGATAGCTAGATTCAAAAAGGCAAGACAAGCATGCCCCAAATGCGATGGGAATGTAGGAACGGTGCATGTTTCGGTCATGCCCAGTCATTGAGCGTTTCTGGGGTGAAGTGGCACACAGACTAGCAGAAAAAGGTATTAAGATTGTGGTCGATACAGTGTGGGCCTGCTTGATAGGAGTGTTTCCTAGACCACGTAAACTACGTGAGCAAACTAGAAGACCTGGCGTATGCACTTGCAAAGAGGTGAATTGCTATGGGGTGGAAGGCATGCCACAGACCACGACTAGAAGTATGGTGGAAGGATTTACAGAAATGGGCTGAGGCAGAAATCATGGTATGGCAAGAAACGAGCAGTGCCGGGGGGGGGGGAGGAAACTGAGACCCTGATGGCCTGGAAATTACTACTTATTTGGGCCAATGCAAGACCAAACGGAACCCATGGAATAGGAATCCCCATCACAAGATGCAGAAACAGAACATGAGAGGAAGTAGGCTCGAAAGGGAGGTGGGATAGGGGAAGCGGTGGACATAATGAAGCGATGCATAATTGAAATGTTACCATATGCACTGCAAGTTTGGTTTGTATTGTTTGTTTGAATAAACTAATAAAAACGTTTTAAAGAAAAAAGAAAATGTTCCAACCAAAAAGTTCACATGGTCCCCCTCTGCTGGGCTCAGACCTTTCACCATACAGTTTTCATAGGTCCTCCTCTGCCGGGCTCAGACCTCTTATAATATGAACCACACAAAGTTGCTAGGGGGCTCCCTTCCCCAAGCTTAACGCAGTTTGGGTCTCCCTCAATCGGGCTCGGACCACTTACGGCAGTTGATGTCTTTTGAATGTGTGTGGGTTTTGCTTACTGACCTTCGCAGGACCACTCCGACTCAACCACTATTGACTTTCACTCTTGCTGTTTGTTCGCTCTTTTCCTTGAAACAATGAATCTTTCACGCAGACTTTCAAATGGGCTACTTCCTTTCACCGGACCACTCCGTTACTGTGTATCGCTTATCTGCAGCTGTATTTCATTTTAAAGTTCATTCACGGGTCTGTCTTTCTTCACGTATTATCCACACGAGTGCAGCCTTCACTTGTGATATGATGTTGCTACTTCATTCACTTTAACACACACCAGTCTCTCAGGTTGCTCACCCATTGGTGGCTGAGCCATATCGGCAGCTGTGAGGGTGAAGTGCCATGCTCTGATCAAACAAAGTCCACAATAGTGAGGAAGCTGACCGCACAAGGAGAAACAGTGGGCGCTTTTACCAACAATGCTGTGCTTCTCCATGTGCTGGCAGTGCTCTCCTTTCTAGAAGGAACAAGTTACTTACCTGTAACTGTTGTTCTTCAGCATGGGTCTGGCATGGATTCACATGCTCATGAATATTCCCCGTCGTCAGGCTGGGAATCCTCGGTAAAGAAAAAACCAATATCAGTTTCGTTTCTGATCTGTCTTTCGTAGCAGTAACCAATCACTGATCTCTGCGTCATACTGACCACAGCCAATGACTGCCCTCTACCTAAGCCCCGCCTCTGGCAGCCATCTTCAGATTTGGTAGCACGTGAAGTGGCAGTATGACCAAGTGAAGAGCCGCAGAGGGGTAGGCGGGAGGGTTTGCATGTGAATCCATGCTAGACCCATGCTGGAGAACAACAGTTACAGGTAAGTAACTTGTTCCTTCTCCAGCATGGGGTCTGGCATGGATTCACATGTTCATGAATAAAGAATACATAGCAGTACACACATGCACAACCACGGGAGGTGGCAAAGGCTCAACATTAAGCATTACATCAAACTCAACATTAAGCAATTCTTACCTCCTCACCAGGCTCACCTTAGGCGAACAGGTTGCGCAGCACTGCTTGGCCGACCCTGGACTCCTCCCTGGAATCCCGATCGACGCAGTAGAATTTCGTGAAGGTGTGCGTCGACCTCCACGTAGCAGCCCTGCAGATGTCCAGCAAGGGCACACCAGATAGGAATGCCGTGGTAGCTGCGATCGCTCTGGTGGAATGGGCTCTCGGACGGCCAGGCAGCGGTCGGTTTGCTAACCGATGACAGTACATGATACAGCCGGAGAGCCATCTGGAAATGGAGGCCTTTGAGAGAGCCTTCCCCTGATTGACAGGTCCAAAGTTCACAAAAAGTTGTGACGTCTTCCGAAAACTCTTCGTGCGGTCCACGTAGAACTTCAGCGCTCTAGCCACATCCAGCGAGTGCAAAGTCCTTTCGGCCGGCGACGAAGGCGACGGGAAAAAAACAGGCAACACCAAGGGTTCGTTGAGGTGGAAGTCCGACGGCACCTTGGGCATGAAAGAGGGGTGCGTCCTGAGCACTACCCTCGTGTCGTGAAAAGTCAAGTACGGGGGCTTGCAGGAAAAGGCCTGGATCTCTCCCACTCTTCGTGCGGAGGTGATGGCCACAAGAAACGCTGTTTTCCACGACAAGAACTTCAACGGAGCCGAGTGCAGAGGCTCGAACGGAGGTCCCATGAGCTTGGTCAGCACCACATTCGGGGCCGGAGCCTTCACCGGCGGGAACGATCTGAACAGTCCCTTCATGAATTCTTTCACCAGACGATGAGACCACAAAGACTTCCGCCCCGTGGTTCTGGTGTATTGGGAGATCGCAGCAAGATGAATCTTGATGGACGCGTGTGCCAGTCCAGCCTTGGCCAGCGCCAGAAGGTACGGCAGTACCTGGGGAGCCGTAATCCGTAGAGGGTTAATCTTCTGTGCGTGGCACCAGACAGAGAACCTCTTCCATTTGTGTCCATAGCATTTAAGAGTTGAGGACGCCCTGGCCTTTGCAAGAACCTCTCTGCAGTCGGCCGGTATGTCGTATCCTCCAAACTCTAGCGCTGCAGGAGCCAGGCCTGCAAGTTCAGCGACTTCGGGTCGTGATGGAGGATGGCGCCTCCTTCCCTGGAGAGAAGATCCGCGTCCACTGGCAGCTTGATTGATGGGGACGCTGACAAGTCCAGAAGGTCCGGGAACCCTATCTGCCTCGGCCACGCAGGTGCAACGAGGATCATCCTGCACCGTGACCTCTTGAGTTGGTTGATGAGCCGGATCAATAATGGCAATGGAGGGAACGCGTATAGAAACAGGCCCTCCCAGGGGAACGAAAAAGCATCGCCCATGCTCCTTGGCTGGGGAAACCTGCTGGCGAACCTCCGGCACTTGGAGTTCGTGGCCGTCGCGAACAGATCGATCTGGGGTGTGCCCCACCGTCGGAATAGGCGGTCTACCAGATCCTGTCGTAGTTCCCACTCGTGGCACGAGCGCAGCTCTCTGCTGAGCGAGTCGGCGGTGGTGTTTTTTATCCCTGCCAGATGAAACGGCACCAGAAACATCCCTTGGGCGACGGCCCAATGCCACAGATCCTGCGCCTCCTTGGACAGGGCTGGGGATCTGGTACCGCCCTGATTCCTGATGTAGAACATGGTGGTGGTGTTGTCGGTGAAGATCCTCACCACCTTGCCCTTGAGGGACGGAAGAAAGGACCTGAGGGCCCAAAACACTGCACAGAGCTCCAGGACGTTGATATGGAGGGACTTCTCCGTCGGAAGCCAAAGGCCTCTCGCGTGCAGATTTTCGGTGTGCGCTCCCCATCCCTCCAGGGAGGCATCCGTGGTCACTGTCTCCTGGTGGCCGGGGGTCTGGAAGTCCATGCCCGCCGTCAGATGCGCGCGGGTGCCCCACCACCGGATCGCTCGTCGGAAACTCTCGTCGAGTGTGATCCTCTCCTCGAAGCTGCCCGTCGTCTGGATCCAGCGCGCGTCCAGGAACTCCTGCAACGGGCGCATCCGGAGCCTGCACAGGCGGATGAGATAAATGCAAGAAGACATCATTCCGAGGAGGGACTTCATGGACCTCACCCTGGCCGCGTCCGCAACCAGCATCCGCTGCACCTTGCCCAAGATGGACTCGTCCTTTCCTCCGACGGAGAGGCCAGAAGCGACACTGTCGAGCTTCGCTCCCAGAAACAGTGCGTCTTGCGCGGGCACCAGGTGGGACTTGGCGTAGTTTATGGAGAATCCCAGGTCCGTGAGCAGTTGGACGGTCCTTGCCGTGTGCTCCACGGCGAGCTCCTTCGTCTTTGCTCGGATGAGCCAGTCGTCCAGGTAGGGGTAGACGTGGATCCCCTCTCGGCGCAGCTGCGCCGCCACCGGTGCGAGGCATTTGGTGAACACCCTGGGTGCCGACCTCAATCCGAAGGGAAGGGCTCTGAACTGGTAGTGATGCCCTTGGACCACGAACCTGAGAAACTTTCGGTGTCCCTTTAGGATGGGGATATGGAAGTAGGCATCCTCCAGATCCAACGACGACAGGAAATCGCCCTTCTCCAGTTGACCCAGGACGTGTTGGAGGGTGACCATCCGGAACTTCTGTGCCTTGATGAATTTGTTCAGTCGTCGTAGGTCCAGGATGGGACGCCATCCTCCCGTCTTCTTCTTCACGAGGAAGTATCTTGAGTAAACTCCGGAGTCCCGAAGCCTCTTTGGGGAGAGCTCGATGGCGCCCTTCTTGAGCATCGCCTTTACCTCCAAGAGAAGTTGAGGGATGTGATGTTCTTTCCTGGCCACAGGGGGGACGCGCGGGCACCTCTTTAGAAACTCGAGCGCGTGACCCTGAGCCAGGGCGTCCAGCACCCAACGGTCGGTGGAGATGGACTCCCACACGCCGACGAAGCTCGCCAGCCGGCCTCCCACCTGGGTGCTTCGGTGGGGGCCCGACCCCGCGGCCGGTTCAGTCCTGCATCGACGAGGCTTTGCCGCCTTGTCCTCCTTGGCGACGACGGCGGGGTCCGCCTGACTTGCCTTGTCCCCTGTAAGCTTCCTGTGACGACGAACGGGCCGCTTGACGGTAGGTGGAAAATCTGCCGCTGGAACCTTTGGAGGCACCCTGTTTGCCTCCGCCGCTCCGAAAGGGCGGCCGCCGTTGCTGGAGAACCCCAAGAGCCCGGGCCGTCTCCGCCTTGATGGTTTAAAGGGAATTGTCCACTGTTTTTCCAAACAGGTTGTTTCCGTCGAACGGCATGTCCAAGACCCTGGTCTGCACGTCCTGACGGAAGTCAGTAGCCTTGAGCCATCCACGCCGCCTAAGGCACACGCCGTTGCCAACTGGCGAAATCCAGTGTCAGCGATTTCCGTCGCAATCGTAATGGCGTGGTCCGACGCCACCTCTCCTTCCTGCAAGATCTCTAGGGCTTCCGCCCTCTTGTCGTCTGGTAGGAAGTCCAGCAGGGGGGCCAGTTTGTACTACAACTCCCTGTCGTAGCGGGCTACGATAGCCAAGGCGTTGGCCGCCTTAATCGTCGTCGCTGCCGACGAGATGACTCTGCGTCCCATCGTGTCTAATTTCTTTCCCTCGCCGTCCGGCGGGGAGGTTGACGTAGAGGCCGCGCCCCCCCCACTTTCTTCCTGGCCGCCGCGGAGACGACCGAGTCCGGGGTCGGCTGTGCCCGAAGGCACAAGGGGGCTGCATCCGGGACCCGGTACTTCTTCTCGTACCGATCCCTTCTAGCCGGCGTCGTGGATGGGTTCTTGAGGATGGCGAGGCCCTCATCCCAAATGTCATCTAGTAGAGGTACAGCGAGGACCGTCTTCCTCTTGGTCTCGCGCCGTTGATAAAGGAAACCTTCCTTCTTCTTCTCTTCCGGGCAGAGCTGGAAAAGCTCGGATGCCCTGGCGATCATGGAGTGAAACGATCCAATCTCGTCGGGCGGGGAAGCCCGGGTGTGAGGTGACGACGGGAGATCCTCGTCGTAAACCTCGTCGTCTGTACCCGTCGCGGCCGTTTCAGTCCCCGTATCATCCCCACGTGTCGTGGACGGGGAGGAGGGCTGAACAGGGCGCGATGGCTGAAAAGGAGGTGGAGGATGAATCCTTCTCTTAGGGGGAGGGCTCCCAGAAGGGCCTGGCTCCGGGTCCCCTGTCGGGAGCAGTTCCTCCGTTGGTGCTAACGTCAGTCTCGTCCTTATCTCCGAGCATAAGGACTGTATAGCCAACAAAATGGCCGCCAAGTTGTCTTGCGGCACTGGTTGAGGGAGATCCGACGGGCGATCAGGAGCCCCGTCGGCATCCTTGACGCCCTCGTCGTCTTCCACGTCGGGGTCCCTCCCGACAGGATGGCCTTCTTCCACGCCAGAGCCGTGGCCTAAGACTTCGGTCAGCTCCTCCTCAGAGGTTGAGGCCGAGTCCACGACGACCTCCTGCCCCCCCTTTTTCTTCGTCGGAGGTTTCACGGGGGTCCTGTCGATGAGCATGAAAGAGGACTCCCTCCGCGGTGGCAGGGAGACTCTGGGCCCCGGGGTCGCCACCACTGGTGTAGCCTCCACAGGCTGAGCCAGGGCCGCCGTGACTGTCTCGATAGAGGCCTTGGCCGGATGGATCAAGGCTTTCACCACCTTAGGTGCGTTCACCGCCTTCTCCTTGGGGGGAGGGTCACCACCTCGCTCCCCCTCCGATGGGGCCTTAGGGCACGACCGGGGTCTCTCCAGGAGTTTCGCCGGGTGCTCTCCCTTCCTCTTACCCGAGCCAGAGCATTGGCTTGTGGTTGATGGCGCTGGGGAGGACGCGCCCTGCCTGGCGCCCGTAGAGCCCGACCGTTCGGCGCTCCCGGTGCCAGCGGACTCGCGGTGCTTGGCCTTCTGTTGGACCCCCGTCGCCAGGGCGCCCTCAAAGGTCTTAGAAGACCGCTCGGACTTCTTCTTCTTCTCGCCTGATGGGCTCTTTCCCTCCAGCCAGTTGGCGAGACGTTGATGGCGGTCCTTCATGGTCCGCTCCGACATATTGCCGCAAAACGCACAGTCCTTCTCCACGTGCGTCTTGTCCTCATGTAGGCAGTAAAGGCAAAGGGAGTGTTCGTCCTCCTTGAAGACATTCAGAAGCTGGCATCCAGGGCAGACCCTGAACAGCTTTCCGGGCGTCGAGCTTCCCTTCTCCTGGGCCATGTCCGAGATGGGCCTGAGAAACGTCTGGAGTCCTCCAAAAGCATGGCTCGACGAAATCTTCACCCTTGAGGGGCGTAGACGAATCCGACACGGGTCCCCGTTGATCGGATGAAGAAACGGTGGAGCTTGAGGCTCTTTTGACCGAAAAAAGATAATTTTTTGAGAAAAAACATCAAAAAATAGCACTAACGCTCGAGAGCAATAGCACGAGGATCCCAACACTTGAACGTGCGGTAAAAATCTGAAGATGGCTGCCAGAGGCGGGGCTTAGGTAGAGGGCAGTCATTGGCTGTGGTCAGTATGACGCAGAGATCAGTGATTGGTTACTACTACGAAAGTCAGATCAGAAACGAAACTGATACTGGTTTTTACTTTACCGAGGATTCCCAGCCTGACGACGGGGAATATTCATGAGCATGTGAATCCATGCCAGACCCCATGCTGGAGAATGAGCAATTATTTCCTCACCGTAGAACTTACACCATGGTGTCGCCTCCATACAATGTACTTACTTTTTCACGAATGCCAAAGTGCTTCCCTCTCCACAGCTAACACTGCCTGATACCGCCCTCAATCGGCATCAGAGAAGTGCCTGAGCACTGCGAGACAGAAGAAAACAAGGAGTGCAAAGGGGTTAGGGGCACAAAAGGGATATGGAGGAAAAAAATAGGAGACAGTCTGAACTGGTCTTGTCATTTTGTAAGGTTCTCATACTACAATCTGGTTTCTTGGTGCTGCATGCCTGACTGGGGATAGCATTTGGCAGGAGTAAGCTGGAAAGGCAGAAGAAAATAGTCAAATCTTAAGAAGCCATCAGAAAGTCAAATAGGATGGAGGGAGCCTAATGGCGCGGGAGAGTCTACTAATGAAGGAACTACAACAAAGATTGCACGGTCACCCATTCAGGAGCAGCAGAGGAATGACAGCAAGTTAGGTGGAACTGATCAAATTAAGTGGCCTTGAAGGGATATAGTGGATGGGGCCTTGAGGCGGGAACACTGGTTGCCTGTGGAGAGACGTAGTACCCAACATTCTGAGATTTGTAGTATAGACCGCAATTGCAAGAGGCGACATGGCTAGATCGCAGAATTTCAAGATCAGCCAGATTGCAAACTCTAGTCACTGAAGAAGAAAATCCGGAAGGCCTAAAATTACAGAGTTGGAGTAATCCAGACGAAACTGGATAGAAGCAGATTTGACGTGAGATGGAAAGAAGAGTAATCAGAAGATCTGACAGATAGACAGATGGTCACCAAGTCGGTTACAAAGCTGTTTGTGGCACTAAGTACAAACGTGATCGCTAACTAAACGTTTTGATCCACGGCCGGGCGGAATCCAGCTTGGAAAAGGGGAAAAAGGGTTGGCGGATTTCAGGAAGCTGTAATCTGCGATAAAATATTTGTGGCCGGAACTGGCAGTAAAAGGATAGGACAGAAATTAGAAAGAAAAAGAAGGTTTCTTTTTAGTAAAGGGCCGACAACCATGGTTTTTAAGAAGGTACTGTGACTATAGTAAGAGAGGCATTGAGAATACGGGGCAGTGTCGCTGGTAATTGTTGGACATATTTTGAGGATCTTCACTGAACAAGGACTGAAAGAAGAAACGGATTTGATTTTGGAAAAAAGTGGGAGTTTGTGTCAAGGGTAAATGTTAAGTAAGGGAAGGAGTGGGAGAGGGGTTGATGAGGTTAGGGTTGCACATGCCCAAGGTACCAGGGACCTTGCTACATTTCTACATGTTTACTCTAAAAAACAAGTTCTCACTTTTCTACCCATTAAAAAAGTTGAGTCGAGTTCTAGATGGGTAGTTTATGATAAAGGACTAACTGCAAAACACAGAAGAATAAAATACCATACCCCAAAGTGAGACCCAACCGTAACTAGTAAATATCCAATGTGGACTCTCTTGTACAAAGTTCTACGCCCTCTAAAGGATCGAGAACACTTGCCAGAAACAGGCACGCCACCTCAAAGTCAGACACTCTTAATACAAAGCAGACCATGAAAGACCATTACTTCTAATTGGACACAGGTATTTTCTGTCTTTTGGCTTCCATTTAAACTCTTCAGAAATGGATGGACAGGTTTTCCGGATTGCAAACATGCTTCAGGCCTCATATGGGAGCCAAAACTGCATAAGAAACTACTATCAGCAACTACCAACCTCCACAGGGGCCGTTGAATGGATTCCCAGGGCACTGAGGCCGTGCATCATTGAAAAAAGTATAAACGTGCAAGTTGGCAGACAGACACCTGTAATGCTTTGAGATAAAGAAATAATTGATGCATTTAACAATATTGCTATGAAAACTATAGTGCACAACCCCCCCAAAACCAACAGACAAAAGAATGACCAATGAAAATTTCACATTTTCAATGAATTTTATTATAACATTGGGAAGAAATCAGCTTTTTGTCATTTCATATTTTATTGTTTTACAAGAACAGTCTTGCAATTATCTGGACTTTGTCCCAAGCGACCATTTGGACTTCAGCTTTTAACAGGTAGCGTTGGAGAGAGGAAAGCTGAAGTACCTGGAGTCTAAAAACACAGAGTTCAGTCTGCTCGCCTTACCGGGTAGCCCAACCCAAGCGCGTGGTAGGGCATGGATGAGCAAAGATACCCCAACACTCACATCCAAGAGCAGCAAAAGTGAAACGCTATGGTGCCACTCCGGCCTAGTACCTGGTGACCCAGTCAACACACCTATTAGAGCAATGTTCAACTGGCTTCTTCGTCGTGCTGCTTGGGCCAGCCAGAGAACACGAGTGCTGCTGAAGTAACATTCACAGCCTTGAGTGATGGTTAATGTCAAGTATTAGCCTTCTTGTAGGTCTACCCGGAAACTGTGCGTGTTAACACTGAATGAGTAAGGAGCCTGTATTGGGGGGAAGTCGATGTAAACAGGCCAAGGATAGCAGTGCTATGTGGTAAGGATTTAAAATCAAGTCTTTAACTTTGGAAATTATGCCAGGGGAGGTGAAGGAGAAGGAAGACAAATAGAGAGTTTCTCCATTTACTTAAAAGCAGACTGAAAGAAGACAGTTGGGTCCAGCTACAGTAAACTGTTTGAGGAGGTTAGTGCAAGTCTACTCCTGCTTTGGCTTTGAGTGCATTTGTCGTCTTCTTTGCAGCAGACTGGTGCGGAGAGTTGTATCGCCAGCATTTGCATGTCACCACTTCAATGGTTGGTGCACTTTACGACATTTCATTTAAAAATGCTGCACATGAAATGTATGTACCATTAAGAACTTTCTTTTAACACATTGTTTCAAACCTAGCCCCAGACTACCTTCTCTCGGAGTACTTCATGTTCACGCCAGGAAAAAATAAACGCCAGCATACCCAGGAAAAAAAAAATGAAAAAAATCAAGGCCAAAATGAAAGCACACAGCCTAACTCATTCCAGTCACCTATGGTAGTCTTTAGAACTGCAGTCTCTACAGTAGTTCTCTATTAAGTACTTGGAGCAGATTCAACTAAGGCTCCAGGTGGACGTAGGCTCTTGGATCAGAATCCAATAGCAGCAGCGTGAACCCCGGCAAGGTACCCATTGGGTCCATTTGCTCACTATCGCCAGCGTTTGGTGACTGCACAGGAGGCGATAACCAAACAAATAAACCCACGCACGCTGGAGCAAAGCCCCACCCACTCCCCGTGAAAATCTCAGCGCCCAAATTTAAGAAGCATTGGTTAGGCTGTTGGCTGAACCGCTCATTCCATTTTCGCTCTTCTGCAGAGTTTTTACCGCACTTGGCACCTGCAGTCCTGTGTGTAATGTGAGTCCTCCACACCAAACCTAGGACAGAGACAAAAATAAATGAGGTATTAGACATGCTCAGATATCAACAGCTTCAAAACAGAACATCGTTTTTACACAAAGAATATAAAAAGGGAAGAGGGCAAAGATGAAGACTCTAAAAGAAACAGTAATCTTGACTCTCACAGAGCCACTCACCAAGAAAACATGAAATGTAAGCCTTCCTTGATAAAAATAATCTGAACCCTATGGTGGTGCCAAACCTGGTAGCGAACATGGAACCCTAAATTCAAATCATGATTTAGCTTTACTTGAAACCTTCAAAAATAGTAAGTAAAATACTCCCACTTAACAACTGTATCTGAGACTGTGGTGCTGATGTTATTTTTTAAGGTAGCTTTTAAGGCCATAGTATTTGCAAAAACTCATAACACACTGTGACCCTGATATTGCTGTTAAAGGGAATATGAACTTAGACCATGCTCTTGAGGGAAATTGTGACTATTGCCACAAGGAATAGGTTTAAGAAAATGTACATATCATTCGACTGAATCTTCATTTTTGTTTGGTCACTCTGATGAATAGACTGTATCTGTGTTTTTTGACGTGTCGCCAAGCCCCATTGGTAGTAAGCCTTTAAGCCTTCCTAGAAATGATCTTTTTTTATACTTAACTCGATAAAATCCAGCACAGGCGGGCGTGGCTTGGCGGCCATGCGGTAGGAGGCACGACTGAGAAGCTCCTTCGAGATCCTGAAGAAGATTCGATCAAACTGGTACCAAAATGTTGGGGATTTATCTGAAATATCTGGCGAACATTCGCTGAGTCTCCCGAAGGAAATCAGAGGTTGGATTGCAGAGAAAAGGCAAAAGAAGAAGCTGCCCGCGCGAAACAAAATGGCGGGTGCGAGGAGCTGAACGGCCGGGGAGAACGCCAGAGCCCTGTGAGCGAGGAAATCACAGGCGTGCAGCTGCGGGCCGGAGATTAAACAACATCCAGCTGCCCAGGGGTCTGCCGGAGAGGGGATCGATGACTGGCACAGGCGACCCAGCAACGAGCCCGGCCCGGCCACTCAAAGACACAGAAGCGTTGAAAGCGGAGAGAGCACGCCGGGGGCCCCACCCTGATACAGCGAGGCGGCGCACGGACTGTATCGCCCTCCCGCAAGCATCACAGCCGCAAGGCGAGAAGAGGCGGCAGCAGGAAGGGGACCCGCATAGACCAGTAATTTGCGGCAGACAGCAGGCGCACATACGGCCGGGAGAGCGGACTCTAACTCGGCAGACAGGACGCCGGAACATCCGCACAACAAGCGAAGAGTTCCCCGGAACAAATCGGCGGTCGGAGCCCGGGGAGGAGGGGAGCGGCCGGCCCGAAAAACAGGCAACACCCGGAGCAGCGGTTGGAGACCCAGGAAGGGAAACCGTGTGCACAGAGGGGGACATCCAAAAATCGATGACCCCGGGATCCGGATTAACTGAGGGTTGGGCTGCACCAAATGGAGCCGTGACGATATAATGCCAAGTCGAAAGACGGAAGAGTAACAATGGCAGAACAGCAAGTGCAGCAAAACACCACGGACGTTGCGGCCACACAAACACAAATGTCGGAGGCAGTACGGAAGATCAAGATCCTGGAACAGAAGGCCGAGGACGCGGAAGGAAGGGCACGAAGGAATAATATTTGCATAATCGGGCTTCCGGAGGGCGAAGAAGGCAGATATCCCACAGAATATGTCGAATCCATGCTGCTCTAAGAGATTGGTGCCGGATCACTGTCCCAGGGCTTTGCGGTTGAGAGGGCACATAGGGCATTGACCAAAAGACCACAGCCGGGTTTCCCCCCCCTCCCCAAGAGCGATGATTGCCAAGATCATGAACTTTAGGGACAGGGAGAAGATACTAACATTCTCAAGAGAAGGGGGAGAAATTATAAGGAACTCCTCTAAGATCGCTATTTACCCTGACTATACGGCCATGGTCCAGCAACAAAGAGCAAAGATTCGGTCCAACCAAAGAACGTCCCAGGTCAGCAGGAGTGCGATACATGCTCTTATATCCGGCCAAACTTAAGGTACTACACCAAGGGATATCATGGTTCTTTGACTCAACGCAAGAAGCCCACATATGGATGGACCAGCAGGGCCTCCCCCAGCAGGGGCGGAGAAACCTGAACAATAATGAGAATCAGCCCCGGTGAAAAGGAGCACAGACCCCCAGGAACAAGACGTCAAGGTGATTTGACCAGGCCAGATGTATAGCACGAAGGAGCGACTCGCTCTAACCCAGCTGAGATGGCACAGGAAAACCACCCCCCAATTCAGAAAGCTCTACAAGTTCGGATGCCAGTTTGGAGGCATCACGCTGCGGCGAGCCAGTCCCTCTTCCAGGGACAGAGCAAGAGAAGCGGCGAGGCCCGAGCAGGGGGAGGGTGGCTGTGCGTTAGTTTGAAAGTTATGGTTTATGTGTTGGTTGGCTGAAGGCAGGGCCGGCTGGCCCACGGCGTCAAGGGTGGAAGGAACAATGTATATGTACATGGAACAGCTCGAGTGAGCAGGTATCAGGTCGACAGACCGCAATATATAACGAAGGAAATCACCCCAAGCGCGGAGGAAAAAAGGACATGGGGGAAAGAGGCACGTCCCGAAGACCGGACAGAAAGAGAAGAAACAGGGGAAAACACGAATGGAAGGCTATGGGACAACGGAGCCAGAGTAAACAATACAAATATGGGCCCTGAAGAAATAACTATAGCAACCTGGAATGTACGAGGACTCAATGCATATGTCAAAAGACTCGGGGTGTACGCCTGGCTGAACAGAATGAAAGTCAAGATAGCAATGCTACAAGAGACCCATCTGACAGCGGATAAACAGGCCAGGGTGAACAAGAAATGGGGAGGACAAGTATACAGCACAACATACTCAAACTATGCAAGGGGAGCATTAATATGGATTGCACCGGGAGTACCGCTCCAGCTAGTAAAGCAGGAAAGTGACCAGGAGAGGAGAATGGGGCTGTGCACGGGATGCTTGAAAGCAGGGAAATATGCTTGATCAACACATACGCCCCAAACCACGACGCCGCCGCTTTCTTCAGGAATCTAGCGCCCAAACTGGCTCAGTACAGGGGAGCCACGTTCATCTGGGCCGGAGACTTTAACTGCACCTTGAACCCGCTTCTCGACAGGTCGGATGACAAGCAAGGAAGCCAGCACCCCCTGCCAGGGAGCTTCAAAAGACCCTTACACGATTGCAGCTGGTGGACGTCTGGAGGCAGGTACATGGAGACGGGAGAGGGTACACACATTATAGCGCACCCCATGGGGTATTTACACTAATAGATTACCTATTCACTGGCAGTGACTCTCTGATAGAATTCACGGGAATCGACATTAAAGCACGTACACTTTCAGATCACGCCCCGATACTGGCAACATGGGCGCACATACACAGAAAAACCCCAATACCAACATGGCGCCTCCGCGCAGAAGCATTAGGAGAGGGCGAATTTGAGGCATATCTGCAGGAGGTGATAGAAGATTACTTTGAACAAAATGAGAGGAGCGTGGAGAGCAATGCCACGCTCTGGGACGCCTTCAAAGTAGTGTTAAGAGGGGCGGCAATTGGGAAAACGGCGGGGTTGAAGGGTGCAATCATGGCTGAGCTGGACGAAATAGAAAGGGAGGTTAAAACAGAGGAACGAAGGGCGGAAAGGGCGGGCCGGGAACCCAGGGAACTACTGGAGCTAAGAACGAGATGCATAGTACTCTGGGAGAAACTGGGGAAGCTGAATTATGGGAAATACTTAGAGATTGCAAGCAGAAGGGGATAAACCCAGTAGACTACTAGCGTGGCTTACCAAACAGGGCAACAAGAGGGACCCCATAGCAGTGTTAAATGATGATACAGGAACAGAGGTTAGGAATCAGGAAGATATAAATAACCTGTTCGCCGGCTTCTATGAGCGGCTTTATGCTCCTAATCCGGAAGTGGAGCCGGAAGACATCCCAGACGCCCTAGCAGAGATTAGGTTACCGAAGCTAACAGCAGACCAGGCCCAACTATTGGACGCCCCGATTACCGTAGAGGAAATTGAAATGGTGATCTTTGAGCTCCCATCGGGTAAAACCTCAGGCCCGGATGGGCTCCCAGGGGAGTTCTATAAGACATACAAAAGTACCATTGCCCCAAAACTGTTAGAAACTTATCAGGAGGCATACGAGGAAGCACAATTGCCAAATAGCATGTCGGAAACGATAATAGTCCCGATCCTAAAGCCAGGGAAATCCCCAGTAGAATGCACATCATATAGGCCGATCTCCCTCATCAACCAGAACACCAAAATACTTACAACGGTTCGAGCGAACCGTCTGAAATCGGTTATATCCACGTTGATCCACTCAGACCAAACGGGTTACGTCCCAGGGCGAAACACGTCATGGAACCTCCGCAGATTACACTACGTGATAGAACAGACGAATCAGAGGCGAGGGGAATGCGCAGTAGTGTCATTAGATGCCGTTAAGGCCTTTGATTCTGTGAGTTGGAAGTGGTTGCTGAGCGCCCTCTCCCACTTTGGTTTTGGGGAGGGATTTCTCAGATGGATTAGACTGCTGTACAGGGACCCTAGAGCGAGAGTAAAAACGGGAAGGCACATTTCAAAAGCTTGGAGGATATACAGGGGAACCAAACAAGGCTGCCCACTGTCACCGATGTTGTACATACTGGCTTTGGAGCCATGGGCGGTCTTCCTCCGGGTAGAGTATGGGGACGCAGGGATAGACAGACAAGGCGGTCCATCAGATCTCGCTGTACACGGATGACATCCTTCTTTTCGTCGAAAATCCGCGCGCCAACCTAGCCTGCCTACTGGAGGCGGCGGACGCATACGCCAGACTTTCAGGGATAGCCATCAATAGAGAGAAATCGGTCTTATTCCCCTTGGCTGACTTAAGACAGGTCCCCCGAGACAGACTCCCAGATATGGGGCTAGCTTGGGCTCAGGGCTCCTTCCGATATCTGGGAATAGAGATACACCACAACACTGCAGAGTCACACGAATATAATACACAGGCAGCCCTAGATAGAATACAAAAGGCCATGGGTTTCTGGGAGACACTCCCATTGGGGATGATAGGGAGAGCGGCCATCCTGAAAATGGTAGTACTCCCACGGCTATTATACTATTTCACGAACATTCCCCATGCCATACCCAGAGCTTTCTTCATGAAGTTGAACACAATGACACAGAGGTTCCTATGGGGAGGGGGAAGGTGTAAAATTGCCATGACAACATTGCAGAGGGACCACGAGGAGGGGGGCATCAGAGTACCGGACTTCAAAAGATACTACCTGGCAGGGCAACTCCAATACGTAGTTAAATGGCTGGGAGAAGATGAATCAATAGACAAAATATTCTTCCAACCGGCACAGAGATCCTTTTACCTACGGGAAATCCCATGGATAGATAAACCTCTGCTCAAGCCCCTACCCAAAATGCTTAGGTTAGCAACAGAGCTCTGGTCGAGGGCATGGAGACTCCAGGGGACCAAAGACCCTTGCTCGCTGCAGATTCCACTAGCGGGAATAATAGGCAAGGACACAAATACATTCGCAATGTATAGATCCCACTGGTAAGTCAAAGGAATAGCGCAAATAGGAGATTTGAGGAGGGAAGACCAATGAGCAGAGTTCCGAGATATGGTGGAAGAATATGACATACACGAAGGCCAATTCCTCCTGTATAATAGAATGATGCTGACAATCAATAAGAGGTGGCCGGAGTGGCCAGAACAAGAGGACACAGGAGGAGAACTAGATGCATGGTATGATATATCGGAAGGGGGACACACAACCTCCAGGCTATACGAACAGTTGCTAAAATCCAAGAAGTCACAAGTCCTACAAACAAGAGGGAGATGGGAGGACGAACTAGGAAGACCCCTCAGGGATCATGAATGGGCTAGGGCGCCGAGATGCCCCAAAAAAGTATCAAGGAACGCAAGGTTCAAGCAAGCACAATTATACACTACACACAGGGCGTACCTCACACCTAAGAGAATGAATGGGATGAAGCTGGGAGATCCCCGCACATGCCCCCACTGCCCGGAAGAGGGCGCGGACATGATACACATGTTCTGGACCTGCCCAGTGATACAGGTCTTTTGGGATGGAATCAGAAGCAAGGTGGCGGGAAGTGGACTCCAAATACAAGCGGGAAATCCAGAAATGTACCTGCTGGGCCTCTTCCCAAGAGGAGGCAAGAATAGGTCGCAACTCGCAAAAATGAAAGACTTGATATGCATACTAGCCAAACGGCAGATAGCAATGGCTTGGAAATCGAGAGAGGGGCCGAGGATAGACTCATGGTGGGCAGATTTTCAGAAATGGGCGATGACTGAAACGGCAGTGTGGATGAGGGCAGTACAGAAAGGTGAAGGGGAAACAGGACAAAAAATAATGGCATGGAACTCGCTGATGCAGAGCTTATTCGAAAACAGGGAGGAGAGCGGAGAGGAAGAGCCGGGAGGGGAGGAGGAGTGGTAAAAGGGAAAAACACAGGTCAAACCTCCAAGCAAGGGTGGCCATGAACTGAGACATTTTCAAAACCACCGCGGGGAAAGAGACTCCTTAAAGCGAAGAGATTCCTTGCTTACTCGAAGACGGAACATGCAGAGGAATACCCACGCTTGGGGCCGACAGCCAGCCTTGTTTTTTGTTTATGTTTGTTTATGAAGTGTTAGTTTGTTTGTAATGTTATCTAAAAACCCAATAAAGAATGAAAAAAAAAAATCCAGCACAGTCACAATCACTAATGGACACCATGCTCCAAGTTTACCTCATCTACCAAGACTGAAACCACTGGAGCTCAAGTAAATTAAATCCCATTTTGTGGTAGGGAAAATGAGTTATCAATATAAAAAAAGTGTGCGGCCTAGGCATTATCAGGGAGAATTACTGTACCCATTTATACCCCTCATCATCAGAATGAATATATGCAACACAGAATCATTTGAGGCGCACAACTATGAAAGATGGAACACTAAGCAACTTACTTTGCGTTTAAGCGGTGAATAATTGGCCTGAATACTAACCATGAAACCAGGCATTAGTGGCTGGGTAAATTTTGCCTTGAAGGTATGTAATAACTGTTTCGAGCTTGCATTATAAAACGAGAGCTGACCTGAAAAAGAAGAAGAAAACACATCATGAATACAAATCAGAAATGTAGAATGGTGCTTTACACCGATAACACTTCAATGGATAGTACAATAGCAATGTTGCTGAATGCCCTTGTTACAGAGATCTACGTAATATCAAGGCATCTACGCACAAGCAAACAGAAGATGTGGTTTTTCATGTGTAGTGTGCACTGATCATATTGTTCCTCTTGTGCAAAATATCCCTTCACTGGGACCTTCCTTCTCTATCTAATGTTTTCCTGTATTTAATCCACATTCCATAGACCTATATCAAATGTTTACCAATTTTCATTTTTTTAAATTTTATATCATACAATTTCTCTGCTCTAGAACAAACTTTCGGGAAGCTGGTCAATAAAGTGCTAGTTGGTTATAGTGCAAACAGCAATGCATACTATGTACACACATTATGTATATGCAAAACAAACCTATCTAAAAAGCATTTTGACATTTTTACAAATTCATACATTCTAATAGTTTGCCATCTACTATTCTGTATTTCAATACATGTGTGCTGCTTAACCAACAAGACATACATTTCTCGACTTCTCTTCTTCAAAACAAAACCTTGGTCTACAATTATTATACCACTGGAATCTGCCACAATTATATATTTGATAGGAAACTTCCTATTCTTAATGCCCTACATATACATGACCGATACATGCTTTTAATGCACAGACATTCTTCAGGGGCCTAGTATTGTGGTTCACATTCGGTTCCAGAGATCCATAATGTGGTATTATCCTTCTAATTATATCATCACGTTGTCAAAAAAGATTTCTTTTCTTGTCCCTATTATGTTGAACTCCTAGTGCATATTGCACTCTCCAAGATACATCATAGAACCAGGTTATTTCCTGTTGGTATGCTCAATTTCCTGCATTTCTTTCTCGTATTGCTTTCTTATGGGTATTCCTAGGGTAATTCTCTAGCCTCTTGTGTTTGAATCAGTTTCAATCCCTTGAATTCTAAGATGCCAGGGTTCTCAGATATTAGTTGTTCTGAAGAAAACATTATATCAGTGAAATAACTTTGTTAAAAGGGACATTATGTTTCAGTTGCCCTAATAAAAACCTATACAATTCAGTGCAAGAACTTTGATAAAGGGACGTTATAGTTACTTTGCACTAATAACAACCTATCCATATTATGGTTACAAGTAAAACCGAAAAACACCAGAAATTCACCAGTTATGGTAAGCTAATCAACCATAACTCGCGCCACCACCATGCACTGCTAAGACTAACACTCATGACATCAAAGATGACATCACAAATGTCATCACGTCTGGCTCCTTTTTTCTTTACTGACATATCTAGGCCCATTGTTTTCTTCACTAACAGTCAGGAACTAAAAATTCAAAAAGGTATTTGTAGACCTTACCCTTCTCATATGTTCTTACACTACTTTCCTTAGGGTCCAGTCACACCATATGATACATATACATAGCGGAAGAAGCAGGCTTGAAACACAGCAATTATTTCTGTGCATGAAGATAATCAGTTAGGTTATGAACACTCTAGTAATATTGCTGCTTTTTTTTTTGCTTACTTTACTTTCCCTGTATATGCTCATATGTGTATGCCTTGTGGTCTCTATGTTTTGTCTGTAGTAATACAACTATGTATTAAGTTGGGCTTTATTAGCTACTTATTACATGTTTCACACAGTACACAAAACTCTACTACGAAAGCATTTATCATTTTACTATCCAACATGGCAAGATGATGTATATTGCAGCTCTATAGTGTATGTTGCATACAATGCCTATGTTTCCACATGAGGTTCCTATACTGCGAAGAAATCTGTAATGCAACAGTGTTTATAGCAATGCATTGCTTAATGAACTACATAGCTCGTGTTATTTCTCCCAATGACCCCTGACAGTTGTTTGCCAACATTATAATAAGAATCCCTTGTAGAGACTTTTCATGAAAAGTAAATGCGCATCTGATGTCATCAGTGATGTCATCAAAAACATTTGTGATGTAATCTTTGATGTCATGGGTGTTAGTCTTAGCAGTGCACAGTGGTGGCGTGAGTTATGGTTGCTTAGCTTACCATAACTGGCGAACTTCTGGGGGTTTTCGGTTTGACTTGTAACCATAATATGGATAGGTTGTCATTAGTGGAAAGTAACTATAATGTCCCTTTAACAACTTTTTTTTACTAAATTTCATAGCTTTTTACCAGGATACCCTTCATTTGTATAGATGTACCATACAAGAACCCCCTGGCTCCATGCCGATAACTGCAAAGTCCACGAACTATGCGACTGTTCGCAGATATCGGGCAGCATCCACACTGTCCAAAAGCTCAGGGGTTCTCTTACATTGTTGTAGCGTGCAGCAAAGACACTGAACATGTTGAAAGAGCAACACAAGTGAATTAGAAGGAAAAATGAAGTAGCTCTACAAACTCTGTACTTATGAAAGCAACAGTGCAATTGCATAGGGTATGCAACATAATGGAATGCACCAAGCCGGAAAATAACATGTGCTTCCAACAGTATTACCTCAGTGCTGCTTTACATACAAATTGAGAAGCAACTGTGAGCGGGACAACTGCAAAGTACTGACAGCAGAACTGTACTATAGCTGCGCAGTTTGTTCAGTGTACAATACTAGGAAAAGTTATTTCTCTTTTTTTACACAGAAATGGCAAGCACCCTGGAGTAGCTTGAAGAGAATTTCCCTCAGGATGAAATGAGTGAAGACAGTAACTCCATTGGTACACAATACAGTTTGAAAAGTAAGAATGAATACACATTGCTTCACATGTACCCAACACATTTTTTTCTTTAACGGTACATGCAGGAAATCAAGGGAATGCCCCAGAAGCAGCAGCTCCTCCACAAGTACATGACCACATAGAACACCAAAGTAACTGTACAAAATCAATTAGTGAGCCTGGATGCAAAAATGGACCAATTAATGACCACTTTTGCCGACTTGAAAGATTTTGTACAGAGACATAATGGACAACATTAAATATCACCTGTACCCCTTCCCCCTGTCCCAGCCAACCATCCCCACAAATTCCCTGTAAGCAAAGACGTTATGAGACCTAGATCCCTTCCTCCCCGAATGTCGAACCTGTTGAAAAACCCAATTCCCCTGTATATGTCTCCATTTCTGCTACCTACTTCTATGTGTGTGTGCGTGTGTTTTCTTTTATAAAAGCCCAGTTATGGGTTCGCGGAGCGTGCGGCTGTCCAGGATGTCCGCAATTAATCAAAATGGAGGTGTCCTGCAAACAGCGCCAATCCGGAAAGTCTGCATTCAAAATGGAGGTGTCCGTAGGACTCCACACCTGGCCGCATGTCCGCAAAGTTGCAACATACCTTTAATTAGTTCAGGGTCCAAAAGCCTGTACGGCGAACACTTGGGGGCATGCACATCTCTCCCCCCAAGCCCTACGAACATCCTTCCTATCCGGCATGTCTGCAAAACAGTGACATACTTTAATTAGTTCGAGGACCCTAGTCATGTCCGGCGGACATCTGGGTGCATGCACATCTCATTCCCTGTGTTCTACGGACAACGAGCCTTTCCGGCATGTCCGCAAAGTTGCGACATACTTTTAATTAGTTTGAGGACCCCAACCCTGTCCAGAGGACACCTATGCGCATGCGCACAACGGATCCCGCGCAATAGGTGTCCTATGGACAGCCGCCCCATTCGCGAACTTTCGCAATGTCACCATGTGACCGCACCCACACTGAGCGTCGGTCCTAATTCGTCAGTCCTTATTCGCGGACAGGGTCCTGGTCCCCAGATACCTAACACGTGTTTTTGAGCAATCCAAGGTGTTTTACTGTGAAACTTCACCCTTGTAGAGGTTCCCAGACCATGCCCGTGACGGTCTGGACACTTTTTGGAACTTTTGAACCCAGCTTGGGGATCGAAGTGCCCACGGAGCACACAACTGTTCGTGGAGTGCTCCCTAGCAACTCATAAAAGGCCACACCTAGTGCTGCTCCTCATTCTGTTTTTTGGATTTCTAGGACAGAGCACTTCTCGTCATTGGGCACTTGCTGTCATTGGCATTTCATTGCTGCATTACTTGCATTGCTATTGGTTGTAACTGACCAGGGCTACTGCTGCAGGTTGCTGTTCAGCTATTTGGCAAATTGCTGTGTTCCTGCTGTTCCTGGTTCCAGGCTACTTTCTCTTGAAAATAGCAACCATGGCTACCTCTCCTGCTGCCACACCAGCACCCCCACCAGCACCACCAGCACCACCACCACCACCAGCACCACCACCACCACCACCACCACCACTTCCCAAAGGACTTGGAGAGGGGAACAGGCGTGACTATGCAGAGCTGGAAGAAGAGGAGGAGGATGAGCTAGTGGAAGTCCCCACTCCCGGTGCCCACGTGAGTCTTGGGTGTGGAGGCTTTTTACCACCGTTGATGGTAAACCCAAGGCAAATGGGGCCAAGGTTCACTGTAATGAGTGCAGCATCTTACTGGCAAACCTGGGCTGTACAGGTATGGGACTACCTCCATGCGGCAACACCTAAGATCCAGCTACAAAGCAGCAGTTCAGAGGGTCGTCCCCTTTGAACAGGGTAGTAGATTGAGTTCCAGTGCAGCATCCTCAACATCTGCTCCTGTCACCACAAGGGACACTCCTGTGGGATGGAGAATTCCTCAAGCAGCCTCACAGGCCATACGCACTGCAGTAGATCCTTACCTCTCAACGGTCACTGTTTTGTGTGTGTACTGCGACGCAGTACTCTGCAGGGCGGAGCAGTTTGAGTGCTTTCAAGGCTGCAGTCCGGGACCACGATGGAAAATGCCCCCTACCTCGATGAGGCGCACCCAACATCTTCTCTCAATCTGCCCTTTCTTGTCCATGTGGTTGGTGCCCCTTCCCTACCCTCCCTATCCTTCCATTCCTTGTGTGTCACGTTTAAAAAAATCCCAAAAAATCTACAAAACTTTTAAAAAGGCTCTTTTCAGAGCCACCTTCCACAGTTTAAAAATAGAAGTGCCAAAGAAATGGTGCAACACCCTGGGCATTCCGAGAAGTCTGCGGACGGCACGGTAGTCCAAAGACTTCCAAAATAAAAGTGTGTAGGGGGTGGAGGGTGGAGGTGCTATCAAAAACATTGCTTTCTTTTCCAGGAGAAAGTGGAGCATTTTTGGAGTTTTTGTGGTTTGTGAAAGCTTTCAAGTGGACAACACCAACTGCAAAAATGCTTGCTACAGTTGCAAAAAGGCCTGCAATGCATTTTGGATATTTCGCAAAAAAAGCTGATTACCAGCATCAGTTAGATAGATTTCATCTCTGCGAAAAATGTTGCTGCTACGAAATCTAATATTTTCATTGTGGAAGGAGGACATGCCAACATCTCTCAAAAAGGCGCAAACAGACTTGTTGACATTGCGCCTAGCTTTCTCCATTTGTGGACCAAATTAAGAAGAGCGCACCCACATATGTCTCTGGGCAATGCGAGATAAAATTACTCGGGAGTTTGGAAACATGTCCATGACTTTCCCAAGTGCCACCTTCATCGCAAACTGCAATGTCCTAAACTGTTCCCCGTTCTCAAAAAGGTAGAAACCACAGTAGGGTAGATTGTTTGCAATATACAAAAAGAGGTTCAATTATGTAAAAAAGTGTCTATAGGTATCTTCTCAAACAATTCCAATAACACTGGAGTGTGTATATATTTAATTCCAAACTATGACAAATTATATTAATAACACAACATCATGTTTCTTAAAACTACGATCATAAAAATGATCATATAGCATAAAACAATTACAAAAACGTAAAACACCACAAGTGAAACCAACATAAGTGGGTTTTAATGATGAATTTGTTTAAGGATCAAAATAGTGTAACTCATTCACACTCGGATGCCCAAGCCTTAATCATTTTGGCCATTTCTTGTTCTTATTGGTACATTTATAGATTCCCGACTTGTACAAGTTTCTGTCCATTCAGAACAAAAGTTTGGGACATTCTTCAGGGGTGTATAGTATCTTGTGTCGATTCCTAAAATCTTCTAGCATGGGGGGGGGGGAGGAGTACCCTGTTGCCCAAAAATACACTATATTAGCAGTGTCATAGTACTAATCTATTATTTACTACATTAGCACCACCCTAATCCCCAAACGGGTGTGAAGTATGTTAATGGTTACATACCTCTCTTACTCGAGGGGTTAATATCCTGGAGTCTTTTGTAACCTCAACTGATTTTTACTATGCAGATTCCAAATTCTTGCCGGAATTCTTGCCTTCTTTCCTCTATTATCTAGTGTATGACAAATATTAAAATCAGACTGTAGTGTACACAAACATACTGTGTACTGTCATCAAGTTATTATCATAGGTATCTTACCCAAATTCTTTAAGTCCAAATGTTGGACTGCTGTGAGAAATGACCAGGTGACAACAACTCAATGTTAAATATATTAACAAGCGGCGGTTTTTCTCTATCTCAAAGATACAAGGCAATCCCTGCACAAACAAGAAAGAAAAGAAAAATACCGCCCTCCGTCAAATACACCATTTTGAAAGATCAAGGGACTAGCACTAGGCTACAAGTGCTGGATAAAAATGCATTCTGCCCAACGCTACTTACTTGTGTCTCTATGGCAGATGATAATCTCAATTGCACTTTCCAGGTATCCGCAAAATTCAGAGCCCAATTCCAATTGTTCCTAGAGTCTGGGTACTCAAATCTCTAATGTCACTGACCTAGAAGCATACCAAATGTTCCTGTTAAGATCAGGGACATGCATATAGCTCTTTGGCTACTGATTACAAAAGGCTCTTAAGCCCTAAATCAGCACACTTACTGACTCCCGCCACGTCACGTAGTATCACGCAAAAGCCATGGTAGTCTCTAATCTCCTTTTCAAAACAAATGCTGCGAAAATCGCGGCCGCGAACAGCGCAATGATGTCATCACATGGAAAACGCAATGACATCATCGCGCTCCCGCGTGCGAGTCTATAGACACAGGCTACTCTGGGTAATGTAGTACTTCCTAAGGAACTTCTGGAGAAAAAAAATTCCAATGCTTTCTCGTGTGCTCTTCATTCCAAAGCAGCATAGCGCTATGCTGTGGATGATTTTGTCCATGGGGGTATATTCTATTCTTCCCTTACTTGCTTCTGATGCGCTGTGTGTCATAGCAACCCAAAGGAGATCTGCAGCAAATGTACACGTTCATAAATATTTCTTAAACAATACGGAATTTTTACCAATTGTAGACTGCCTCTTGCTGCCAGGGGCATAGTTCATCGTAGCATGTTCTGACAAACTTTTTCACCGCAACAATCAATCATACAAAGAAAAAGCCATCTTTGTCGTAAATCAACATCAAGACACTAACAATGTCTTGAACATGTAGAATACATCTTGCTGCTTAGGGCATAGTTCATTACTGCATGTTCTGACATAGGTTTTCACCAATGCAGTCAACGATGCAACGAAACAGCCACCTTTGTCATAAGTCGACATAAAGATACTCACATAGTATTTTGGAAATGTTATGGCAAGGTTAGTGGCATAATGTCCTCATCATATATCACTCAGATCTTATAAATGCCCACTTATACTTTTACCCACATGTTCATAGGGTTCAATTGTATGATGGCCCACATAATTTCCGAACGATTAAGTTAAATGGAGAAATTATTCATGATGGTCTCCAATGCATTCTAGTTCATAAATGACTGAAAAGTTTAAACAATTAAACAGAGAGACTGAGCAGTTTACACAATTAGAAGAACAAGTTACTTACCTTATCTGGTAACGTTCTTTCGATGGGATGTTCCTCCGACGTACCTTATCTGGTAACGTTCTTTCGATGGGATGTTCCTCCGACGTATTCCACATCTATGACAGGTAATGACCACAGCTGTGCTGCTTCGGCAAATTTTCGGCAGAGGGCGTCCTGCGTCGATACATTGTTCCTCGAGGGCCTCCGTCGAGGGGCGACGTCACCAGATGTTATATATAGGACGCACGGCGCCTGTGGCCTCAGTTGTAATTTTTTCCCCAGAACGTGTGGCACCAATCTCCTGCCAGTATGACTGCAGAAAGCCTTGCGGAAACGTAAGCTGCAATCACATAAGAAATTCTGTAGAGGGGCAGGCTGGGAGGGTGCGATGTGGAATACGTCAGAGGTAAATCCCATCGAAAGAACGTTACCAGATAAGTTAAGTAACTTGTTCTTCGAGGGGATTGTGTCCTCCGACGTATTCCACATCTATGACAGACTCCCAAAGCAGTACCAACGTATGGAGGTGGAAAAAGAATTTACAATTTTAGAATGCCCAATCAAATGGCTGAATAGAGGACTGCCTTACCAAAGGCCAAATCCTGCCCATGGATGGAGTCCAAGGAATAGTGTCTCACAAAAGTATGGACAGAGGCCCATGTGGCTGCTTCACAAATGTTGCGAATAGGAACACCCCTCTGCAGAGCAGTGGAGGCAGCCACACCTAGTAGAGTGAGCCCGTAAGCCCACTGGAGGGTCCTTTCCCGCCAAACAGTAACACTCAGAGATCGTCCCACTCTGACCCGGGACATCCGTGAGAGTTAGAAACTCAAAGCTCTCCTAGGATCCAACCCATGGAGCTTCTCCTCTTCCTTACCAGGATGTGGAGGAGGATAAAACGCCGGAAGAGTTACCTTCTGGCTCAAATGGAATTCTGACACAACCTTCGGAAGAAAAGAAGGCCGCACCCGCAGGACAACCCTGTCCTTATGGAAAACAGTAAAGGGTGGCTTGGCGGAAAGTGCCTGCAACTCACTCACTCTGCGTGCGGAAGTAACGGCAACCCAAAACACAGTTTTAAAAGACAACAGTCTCAACAGACAAGAATGTAAGGGCTCAAACAGAGCTCCCATTAGGAATTTTAACACCAAATTCAAATCCCATCCCGGCACCTGGAAAGGTGACGGTGAAAACACATTAGTTAGCCCTTTTAGAAACTGAGAAATCAAAGGAATCTTAAAATAAGAGCATTCCTCAGACGAGCGCTTAAATATGGACAGCGCCGCCAGGTAACCCTTAATGGTACCCACTTGCAGGCCCTTGTGGGCTAAAGAAAGCAAAAAAGACAAAACCAAAGGAATGGAACATTGGAAAGGATCCATACTCTGTACCCTGCACCAGTCACAAGACTTTCTCCCACGGCAACGGTACAGGGATTTTGTTGCAGGCCTTCTGGCAGAAAGCAACACCTCCATCACGTCTTCGGGGAGGGCCCAATCCTTTTACCTCAACCTTTCAGACACCAAGCATGATGAAGGCTGAGAGACTTGACCTCTGGATGGAGAACCCGACCCCTCTCCTGTGAGAGCAGATCGTCTCGGTAGGGAAGACGGCGTGGAGGGCAGATGGACATGTCTAGAAGGTCCGGGTAACACTCTCCTGGCCCATGCCAGAGCACCCATGCCAGAGCAATGAGGATCATCCGGGAACCGAACCTCCGTAACCTCTGCAACACTTGCGGAATGACGGGGACTGGAGGAAACGCGTACAGCAGTGGGAAGGACCACTCCACTACGAACGCATCCCCTAAGGCTCCTCTTGGAGGAAATTCCCGCAAGCAGAATCTTTCGCACTTCCGGTTAACACTGGTGAAGAGATTCACTTGTGGGGTTCCCCAAAGGGCAAAGATCTCCAACAGAACTTCCTGAGCCAGCTCCCACTCGTGAGAGACCGTGCTCTGCCTGCTCAGAGCATCCGCCGCCGCCGCGTTTTTGTCTCTGGCCAGATGAACTACCGAGATCAACATTTCCTGCTGGATGGCCCAGAACCAGAGCTGCATCGCCTCCCTGCACAACGGGAGTGACCCTGCCCCCCCCTTTTTGTTGAGGTAGTGCATGGCCACTGTATTGTCCGTCATAAATCAGGACATTCTTCCCCCGCACAGACGGCAGAAAAGCCTTCAGTGCTAACTTGACGGGCCGCAGCTCTAACAGATTGATGTGAAGTCTGGACTCCGACGGAGACCAATGGCCACTGGCTGTCATCTCGTTGGCATGAGCTCCCCAACCGTGAGGGATGCGTCCGTCACGATCGTTGCCTCCGGCCAAGGTTGCCAAAATGGAGCTCCCTTCATCAGATTGCCTTCGACGGCCCACCACAGAAGATCCTGTGCGACCGAGGGCAGAAACTGAACGGGATCAGACATCCTGCCGGAGAACTGCGACCTCTGCAGTGGGCTCTCAAGATGCAGTGATCTCATCTGCAGCCTGGCCTCTGGCACCAGGAAAATGCAGGATGACATTAGGCCGAGCAACCTCAAGAACTCGAACGCCGGGAGACTCTGGGCACGTTGAAATTTGTCCACCATCTGCAGAATGAGATGAGCCCTCACCTGGGGAGGCGAACACTGCCCCAGGGATGTGTCGAGCACTGCTTCGATGTATTGGAGCCGCTGGGTAGGTGTCAAATGGGACTTCTTTAAATTGAGGGAGAAGCCCAGCTTGTGAAGGGAGTGGCAGGTGACGGACAGATGATTCAGGGCTTGCTCGGGAGAGCGCGCCCTGATCAACCAATCGTCCAGGTAGGGGTAGACGTGAATCTCTCCTTTGCTAAGATACGATGCCACCACCACTATCAGCTTGGTGAAGACCCTCGGGCGGAGGTCAATCCGAACGGCAGGACCTGAAACTGAAAATGCGAGTCACCATCCGCGAACCTCTGGTACTTCTTGTGCTTAGGATGAATCGGCACATGAAAGTAAGCATCCTTGAGGTCGCGAGACACCAACCAATCCTGAAGTTGAAGGGCCTGGAGGACTTGAGAAAGAGTGACCATCTTGAACTTGTCCTGCCTAAGGAGCTTGTTCAACCAACGCAAGTCCATGATGGGTCTCAATCCCCCGTCCTTTTTCGGGATAAAAAAAATAAGGGGAATACCATCCCTTGTTCCTCTCCACTACAGGTACCAGTTCTATGGTGCCTTTCTCCAGCAGGAATAGGATTTCCTGCACAAGGAGCGGATCCGGATGCTTCAAAGAGCTTCCCCGGTGGACTGTCGTGAGGCCTCTGCCGGAAGGGAAGGCAGTAGCCGTGGGCTATGATCTCCAGAACCCACACATCTGAAGTAATGGCTCGCCATTCTCCAAGATGCTGCGCAAGTCTGCCCCCAACCAGCGAACCATGGGACATGGCCTCATGACTGAGCGGACGCGGCTGCGGCAGTACCTGAGGGCAAAGAGGCAACTGCCGAGCGGCTTTGTCACCTCGAGTACCTTGCTTTCCACCTCTGGTACTCCTACGGTGGCCCCTTTGACTGGCAGCGCCTCTTGATCTACCAAAGGTAGAGTAGTACCGAAAGGAACCTCCCCACCATTGCTGTCCCCTAGGACGAAAAGGCGGAGGTTGACGTACTGCAACGCGGAAAGACTTTGCTGCCGCTTTGGAGGGCTGCAACCTCTCAAGGGTCTTGTCAGCCTTGCTGCCAAACAGATGGACACCATCAAAGGGCATGTTGAGAAGCCGGGATTGCACATCAGGAGAAAACCCTGACTTCCGCAACCACACAAACCTGCGTATCACGGTGCTCGCAGCCATGGACCGGCTGACACAGTCTTCCGTGTCCAAACCCGACTGAACAGATTCACACAAGGCATCCTTGCCGTCTTGCACGAGAGCTAGAAAACCATCTCGTTCTTCCCCTTCGGGAATATGCTCAGCTGCCAAAGACGCACAATTCCACACAGTGTGAGTGAATCTCGCCAAGGCACAAACGGAGATGAAAATACCTTCTTCGCCCAACCATCAAAGCGTTTATCGTCCCTATCAGGAGGGATGCTAGGGTACGCAGCCTGCTTCGCGGGGGCCATAGCCGCCTGCACCATCAAACTCTCCAGAGTAGGGTGCGTCGACAAGTAGCAGGGGTCACTACTGGCTGGCCGGTATTTTTTCGAAAGCGACTTATTCACTGCCGGGAGACTCACCGGAGCAGTCCAAGCCGCTGCCACCCTTCTTTGCAAGCCATGTGAAATGGCAACACCGGTTGCTGGTCAGTGGGTGTACCTTGGTCCAGGATGTCCGTCAGATCATCCTGATCAAAATCAACAGGTGCAGCAGACCACCCCAAGTATTCAGTCACCCTTGACATGAGACGCCTATAGGAGGATTCGGCATGCGTCCCAGGCTCAGGCCTGCCAAACTCCGCCTCCGGAGAGGCGTCAAGACCACTGGCGTCATGCAAGGAGTGACTGAGTTCCTCCATCTGACTGTGCCCAGACAAAAGGTCATCAGGGACATCAGGAGGCACAACCATCTCCTCATCAGACCCTTCCTCCACCTCCGAAATATAATCTAAAGGTTGTAACAAATCCAATCTGGGAGGAGGAACAGAGTAGGGCTCAAAAACAGGCCTCACAGACTTACTGAGAGCCTTCCTCAGAGGTTCCACAGCCCTCCGGGGCACCTCTGGCAAATCCTCCACAAACTGCGTCGAAGGCACCGAGGAAATCGACCAAGACGCCGATGGCGTCGACAATGTCTTCGCGGGCAGAGCCCCGAGAGTGTCCCTCGACGGACACGGCAACTATGGCGTCGACGACTTCGAGGCCCGAGAGAGCCCTGGCTTTCGCCGAGGCACCAGAGGCCGATGTCGTGCGGGTCCATGATGGACCTCTTCGAACCGCAGTCCCAACATTTTTTAAAGCCTGACTTCGGTGTAGTAGAAGAAGACAACCCTATCGAAGAGAAGGATCGAGCGCACCGAGATTCCGAAGCAAACACGTTTGCGGGAAAAAAGGAACTGAGGCTACGGGCGCCGTGCGTCCTATATATAACATCCGGTGACGAAGGCCCTCGAGTAACAACGTATCGACGTCATCGACGCAGGACGCCCTCTGCCGAAAATTTCCCAAAGCAGCACAGCTGTGGTCATTACCTGTCAGATGTGGAATACGTTGGAGGACACAATGCCTGTATATGTTGCACTGTCCATTACCTATTAGGAACATCTGACGCTAACATTAAGATATCTGTATAGCCGAACTCTGTTGTGCCTCACAACTTGAACTTGAGTCTGTTCGCCCTCAATTGCTACCAGCCTTAGCACATATGTATTGCCTAATTTTGCACCTACTTGCCTGTGCCTTACATTTGCCTCATACATGACACTCCTTTGTGCCCTGACTGCTAAAATCGAATTTAGGTGACCCTTTGCCTATGCACCCTGCTAGTGACCTATGCTTTTGTGCCTTGATTGCTAAAATCGAATTTAGGTGACCCTTTGCCTATGCACCCTGCTAGCGACCTATGCTTTTGTGCCTCGATTGCTAAAATCAAATTTAGGTGACCCTTTGCCTATGCACCCTGCTATTGACCTATGCTTTTGTGTCCTGATTGCCAAAATCGAATTTAAGTGACCCTTTGCCTATGCACCTTGCTATTGACCTATGCTTTTGTGTCCTGATTGCCAAAATCGAATTTAAGTGACCCTTTGCCTATGCACCTTGCTAGTGACCTATGCTTTTGTGCCTTGATTGATAAAATCGAATTTAAGTGACGCATTAGACTAGACCTTATAATACCGGACAACAACTACACTGTACTAGCCTTATCTTGCCCAATATCACAATGCATCTCCATGCACTTTATACAGTGTTACTGAGATCAATACTGTACATCTTGAACAGCCAATACCTAACCACACTACCCAATTTACCAGTACCTGAGCCCACATATAACCCATACACATTAACTGAAATGACCTCCACACCTTGCCCTGTTCTCATGAGGAACCTTAGATTACGTGCCAGGCTCCCAAGGCTCTATGACCCTCTATCTAAACCAGACCTCAATAAGGTGACTAGGAATCCATCCCTTCACCCTCTTCAATTGAATAGTAGACTCCACCGTGAGCCCATCCGTGACCAGAAAAGTATGCACGAATCTGTGCCACCACCCCTAAACCCAGTAGATCTCGGGACTAAGGGTGCACTAATAAATGCCCGCTCCATGGTAGCCCATGCATCAGACATTGCCGACCTGCTACACAACGAAGACTTGGACTTCTTAGCGGTCACCGAATCTTGGCTTCACCCGACAGCAGGCCCTGCAATTATGCTAGCGGTACCAGATGACTACACCTTATTAAGACTCGATCGCACCACCTCTAGAGGCGGAGGTCTTGCCATCATAGCCAAAACTAAATTCCCTATTAAAATTGAATCACGCACTAATGTTATTTCCTGTGAATCTCTAACCGCCAAGTTAACACTATCTAATACTCAATCCATCTCCATTCACCTTATCTACCGACCACCGGGCCCTCTAGGGTCATTTGAAGAAGACCTCACAGACATCTTATCTAACAATCTTAAAAACTCCTCACAACACATCTTACTAGGAGACTTTAACCTAGGATTTAGCGACCCCGCAGACGCCAATGCCAGTACAATCAATAACACCCTAGAGGAACTGGGCTTCACCCAGAAGATCACCGAGCCCACCCATATAAAATGGAGAACTCTGGACTGGCTAGCTGTGCACAACTGCCCAGTCCTAGTCTCTGCCATACTCCCGCAGCCTTGGACAGACCATTACTTGATCTCGTTCACCCTAGAGGCAACCCCAGCACAAGCTAACAGCACAGCTCCAGCTGTCCAATCCCGAAATAAAAAAAACATCACCCCCGAAAACTTGATCCCGCTAATCACACCAACCTTGAATGCCATCCCGGATCATACAGATCCATTCACGATGGTGGACATCTAAATTAAAATCATGCTCTCATCCCTGGATGCCATAGCCCCTTTGAAGCTAAAAAAGAGCAAGCCCCGGAAACACATCAACTCCTGGTTTTCGCCTCATCTTAAAGCCCTCAGACAGGAAAAGCGACACTGAAAAAATCTGGCGAGCTAACCCCTCAGAAAATAACAAAAAAAACCTGAGCAGTCTAGCTTCCCAATATAAAAAAGAAATTATATTGGCCAAACAAACGTCTTATAGTACGCGAATCTCACAAGCTAAATCTAACACTAGAGAGCTTTTCACAATACTTAAAGAGGTTGAATCCCTGATCCAAGTGCCCAACTCGTGTATCAAAGATAAAAACTGGTGCACGGGCATACAAAATGCCCTAGCGAACAAAATCTCCTCCCTTAAGATTAAGATAAGCATTAAAAAAGAATCTCTGCTCTCCTCTACTAAGTCGAGTACCGCCTCCCATAAAAAGGCTCACCTGACTCAATCATCCCCCCCAGCGCACAACCCCCCCTTTAATTTCCATAAAGTATCCACCAAAGAGGTAGAAAATACTATTCTCACCCTCAAACCTTCAAATTGCCACGGAGACCTATGCCCCGCTCAACTGATTAAGGATGCAGCCTGTGATCTCGCACCTTTTATTACCAAACTAATAAATGCGTCTTTCACATCAGGCACCGTAACCAATAATTTAAAACAGTCCTGGGTCCTCCCTCTGCTTAAAAAAACGAATTTAGACCCATCCACTCCAACTAACTACCGCCCCATTACCACAGTACCGTTCCTTCTCAAAATCATCGACAAAATAGCATACCACTAGATCCAACATTACCTTGAGCACTTCCATCTCCTAGGCGTCCGACAATCGGGCTTCAGGCCACAGCATGGAACCGAAACTGCACTTATAGATCTCAAGGCACAGATAGACGAGCTGAGAGACCAGGGTAAGACAGCACTATTGCTACTCCTTGATCTCTCTGCGGCCTTCGATCTGGTCGACCATGAGATCTTGTGCAACCACCTACAAAAAGCTGCCCACTTCTCTCAAGAAGCAACCAATTGGATCCAATCCTTCCTCAATAACCGCACGATGAGAGTCTTCTCATTGTCAGCAGCAGCCGAACCTACACCTATCACTTGTGGCGTGCCTCAAGGATCTTGCGTCTCCCCTACACTTTATAAAATTTTCACGAAGCCCCTTTTCGATGATCTAGACGATCTGGGCATCACCTACACTAATTACGCCGATGATACCCAGATCCTCACCCCGTTGTCGGGGGATTACGACAAGGATTTGGCCTTCGTTAATAAAGTGTACCTCATCATCCAGGCATGGATGGCCTCACACAGTCTATGCCTGAATGATGACAAGACGGAACTCCTTATACTAGGCTCTACACACTACCTCAATAAGCTGGGCCACAAATACTCATCGTTCATAATGGATGATAACAGGATCAAGGTAGCTAAGGAGGTTAAAACCCTCGGCGTCTATCTAGATTCCGCCCTTACATTCAACAAACAAGTGAATGCAATGGCCTCCGCCACCTCCTACACTTGCAAACTCATTAGGGCAGCCAAACCCTTTCTCTCCCCCACCAACTGTACCACCTTGGCCAGGGCACTGATCCTGTCCAAGTTGGACTACTGCAACGGTCTATACATAGGTTGTAACAAATATATCTCAAATAAAATCCAAATCCTCGAAAATAACACCCTTAGAGCGGCCTTCAGTATCCAGAAGAAAGCCCATATCTCAGATTCCAGAAGATCTGTCAACTGGCTATCCACCAAGGATACGATATTCCTTAAATCGGTATCTCCGATTCATAAATGCCTCCACCAAGCGGCCCCTCAATAACTCATCGCCAGATTTACTAGACCCACCCTCTCTCGCCCCTCGAGAACGGCCAATTCCAACCTTCTTCTGGTGCCCAGGTTCAAACGTACAATGTCTGGAGGCAATAGCTTCCCAGTAAAAGCAGCGCAATTCTGGAACTCCCTTCCTCCTACCTGCAGGGAGGACCTACCCTATCACCAGTTCAGAGCCAGGACTATCCACTGGCTCAAATCTCTCGACTCATAATGACCTTCCAATGACCAGATGCGCCACTACCATGTGGCTCCTTACCTCATTGAATGTAAATATGTATATAGTACTGCCTATAGTGTTTATGTTCTACCCTTCCTATTTGGCGTGATACGTCCGTCCGGCACTGTAACCGCAGCCGGACCTCACCCTACTGTATGTAACTAAGTTTTGCAACACTCTTGCTGCCTTTGCGCCTGGCTACCCCTGGGTTTGGTGCGCATTATAAATAAATAAATACAATCCCCTCGAAACAGCCTTTTATTTCATAGTGTAAGGATGATCTGACACTCAGCAGTTGGTTAGGCATTGTGCCACTCCACCCCCTCATTCAAACCGTGGATATGGCTTTTCGATAGAAAAATCAATTTTCGTTCCAATTGCAGTAATTTCTTATTAATTGGGACCTGTGATTCTCCCTTAATTTGTTTCAGAATGCACCATTCGAATTCGTTACAGGTGCGTTTCATTTCTAAAAAGTGTTTAACCAAGGGTGCTTGTTCAATTCCATTCCTAATACAACTCTCGTTTTTGATCATCCTTACCTTACATTTTCTGTTCGCTTTCCCAAAATATATACGCGCTGGCACAGGCATTTTATTAAGTAAATAACATTGCTTGTGTTGCAATTAGTGTGCTCTATAATATTCCACACTTTCTCACGTCCCAGGTCCACAGTCACTGTTTTTTTGGTCTGGGTACACATTCAATTACCACATGGGTAATGCCCTGCTACTGGGGGTAAGGCCCATAGGTTGGTTTGTTTGTGTACCTTCTTTGTAATCACATCATTCCTCATGAATAAGCTACGCACAGAATGCCACAATTGGCCTGCCAGTATCTTTGGTCATAATTGTATTCCAATATTTATTAATACTCTTAAATTAAAGATTACTAAAAGTATTAACAAATACCAGAGGTGTTTCTTTGGTGTTTTTGTCTCTCCGCTTCACGATTATTATTGAATGCTCTCTTGACAGCTCTCTTAACCAAAGGACCAGGATAACCACGATGGACTAGTTTATTAATCAAATTGTTGGCTCTGTTTTCATAAGACTCATTGGTACTACTATTTTTCTTCAGTCGAAGAAATTGACTGAAGAGAAGGTTGTTTTTCACATGTTGAGCATGAGGACTATTGAAATGTAACAGTGCATTCCTAACAGTTTCCTTAGTAAAAGGTCAAATCAACAAGACACCATTTTCATGATACCATTTTCATCTGTTGCCTCCACAGTGAACAATAATAATGTTTGGATGATGCTGGGTCACCAAAGTGGCACAAAGATTAAGCAAATCCAGCCACCTCATGCCATGCACTCCATACCAGTGCACATCCACATGAGGTAATCCAAGATGTGCAGCCACTCCACAGTGCTCTGCATGCACCTGCAACCAATGTATACACAAGTCCCCCAAAATCCATACACCCTGCCTCCTGAAAGACACAGCCATAGCCATCTGCACTCCTCTCCGCAAACAAACCTTCTGCCACACTCTCTCCTTGCACACTACACCCAGGAAACCTTATTGACCAATCCCCTGGCCTCCACAGTCCCATTTGCATACCTGCCATCCTCAAAGCTTCGGATGTGGCACGTGCGATCCGCGAACTACCACGCTGTCTGCAGACATATCATGCAATGCACGGGAGTGGGGAAAAGACATTTCAACCAGGGTAGCAGATTTGTGGTGGCTCTGAAAAGAGCCTTTCTTTTTTTAAATGTGCTTGAAAACAAACCCCTTTTGTTTTGTTTTTTTTAATCTTTTTTTCCTCCTTACAACATCCCTTACATTCCGGAAAAAACAAGCATTTCCAAGAATGGACAACAACACTCCACCAGCAGTAAAATAGTGCAAGGGAGTCAATGTTGTCATTGGAGAAAACAGACAAGTTTTAATGCCGCAGAACTACACCCATACCTCTATTCACAAGGCGCCTTCCAACATTTTGCTGGGAATTGAACACATTGGGGCAGTTTTATTGTGCTCTTGGTAGGATTTCAGAGGAAATCACCTTTGCACATGGAATTATTAGCATTAGTTCCTCCACCAAGGACTTCAGTACAGGAATCAAACTTGGGGCACTGATGTACCCCAAATACTCTCCACCACAGTGCACCACCAAGATATCAGGACTATCAAATGTAGCCATGTTTCTGGAAAGGGAAGCCAGTGCCCGCACATGGCTTCCAGGCACACTCCACCACAAAGCCTTCAGGCCTGAAAACCCAAGATCTGTAGAAACACCTCTTTCCTTTGCATACCTCTCCAGATCAGAAACAGAACCATCTCTAACTATCCATACAACAACACCTGCCATCTTCACTGCACAACCAACACAGCAATGAAAAAAGTATTACCCTCCCTTCCTGTAAACCACACCCTTAGGACCCGATTGGCTACTCCCCACAGTACACTCCCATTTCCATGCCAGGCATGCTGAAAATCCCTGGATGTAGCATGTGTGATTTGCGAACTACTGCAGTGTTCGCGGATCCCTTAACATAGGGTCAGCCCTTCTTTCCTTTCCACTTCACTCTTTGCAGCACTCTCTCATTGGCTACTTGTAAGCAGTCCCACAATCATCTACCAATCACATCCAAGAGCTCTACATCTAACTCTAGCAACTCAGTACAACACTGCAGATGTGCTGTTTAACACTCAAGAGCACAGATCCCCTATGATTCCCAAGAACCAGCATCCAAAAGTACTGTAAAACTCTCCAAGATTTCTACTTCCAGATTCATCCACATCTATATCAATCAACACAAACTACAGGTATGCATATGTTTTGTAATGCACATAAACAATCAAAATTGCCATTTTGTTACCAAAGCATAGCAAGTGCATATATTGCATGCATGTGAACAGGGTGCCTGCCACTTGCCCTGCATAACCTCCCAAACAATCATACTGTCCTGTATGCCATCTCCTCACATCAACTAACAGTTACTTACAATACTGCACGTGCATGCAAGTGCCAGATCCTATGTGAAATGCCCAGAAAGGACACAAAAAAGGGAAACTGCATATATATTAGGAAAGCATGCCAACCACATACACTGCACAATTGACCAAATGCACCATTGGAAAGAAAGCAAAGAAATGCATATGTACATTGGAAACACAGCTATCTGTAAATTTGCATACATAATTGCAACAACTGAAAAGAATTTCTGCACTCATGTAGCAAGCATCTAAGTGTGACAAACTTAACAAAATTCCACACACATTAACATTCCCCTTTCCAATCTCTACATCTTTCTCCCTTTTTCGTAATGTACTATGACTTCCACAAATCCATTTCTAAAACTAATAGTGCAACAACATCTCACACACTTCAAAACTGCGGCCCCATAGGACACAATTATCACTGCACCACTGGCCCTCATAGCAACAATGCTAATACTCCCAATTCCCCACTTGTATGCACTGCTGTACAATTGCACACACACACACTAACTCTTCCTGCCAACAAATCCTCCTACGATCTAAAACAATGTGTTCCCCTACTGCTATTACTGTACCATTAACACACATACCCACTAACTTCCTTCTTTTGCAATTGCAGTGAAGAACTGCCAGCTAAAATCCAGTGATGTGTCTGCTGGAAGATAAAACCCAGAAGAAACCTACTCTTCACATCCAAAGAAGTAAGTGCAGTACTGTTGTAGTGTTCCGCCTGTTACTCAGACAGTGCAGTGTTGTTGTATTGTAGCCTAGAGAATGTTATCCAAGCCCACAGCACCCGCTTCACCCATACTAATTGCACCTTGCCAGGTCCACTGTTTCTATTATCATCAGAACAACAGTATCTTAACACCCACTAGTTTTATAAAAACCATTGCAATGTCCTTACTTCCTCAAGCACATTACACTGTCACGCACACTGAGGCAAACCTTTCCCACAGGAACACATACACATAGCAGTACAACCTTCCCAACCAAAAGTACCAGCCCTTTGCTCAATCACACTCCTCTATGTATACCTACCCTCATATTCAGACACTCATGCATAATACACATTGCACAACTTCCAAACCCACACTTTCCTTTTTCTCCAACAGACACGAGACAATGCCTACCAAAACCAACTCTGTAGAAAACACAGAAACAGATCAGATAAAACTCAAGCCATGCAAAATGGCCATCCACCTCTAGCAGACTTTGTACAAAAAGTTCAGACAAAACAGCTAACACAGTTACTAAACAAAACAGAGCCAGGTACCAGGAAAAAAGTGTGACTTCTCTTTCAAAATGTAAAACAAACTAAATGCATTAAGAAGAATGTGACTATCAGTAGTGCTAGCACTACATCTACCAACGGTAACATAGCCACAAGTAAGCATTCCAATAAATTCATTTTACCAAAAATGTTCCACCATAGAATCCTTCAGAACCTTATAAAATCAGGGGAGAAATCACGCTCCTCTATTAAAACTTACTGCAGAAAACTCATCCTGGAAGCTCTTATAGACATTGCAATGCTCCTCAAAAGGAAATTATATTTGTTTTAAACAGAATGAAACCACTAACAAAATTAATTAGTAAACTACAAAAAGTACTCTAACAGATGCAAGATCAGAAAAGATACCTTTGCAAACGTCTGTGCAGGTGAGTGGTTTCACACCACCAGCACAGAGCCATATTTCAATGAAGAGGCATACAAACAAGAGCAGTTTCATTGGCAGTTTCATCAGAGCAGAGCGAACCACATTGAGGCTCCACACCGGTGCAAACCTCTTCTCTGGGGGAAATGTCCAAAACAGTCCTTTCAGAAAAATTTTAACCAACCGATCACTAAACAGTGGAGTAGCAAGGTGCTGCCTTGTGAACCTGGAAATCGAAGCTAAATGCACCTTGATCGATAACGCCAGGCCCCCTTGCGTAAGCTGTAACAAGTAAGGGAGAATCTGGGCCGGAGACGTGTCCAATGGCTGCACTTCTGGGTGCCCCTCACACCAGGCACAGAACCTTGCCGATTTTTGGCCATGCAATACATTGGTAGAAGGGGCCCTTACTGCCTCCAGGATCCGACAACAATCCAGTGAGATACCTAGATGACCGAACTCGGCGTGGTCAGGAGCCACACAGCCAGGCTGAGAGATGGCGGATCGTGATGCCATACTCTGCCTTCGTCCTGCGACAGGAGATCCCTGTCCGCTCTGAGATGAAACGGCTCTTCCACAGCTGGATGAAGGAGATCTGAGAACCACGTCTGCCTGGGCCAGAATGGGACTACCAATATCACTCTGCACTGATACTTGCACACCCACTGGATTGTTCCCCGAATTAGTGGCAACGGGGGAACTGCATAAACGAAGAAGCCCATCCACAGGAACGAGAACACGTCCCATTGACTCCGAATGAGCCACTCTGCGGGCAAACCCCAGGCACTGCTTGTTTTCCTGCGTGGCGAACAAGTCCAGCGGGGGAGACCCCAATTTTCGGAAGATTTTTGCAACCTGCTCCTTCAGCTGCCACCTGTGCAGCTGACTGGTGTCTCTGCTGAGCGCGTCTGCCTGAACATTCCGAGCCCCCAGCAAATGGAAAGCCACAATATGGATCCCCCGAGCCAGGGACCAATGCCAGACCTCCTGAGCTTCCTTTGACAGGATAGGGGAACGTGTGCCGCCCTGCTTCCTCAAATAGAACATTGTGGTGGTATTGTCCGTCAACACCCGCACCACAGCCCCTTGGATGCAAGGTAGAAATTACTTCAGAGCCCAGTGCACTGCCATCAACTCCAACACGTTGATATACAACGTCTCCTTCCGAGACCATAGGCCCCGTACACCTGTGACTCGTCGAGGTGCGCCCCCCACCCCACCTGGGAAGCGTCTGCCACGATCGTGAACTTAAAATCTGGTTCCGGCAGGGGCAGGCCCCATATGAGATGGTTTGTGCAAGTCCACCACCGAAGGGCTTCCACCAGCTCCCGGGCAATGACCACTTTGTCCGACCACAACTCTCAACTCTGCGGCCATCTGTCTGCAAGAAATTCCTGCACTGGTCTTGTGAACAGGCGGCAATTTGGAATGAGCGGAATACATGACACCATGGCCCCAACAGTGACATGTAACTTCGGACCAAGACCACCGTAACATGGCCCCACTCGCCAGCTCTGGACCGCAGCTTCATCGCTCTTTCGCTGGACGGTTGCATCCGATTGTCCTGGGTAAGAAACTGAGCCCCGAGAAACACCAAATCCCTGGATGGCATCAGATGGGATTTTTCAAAGTTGTTAGCGAATCCCAGCCGTTGGAATCTCTCATGGCGACCATGGGCCTGTTGCAACGGCCGCTCCAGTGACAGACCCCTTACCAACCAATCGTCCAGGTAGGGGTACACATGATGGCCTTCCCTGCGGAGGAAGGCAGCCACCAGAGTAGGCACTTTGTGAACGTCCTGGGAGACAACTTCAGGCCAAACGGAAGGACACGGAACTGGTAATGATCTTCCCCGACCACAAAACGCAGGAACTTGCAGTGTTTTTGCCTCATCGGGATGTTAAAGTTGGCGTCTTGCAGATCTAACGACGCCAGGAACTCTCCCGTTTGCACCGAGCGGATGACATCCTTAAGTGTGAGCATCTTGAACTTCATTCACTGCAGATACTTGTTTAGTCGCTGAAGATCTAGAATAGGCCTTCACTTGCCATTGGGCTTCTTCACGACGAAATGCCGGGAGTACACCCCATGGCTCCGTTCCGAGACCGGAACTGGTTCTATCGCCCCTTTCGCTAGCATGAGTACCACCTCCTGCCGCAAGACTGGAAGATGCGGTTGCACCACATACACAGGTGGAATGGGGACTGGAGGATGCTGAAACTCCAATGAATGGCCGAGACTTACTGTACCCAGCGGTCTGAAGTCATAAGTTGCCACTCGTCAACGTGGTTCGCCACCCTGCCTCCCAGCAGATTGCCCATATGACAGTCATTGTTGAGACTTTGACTGCTTACCTTTAGCAGCCGAGGCGTGCGCACTCTTCTTACGCTGTGCTTGAAAGTCTCTGCTCTTTTGGGCTGACTGGAACGAGCGCCTGTAGCCTTGAGACAAATCGCTGGAGCGTCCATAAACTCCATCTCGGGAGGCTGCAAACCGGGCATTACCGGAGGCTCCATGAAAGGCCCAAAACAAACCAAAAGAACAGCCACTCTGCAGGAAACTAAAGACTTCGCAGTCTCAGTGTCCTCTTTCATCCCATTCAGGGCCTCGTCGATCTTTTCATCCTCACAGGGCATATCCACAACCTTATGCTGGAATTCCGGGCGGAAATCCATGCACTCAGCCAAGCCTGCCGCGTGAGTACCACACCATTATTGATTTGCTTAAAACCTGACTGCCAGGTCCACTGCAATGTTGATGCTGTGGTTGGAGGCCTCCTCCCCCTCCCGAACCAGCAGCATTGCCTCCTTGCGGTGTTGCTTCGGGAGATTATCAAGTATCGGGGCCAACCTGCGCCACATCTCCCTGTCATACCTGGCCATAATAGCCAAAGAATTTGCAGCTTTTACCGTGGTAGCACCCACAGTCAGGACCTTCTTCCCAAACGCGTCCTGCTTCCGGGCTTTGCTGTCCGGGGGCGTAGCACATTTATGTTGGCTTCTGGCCTTACGGCTAGCCGCAGCCGAAACCACAGACTCTGGCGTGGGCAGAAGACATTTGGGGGTCGATTTGGGAGCCTTGAACTTCTTTTCTAGATGCCCCTTCACTGCAGGCTCAGAAAACGGGAGGCGCATTGTACGCAGACCCTCCTGCCACACATGGTCCAGAATCGGCACAGAGAAGACCGCCTTCCGTCGCTTTCCTATATGGTCGCAGAGAAAACAGTATTTTTGTTCTTCTTCAGGAGCCAGGCCAAACTCCTGACACGCCTTCGCCATCATGGCATGGAAAGCCCCAACATCATCCGGAGGAGACGGTGGAGCCGGGCTGCTACGCTGTTCCACCTCAGGATCCGTATCCGATGCATCATCCCTCGTCTGCGATGAAGACAGGGTATCACGTAGAGCACTCTCCCGATCCGAATCTGGCAACTCCTTCAGGATGACTTCTGGGAGGGTCCAACCCAACCAGCAATGGCAATGGCAACCGCACAGGAGGCGACTTCCTAGGGGCCTCACCAGGCACACTCTGAACCACCAGAGCCAACGGGCTCGGAGGCGGTGGAAGCCTCGCATCCAGTTGCCCCAACAACGACTGGAGCGTATTCAACACCTGCAAGGATAGCAGGGACTGTTGATTCAACAACGGGTAAAGGGGTGGCCCAGCCCCCACCCCACTCGATGTAGATGGGCCTGCACTTTGCAGACCCAGAGCAGACGGATCGAAAATCAGCTCCTGTTCCTCCTCCATTCCTGAGGAAACAGAATACGCAGCCGGTTCCTGTTGCAGAATGTCCGCAGGAAGCACGGGACCAAAGCCGGCAGATTGCCACAGTCCCCTGGTCGGCAACAAGCCTTCCAAATCCATCTGCACCGACGACAACAATAACAGCGGACCACTGTCAGCTACTGCGGTGGACGGAGCCGACGACACCACTGTCGACGACTGAACAGCAGATTGTACCACCACCGTCGACTAGGGAACATACGTCAACAACACTCGGCAGAACTGAGGCCTCCACAGGCCTAGATTTCTCCAATGAAGCAGACTTCTTGGAAGAGCCAGAACAGTGCTTCAACGAGACCCGGCTAGATGATGATCTATGATGGTCCTTAGACGCCGAGTGCTTCGAGGTGGAAGACTCCCTCGGCTTTGCCTGTCCTCTGTCCGACGCCGCCTTCGACTTCTGGGGCCTGCCATTGGCTGCCTTCGACTTGTCGGGCCGATCCGTCTTTGACGAAGAGCCACTCGCCCCTTTTGAGTGATGCGGCCTAGACGTAGAGGACTTGCTACCTCTCCCCACCTCAGACGTTGGCAACTCCGTCTGTTGCTTCTTAGCGGCGGGTTATGCTGATGCCACCTGCCTGTGCGCAGAATTCTTCCCCGCCGTCACCGAAGCTTGGCTCCCCCAGTCCGAACCCACCTCCAAAGCTGGGTAAGTGCCCTCGTTCAGCCAACAGATGAGCCGGCGGTTGCAATCCTTCAAAGTCTTCTGCGAAAAACGCTTGGCATATCTCACTGGCATCCGCCAAATGATGGGGGTACAGACAGAAACAATCCGTATGGCTATCCCCTTCTTTAGGCCACAGGTAGCACAAAGGTTAAACAACGATTTTGTATGGCCCACAGATGACCTACTGGCCGGATACGAAAAGCATGTGCAAAACACAGAGAAACAGTTTGGCGATGGTTAAAATTTGAAGGGAAGCCACGGGGGCGGGGCTATTTATACCAGACGTCGTCCTATTGGTGTAGCCTGCAGCACCCAAAAAGAACATTGATAGGACACTAAAGTGTCAAAGTTTTCCATAGGAAAATGCTATATTAAAGTTACTGAGGTTTCCCAGCCTGACGACGGGAAATATTTGCAGCATGTGAATCCATGAAAGATCCAATGCTGGAGAAGTGTTTTTCAGCTTGTAATTCACAGAGTGACAGGAGGGCAGGATGCTACACAGGCAGCAATCCAGTATAACAGAAAGGAAGAAATTAATTCCAAGATGGCGGATAGACCAGACAAAGGTGTGCAAAGCGAAGGCACAGTCACTCACCAAGAGCCCCGCCCAAAGAGAACACTATAAAATCAGGGAGCCTAGTCAACCAGTATGGGATGGAGTAGGTTTGACTTTGGCAGTGGCTGTGGACTGAAGAGTGTTGGAGAAAAAGTGGAAGCTGGAGAGACTCAGGAAGTTGGAGGGATGACAGCAGAGGAGATGGTGTTTGTTAAATAGTAGTGATGGCTAAAAGATTGACGGAGTAGGTTGTAACTTCAGGGATATAACTGAAGTTGTAGGAGGAGGTGGTGTGATCTGGACTGGAGAGGGTGGAACCATCAGCGACTGTGAGACAGTGGAGGTAATATCAGTTTGTGCAAGTGACAGTGGTGGGGCATCAGGTGTTTGAATGGTGGCGAAGTTAGTAGAGAAGAGGCAGAAGTAGTAATTTTGAAGGGAGGACATGATAGTCTACAAACAGTCAGCAAAGAGCTGAAGATGGTATGGAAGTGGTAATGGCTGTGAAAGTGGCACACATCAGGTGGTGATAGCAAGAGAAACATATGTAACATGAGGAGATGGAGGTAGTACAGAAGGAGGAGTTGCAAACATCAGGCAGCAAAGATGGACTGTGAAGAAACCGAAGAGTAGTCTCAGAGAAAATAGGAAGGTTCTGGTGGGCCAGGTCGGCCCTAGGGAAAATCAGATGAAAGGACAAATGAGTGGGTCAAAGAGGTTACAGTGTGATCAGAGAGGTAGGAGACTAAGGCGTAGGAGGAACCCTTGGTAAGAAAGACCCCAAGAGAAGCCTCCCCAGCTCTTCTCAGCTACTATCACTGACAAATCTGCTAGCAAGACTACGCATGACAGACACGAAAGCATGCAACTAGACCATCGAGAAGAAGGGTTCCCAAAATCCTGAAAACTACCAATTCAAAGAGTGGCAAAACTCCTTCTAGACCTGTAAGGGCTGGAACAGAAACATAAGTGGTCAGGTAGGCCAGAGAGCCTTGTGAACCGAAGTGGACATTTCAGCAGTCGCACAATGTTGGAAAGAGTCAAATAGAAGCATCCTGACTATTTTACTTTTTTTTTTTTTAAATCCCATTCAAGCTCTTTTTTATTGTAAATGCATATGTGCCCCCTGCCAGTATATGACCGGACACTCCTGCCGTTGTATGGTTTGCATTGTATGCCCAGTATTATATGCCTTAGCATAGTTTGCCAGACCTAAACCCTGTCTGCCTCATTATTGTGTGCCCAATATTATACGCCTTAGCATAGTTTGCCATACTTGGACTCTGTCTGCATCAGCATTATATGCCTCAGTATTGTATGCCATAACACTGCCTGCCATACTTCGACTCCATATGCCTCAGCATCCTATGCCACACATAAGCACCACAACTCCACACAGCTGTGACATGTCAACCTTGCCGCCCATGGAAAAACCATCTGCCCACCTACCTCAGTTAATAGGCATGGCCAAAGCATTACTTAACTCGAGCACCATCCCCCCCTTCTACGTTCCTCCTTCAAATGCAGTGGCTTATACCATGCTCTAAACTCACTCCCAACTCCATGAACAAAGAATTCATGAAACATAGCACCTACCCCTCCCTCCCTCCCTCAATCCCAACATCACTAAAGCCCCAACAAGACCTAACAAGAACCATTACCCCTACGACTCTACAGAGAAACGAAAGACTCAGGGACAGGACTACTGGAGCTTCCAAGACCAAGCTTCTAGCGTAACCTCCCGCCAGGGTCTGAACCCAAGAAACAAATTAACAGTGACTGGGAAAAAAACCTCCACACCCAAAATCACAGCCAGAGCAGTGAAAAAGTTTGCGACATGCCAACCATTATCAAAGGAGCCCTTATTAATGCCAGATCTCTTCCAGCACACGCCTTAGACATATCAGATCTGATCCCTATCAATGATCTACAATTCATTGCCATAACGGAAATCTGGCTGCATCCAGCTGCTGGCCCATCCCTCGTTCTTGCCATACCAGTTGGCTACTCAGTCATACAAAAAGCAGAACTCTCAAAGGGAGGCGGCATTCCCTTCATATCAAATACCAACCTCAACATAAGAGAAATACTTAACTTAGATTTTCTTTCAGGGGAATTGCTGTCTACAAAAATTGCCATCTCCGCCATAGCCTCCTTAACTATACATCTCATATACAGGGCTCCAGGACCTACCACCTTCTTCCAGGAAGACATAGCCGCTCTAAAGACCACAGACTTAAAAACAACATCCAAAGTTCTTATCTTAGAAGACTTCAATTTAGGTCTCAATGACAGTACTGATTCCAAAGCTTCAGCCCTAGCCAACACTATAGAAACACAAGGCTTTACCATATGAACAGCAGGCCCTACACATACAAAAGGCTGCACGTTAGACTGGCTCACAGATAACTGTGCAACAAACATTACTAACAACAACCCATGCCCATGGTCAGACCACAATACTATTCTCTTCTCCAACAATACCGTTACACAAGAGTGTAGCTCTACCATCATTGCACCTGCAATTCAGACACGCAATCACCGTAACATCACCCCAGATAATATGCTCCCCATGCTCATACTGCTTACCACATACATCGGGAAAATCGCCAATCCCCTCCCTGGTAACCACCTACAACCAGACCATGGAAGCAGCGATCAACAAAGTGGCATCTTTGGGTAACTGTAAAGCCAAACCTTAAGCCCATATCAATCACTGGTTCACACCAGAGCTTTTACGAAATAAAAAAAGAACAGCAGATAGTAACTGGAGAAAAAAAACCTCCTCCAACAGTGAACAACAATTCAATTCCCTAGCCACTAGTTACAAAGAAGCCATCTTCTCAGCAAAAAGTAACACTTATGACAAGCGCAATGAGAATACCAACTCTGGCACCAAAGAGCTATTCAGTCCTGCGGGAACGAGAATCTCCTTCCCAGACCCCAGACCTCTGTATCAAGGATCAAGCATGGTGTGAAAATATCCAAAAGGCACTTATGGACAAAGTCTCTTCCCTCCAATATAAGATTAATCTAAAAAAAGTTAAACTTGCCTCACCTGAACAGCCCACGGTGGATCATAACCCACCTAAACCCTTCCCTAGATTCAAATTTACACCCATCACCATGGAGGAAAGTATCAAAACCATAAAAGGCCTAAAACCCTCAAGATGCTAAAATGAAATCTGTCCAGCCACACTAATTAAAGACTGCGTAGACAACCTGGCACCATTCATCACCTCTCTAATAAACAAATCCTTTGCTTCGAATAAAGTACCTGAAAACCTAAAGGAAGCCTGGGTACTCCCCTCCCCCCCCCTACTTAAAAAACCTAATCTAGACCTCAACGTGCCAACGAATTACAGGCCAATCACGACAGTACCCTTCCTATTAAAAATACTAGATAGGGTAGCATATGTACAAATCCAAAACTATCTTGAAACAAACCACCTTCTTGGCCTCCGCCAATCTGGTTTCCGCCCAGGCCATGACACAAACAGTCTTGCTAGATCTTAAAATCCAAATGGATCAAATTAGAGAAAAAGGGGACCTAGCCATCCTACTAGACCTATCAGCAGCTTTTGATCTAGTAAATCATAATATCTTATGCTGCCACCTAGCTAGCGATGCCCATTTCTCTGACAATGCCTTAAACTGGATTGAATAGGTCCTCTCAGCGCTCCATGAGGGTCTTCTCCGCTACAGCAGCTGCACGCCCAACTCCTGCCACCTGTGGAGTCCCACAAGGATCATGCTTCTCTCCAAAGCTGTACAATGCACTCACAAAACCTCTCTTTGATAGACTAGACAATTTGGGTGTCACATACACAAACTATGCAGGCAACACCCAAATACTACTATCAATCACAGGGGATTATGAAACAGACTCCAAATCCCTTAACTCCGTCTACCTCGTCATCCAAGCCTGGATGGCTCAACAAGAACTTTGTCTTAATGAAGATAAAACAAGATCCTGATCATAGGCAGTCCTGCGAACTCAAGAACCTTCTATCCTCCTACAAAACCTTCAACATAGATGGCAACATCACCACAATAGCCAAAGAAGTCAAGACACTAGGGATCTACCTAGATTCATCGCTCACCCTCTCACGGCAAGTCAATGCCATCACCTCGGCTGGTACATAACGGCTAAACTCAACAATGCATGCAGATCTTACCTTACGGTTGAGAACCGTGTTACATTAGCTAGAGCGTTGATCCTCTCTAGGATCCACTATTGTAACTCCATCTTCACAGGCTCCTCAGCTAAAATCATCAAGAAGCTCCAGATCATCCAAAATAATGCAATCAGAGCTGCGATTAATATTCTGAAATCAGACCACATTACCACAACACGTCGAAACGGATTCACCCAAAATGACCAAATCTAATTTACCTACCCCACCGAAAGACCTAATATACATACCACAAAAAGTTCGAACTACCAAAAGTTAGAACTTTTTGTGGTATGTATATTCCGTCTTTAGGTAGGGTAGGTAAAAAAAAGAAAAACATAAGCTGCAGGGGTGTCCCCTGCAACATCCCGCTCACTATGCTACACAGTATAATGAGCGTTTGTTGCGGGGACACCCCTGCAGCTGACCCACTCAAAAGAAAAAAAAAGGAGAGAACAAAAAGGACCCTGCAGCGCCGGTTCCCGATCACAGAAGTGAAAGGGAACCAGCGTCGCAGGGACACAGCGCGTCACGATGAAAGGTAAGTAGGTGGGAGGGGGTGTGTTAGGGTTGGTACGGATTTGGGGTTGTTCTACCATGGAGGTCCACAAGAGAAATGTATGAACATTTATGTATAACGTACATTTCTCATGCGGTAATTTCCATCGCGGACATTTCAGCCACGGTAAAAACCCTAAATTGCAGAAACATCCACTGGCTACCAGTAAGAGACCATATTAAATTCAAAATACTATCTCTTACTCACAAATGTCGAACACCGCCCCGCGGTACCCCTCTTATTTCCAAAGCTCAATCAGCCAGACCAACCTGGTCGGCCTACCTAGGGCAACTGACCACACAAAGATATAAAACACAAAAAGTGGGAGGCTCCAGCTTCCTGGTTATCACAGCCAACCATTGGAATGCTATGCCACCTGAACTAAGAACAGATCCCTCACTTGGGTCTTTTCGCAAAAAACTAAAAACATGGCTATTTAACCAGGATATCAAGTGCCCACCACTTCATTACTGACTAATAGGCCCTAAACTCAAAATCAAAATGTACTTTTTGTTCTTTTGAAAAGCTATTGATCAAAATGCAATGGAATATTCATGTATTTAATGCTAATACACCTGTGAACGATTACTCTACTGTATAACTTAAGTCTCTGCATTGTAACTGTATTCTTAAGTTCAAGCGCCCAGATGCCCGAGGGTTAGGCGCGCTATATAAATGTAATAAATAAACTTTAAATTAGCCCCTTCTTGTACCAAGCACCCCACAAAAGGTATGGTGTTGGCACACGTTGTCCTAGGCAACCCTATGACAGGCCACAGAATAAAGCTTAAACAAGATGCAAATTCTCATACTTTGTTGAGCTGTGGAATCGAGATGCAGGCTTGCCCTACCTTTTCAGAAAAGTGCCAGAAAACATCCATATTTGGTAAAAAGGTTAATTATGTGTACTGATTCTTTAATGGAAGGGATTGTAATGTGACCCGATACCTTGATCAGACCGACTGTAGGAGTGTCTTTCAGTTATCAAGGGGCATCCACATCAAGTTGTCATTTGGTATTTAGAGGCTGCTTTCATCCCTCCCTCACAAACTTTCCAGAACCCATGCAGGTTTCAGATTGCTTCAGTTCCTCCTCCAGGCGCCCTCACTTTTGAAAGAAGCATCAACCTAAGATTCCATTACAGCTGGCTCAGAGCACTGTATTCCCTTAGACGGTTTCACTCAATGTACCACTTTCTCTGGGAAAGATATCAAGACCTTTGATTTGAGGGTTTGGGTAAGGTACTCTCCTAAAAAGAAAACCATCCCATCCTGCTGTGCCAAAGGTGAACTCGAGATTCTGGAGCCAAAAGCTCTACATACACACAGTCTTTGCCCAAAATGCTTGTACAAAATATTTTCAGTACCGGCAACACCACCGCCTAAGACCTACGGTCTTTGTTTCTAGGTTGTTCAAACGTGTTGGTGAGAGATCTTCATTGTTAATGTGACAGAGAAAATCAGTCTGAATGGGGATCATGTTCCTTCAGTTGCATGCACAATGCTCTACAACTCCAAATAGAGTTCGCTCAAGATTCAGACCTCATTGTGCCCATTTACAGTTGCCTTTTGTACATAGCTCTTCATTAGTTCAACCGAGACAAAGATCAGTTGTATTTAGGATTCCCCATGCTTTTTGTGTTGTCCAATTGTTTACATACATTTAGGTTGCATGTCAAGTTTGCAAATCTTATTTATAAATCAAAAGAGCCTCAACAAGGGTCATGTGTAGGAATTTTTGTGTTTGTAAATCTTTTAATTTCTCGGCTCATGCTGGCATAACATGGAAATCTAACATGACCATTTTAACAATCCCACCTCACGATTCTGGGCAAGGAACAGACAATGAGATAGTCAGAAATCGCAATTCATTTAAAAGAAGAATGCAACTTCAACTAAGTTGGTCTCCACAATTTCACAGTGGAGATCACTACCATATAGATCACCCAAAGTAAATGCAACTTGTTATTGTTGACTCATCAGGCCCTCGGAAACAAGAGACTTTGTATGAAAGACTTGGCCACCGAAGTCCTGATATCGCTCAAAAGAACTGTAACTTCGTGCTGGAGAATCCCAGTTGTGTATGGTGCTCAGAAGTCCCGCCATGTCCCATGCCAGAAAACGTGGGGAAGGGAGACCCCAGCTATACCATCCTGGCTTATCATTTTGTGAACACTTCATTCTTTTCTGGTGAACATTACCCCCACACTATTTTGTAACTTAGCGGTAAGTATTGGTAACAAATTTTTTTTTTTTTATTTTTTTTTTAATAGGCTCTTTTTTTTTTACAAGACGACACTAGGACTGCCTTATTATTTGATGGTCGTAGCTTGCTCCCATCTTTTAGCTTTGAGTTAGGTGTTTTTCTCAACCATTCATACAGTTTAATAAACACCCTTGAACTGTCCCCACTTGTGTCTGTCTTTACTGTTGCCATCCTGAGTTCCTTAAACTGCCTTGGCAAAGTGGTCGATCGGGGGCAGCCCCAGATGCAGAAAAGACGGGATGTCTGTGTTTGCTGGAGTTCCCACTCGTAGGATTGCAGCTCCCTGCTGAGAGTCTCTGCAATAGTTATCTTGATGCCCGCCATGTGAAATGGGATAAGAAACAAGAATGGGCCAGTGTGACAGTGCATGTGCCTCCACAGAGTGTGGGGGGGGGGGAGCAGGTCCCACCTTGTTTACGGATATAGAACATAGTGGTGGTGTTGACTGTGAAGATCCTCACCACTTGCCCTGCAGGAGAGGTAGGAAAGACTTGAAACATGGCACACAGGTCCAGGACATTGATGTGCAGAGCCTTCTCCTCCGAAAGCCAGAGTCCTCTAGCCTGAGACTGTCTGGTGTGGGCCCCCTATCCATCTACAGAGGCATCCGTGGTATCTGTTGCCTGAAACTGGGGATGGGGGGGCGGTTGTCTTGAAAAGGGGCTCCTTGTGCGAGGTGCGTATGTACTCCACACCAACAAATTGATTGCCTGAACTCCTAGTTGAAGGCAATCTTGCCTGTCCACTTGCCCGCGATCTGGCACCATTTGGCATCCAGGAACTCTTGTAGCGGTCTCATCTGCAGCCTTCAGGCCAAAGTATAGGGCCTTGAACTGATAATGACGTCCTCAAACCACAAAGCGTAAGAACTTCGGATGTTTTGGATGTATGGGGACGTGAAAATAGGCATCCTCCAAGTCGAGTGTAACCAGGAAATCCCTTTCTTCCAGTTTGCCGAGCACTTGCTGCAACATGACCATCCTGAACTTTTGAGACTTCTTCCGGACTAGAATATCTGGAGTACACTCCGGAGCCCTGGAGGAGCAAGGGACGGTTTCCATCGCCCCTTTTATTTAACATTATCTGTACCTCTTGGAGCAGTTGATCCATGTGCAACTCCCTTCTTGCGTACTGGAGGGATGTGTGGACACCTTTGTTCGAACTCTAGGGTGTGTTCTCGGCATATTACGTCCAGCACCCATTCGTCGGTGGTGAGGTTTTTCCACTCCTTGACGAACTGGGTTAGGCGTCCCACCACCGGGGTGCAAAAGTGGGGGTCCAGGATCGGGGCCTGGTCAGGCTTGTTTGAGCATTTGCACCTTTTTCTGTAGACAATACCGACGTTGGGCTCCACCACCAAAGGCCTGCAACCTGCCTCTGTATGACTCTTGTGAAGAGGAGTTGGAGGGTTGGCGGTACCAAGTTGAAGAGGGTAGATGCCCTTGACAAAATGGAGACAAAATAGAGTGGAAGGAACCCACTTCATCCAGCGGTGACGCCGCAGGGTGTTATCTGCACCCAGCAGCAGTACGTCCGTGGTTATGATGTCATCAAACTCCTCTGTGTCCGTTCCTGTATCCTCTGACGTCGTGTCTGTTAGGGGCGGGTCATCCACCGGTGCCATGGACGGTGGTGTTGGCTGCCTCTGCACTGGTGGGTGCGTGCAGGGCCTATGGCTTGGCCTTGGTGGGCTCTGCTGCGGTTCGACTGGAGCCAACTGCAGAGGGAAGCGTTGTATTTCGGACACCAGCGTGTGCAGAATATTAAGAATATCCAGAGATAGGTCTCTCTGACTCGCTGGAAGGGGTGACTACAAGCCAGCACCTCACGTTGGTCTCAATGTACTAAATTGTTCCCTCAGTGGGTATCCCTCACTCATAGGGTTGTCACCTTCCTGGTCTGAGGAGCAGCCTCCCTGCAACTCCTCCTCTGAACTGTAGATCTCCATGAAAGATTCCCTTGCTCACCCTTCGGAACCAGCTTCCGGGAGAGGAGGAGAGATTGGAGCCTTCACCGACCAAGTAGTCGTGGTCGAGGCGATCGTAGTCGTGGACGGAGAGGTAGCCGCCGCCGGCCGGGGAGGTAGCAAACCCTTGCTGAAGATCTCGATGATGTCCTGGTTGAAGAGATGTTCGTCAACGGGACCGTAGAGACAGGGCCATCGACAAGGACTTTGGCGTGGACACAGCAGTAGATGCCGGTTTTGCAGACGGGAACCTTTGTTTGTGACCCGTTGATGACTCTGCCGTTGTCGAGGACCTGGATGCAGGCGTCCTTGATGAGTCTTCCTTGTGAGTGTCCTTCATTGGCTTATGTTTGGACGAAAAGCCATGTCTCGAAGAGGAACGTAGCTTTTTAACGACATACCACTCACCGGCAGGTTTATCGTGGACGGTGAAGGCAAAGGTGAGCGAGTGTACTCCGAACTGGGACCCTGCTGCCGCAACGGCCCTTTTCAAGTCCATAGCGTGGCGCTTTGCCTTTTTTTAACGGATCTCCTGTGAGGGAGCATCCCCGGCGGATCTCAACCTCTTTTCCATAAGGATAATGTTCCAACGATTGTCCTGACCTGGATGTGGCCTCTGCACCCCCACAGGTCATGCCTGTGCCTTTTTCCTCCTTCAGCCCAGCCACCAACCTGTGGTAACGGTCCCGCTTTGTCTTATCAGGGAACACCTGGCAGATTTCACATCGGTCCTAGTCGTGCTCAGGATGTAGACAGAAAAGGCACTTTGTGTGCCTGTCTTCCACATAGATGTTCCTCAAACTACACCTGGGGCAAAGCTTGAACAGACTCCTCTTGCCTTCTTTGGACATGGTGAGGCGCGAAGTAGGCCTCGACTAGGCCCTTTCTACTTAACACGAAGTTCTGATGGTGTAGCAGTCAGATCTTCACCGGCAACGAGTCCCCGGCGCCGGTACCGATTAGCGGTTAGTCAAAACGGACCGTTTGTACAAAAATAGAACACAATTTCGTCAAAAAATAGCAACATTGAGAAGTAGCTCATGGAGCAACTAAGGAGGACTCCCAGCACTGAAGAGTGTGGTAAAAAATCTGAAGATGGCCACCGGAGGTGGGGCTTAGGGAGACAATTGTCATTAGATGGGTGCAGTATGACCCAGACGTCCGTGATTGGTTAATAGGAGAAAGGCTGTTAAAGCTTTAAAGCAAGATTGCTTCCTTTTTACAGAGGAATCCCAGTCCGACGATAAGGAATATTCATGAGCATGTGAATCCATGCCAGACACCATGTTGGAGAAAGCGAATTATACAGCTTAAAATGAACTTTATGGCGTTTTCAAGCTACTTGCATGTGTAACATTTTGAATCTACATAGGTCTGGACAACTTTAATGCTTCTGTGTGGTTTTCAGCATGCATTTCTTTTTCGGGGTGAAGTTCTAGTATTCCACTGTAACATGTAAAATCCTAAAAAAATAAATAAAAAAACGGCCCACCACATTACATGAGTGTCTGTGAATTGAAAGATAGCAGTTTGCTGGGGTTTGCAGTTCACAAAATTATTAAATATAATCAATTTCGTCAACATGTATTTTGTTGTGTAAACACTTAATCAAAGACTATGACTTCCCCTAGCTGCATGAATGCACAATATCACCCAAGGCAAATATATGGTCATCCTGGAATTATTCCTTCAGCAAGCCCTTTCTTCCGACCGCAATCTGGAAATCAATCTCCAAACATAGGCTGGTCACACTCTCAACGGGCAGGTCGCCAATCTGCCTGGGGTCAGTCCTTCAGGCTCAGTTCTGCCATCTCCAGTTTGTTCCAATTCCTAATGTTCAACGCTCCATATTCCACGTTCATAATCCCCACCCCCTGTCCTGTGTGCATGCAATTGTATATAATTCTGACTCCACCTCTGCCTTGTGAAAGAAATATAATTTCCCCATTCCCATGATTCAGGAGGGTGGGGGCAAAACCCAGAAAAGGCCATTTAGTTTTTTTTGGCCTCCAATACCCGATTAAAATAAGCTAGCTTGATAAAACGAATACCTTATTCTGTATATCGTGCACACAGTTTTGGACTTGAACTACTGCGCTACGATAAAATGTGGCTCGGTTACACGTTTGCCTTTTTTCACTTATACAAAATGTGGAACTGTATACATTCTTTACATACTGTTATCGAAATTATTTCTATCTACGAACTGTCAAGATTATTTGTGATTGGAGCTTCTCTTGCGACCCTGTGAGTACTTTAATGGTCAAACATTTTATTTAAGGTTTTCTAGTGTGGAGTTGGATGTTTTCCTAAAGGTGGCAGTGGATTACCTACATACTGCTTTCGTATGCTACTAATGTGTTTCTTGGCAGAATGTCTTGCCATGCACAAAATTCCATGACCTTTCCCTTAAGCTCTTGCTAATGAAGTTTATGGGATGGCTGGACTTTGACAAATCATGACAATACCTTTGAAGCCGAAACCCCAAATTAATTAGTGCCATTTGGCATTGGATTTATTGATACAATGTTTGGATTCAGCTCGTACAGGCCATCCAGGCCTATTGTGTGTGCAGGCTCTTCATGATTTAGGATTACAAATTAATAAGCAGGGCTAGGCCTCGGAGGTTGAATTCTGTAGAGGGCTTCAATTTCCCCTCTTAAGCAGTATCAAAACCCCCTTTCAAATCAGCAGACTCAGGCAGGTCCCTTTGAAGTTCAAATTCAAGGGCTCCAAGTGAAATATATGTAGGTTGGACTTTTTATATTAATTCCTGCATGGCTCTAGATTGCATTATCTTAAGTAAAATTAAACATCTGCAAATAGTCATTGAGATTACATACAGTTTTCTATGCCACACAAGTGTCATTTAGATTTCCTGTGCTTAATGCTGCAATAGGCCTGGTCAATTTACACCATTCTGTGTACCATACAGTGAAGAGGGTCCTTGAATACCAATCACGTTTAAATCGCAGAAGCATTTCTCTACATAGGACAAAATATAAATTGCTCTTTGTAGGCTTGGAATCTGGGAACATTGCACTTGTGACGATGTCCCGGACTTTATTGTATCTGTGTCATGTTCTTCCACAAACTCTGAGCCTGTTAAATTCTTCTGGGAAGTAAATGTACTCAAAAGGTTTTCTGCCTATCACATAAATTCAGTTGCTGTTAAAAATGCACTCCATCCCTGAAATGCCATCAGCATCAATAAGGCAACAATGTTTTCCACATATGGCAGTTTCTCAAGCAGGATTTCTAATAGGGTTTATCTTTAGATCATACAAGGTCATGTGTATAGGTGACCCCCACCCCAAAAAAAATTAAAGAATTAGTTGAGCATTTTCGTAATTATGCACACGTTTAAATGCCAGGCGTTGAAATTACTGACGATGATAGAACATAGAACCGTTCTCACTTCCCCAGGCTTCAAATATGCTCGAGTATGTAAAACATGTGAATGATTTTGCTTTTGACTTATAAGTAACAGATTTGCAAACTTAAAGCAACATATCCATGCATGTAAACAATCGTACACCAATAAAATGCATGGTTTAATGTTAAATAAAATAGATGGTCTCATTTGCACTAATCAAGTATTAGGTGCTAAAGCCAACCTTATATACACAAAATTACTTTTCCACTGGAAGCCCACCAGAGGGGCTTTATCGGAGCAAGCTGCACAATTCCACTTCCGATTTTGATTTTAGAATCTGCCAAAATTAAGTACAAACTCTGCATTTCGTTCTCAAAAGAAAAAAAGACTTGCAAAACGGCACCAGAGCTAATTTGATGAAAGTAAACAATGTGTTCATTGCTCCGCCGAACCACCAAAAAATTAAATAAAACATGAGTGCGCCTTGCAGAGACTTTTGGGCTTGCTTCTAAATAACGTATTCAAGTGTTAATTCCAAATGGGAGATGTGGTCAAGAAGTTGCTCCAGCATAACAGCTGGCCAAAGTCAGCCTTCACTAAGTTTACATAGAGATGTCCAAGCAAAAAAGCAAACAGAAATGAAACCTTCCCCGCACATCCCTCCACAAGGGAGATGAAACAAACCTGGTTTGCTTGTTTCCTGTGACTATAGCATTTCAGTGGTTATACTCGTAGGGCACGCCACCTATCCTAAAAGAGATTGCAACACAAATGCATGGGTTGAATTCTTTTCGGTTTTATTTCTGAAATTCAATTATAGTTTTAAACCAGGTTTAAAGGTTTATTTGGTACTGCTCAACTTTCAGTTTATTAGAATATATATCGCATTGTTGCCCTTAAACGTCCCTTTCATGTATTCATAATAGCTTCATATCAACATCTTTTAAATGGAAACACGTTATGAATGCAAAGCAAACACCTACATTGAACTTTGCCTTTTTTGGCATTTATTCCAAAGTCTTGGGTGCCAATTGTCTGGATTCAACTTTTTATTGCTTAAAAAGAGGGAAAGGATGTGGAAAAAAAATTAAACCATTCACTTAATTAAGGGACTGAGAGCATGTACCTCCATCAACGTCGCAGTATACCCCTATTCTGTCAGGAACCGGTACCTCCAACCCTCTGGATTTGTTGTTGTGTTTTGCAGCAAAGGTGAGCTGCAGCCAGTTGTTGACGTGGATGCACCAGCTCGTGTTAGTCCTCCCCAGCTGGTCAAATTTCCCCAGGCTCTTGTATGCTACTCCAACACTGTAAGACTTGCAGTCCTTTTGGGCTCTCACCTCCCAGTAGTGCTGTCCACTCTCCATTGTCGTGTCCCCTGAAAACAACATAAGCCGCAAAAAGAAGCTTAAAATTTAGGAGTTTCAACACTTAACAATTTTTTTCCGCCCAAACAAGCGTTATTATCCTTGTACCCATGTTACCAATGTGAGTGTTCGAATAGTCCTTCAGGTCATCAAGAGAGATGCTGCATGTGACTTGAATGTCATTTACAGATAGCAATAGTGTGCTTTTGGTAAAAGCCATAAAACAAAAATACCTTATTGCCCAGGTCTGCACCCTTTACAGCAACACACACAAAGTCAGGAGTCCAGTGAATCCATATAGACTACTTCAAATGGGGAGCTAGAATAGTAACTGAAGAATTAAAGCTGCTTCTCTCTCATAACATTCTCCTTAGAAATGCACACTAGAATTGAATCGCAAAGCAGTAAACCATAGAAAGGAAAAGCATAAACAACCTCAAAAGGCAAAAAGGTTGTGCTACATAACATGGACACACTGGGCATTAGCTTGAATGGATATCAACCCAACATAGGAAATGGTAAGAGAAAACCAGACCTAAGGATTCTTACTAGTGGTGCATGTTTTGGAAAATGTTTACATTGTGCACTTGCAGTGAATGGAATGTTGGCATGACTGCCAGATCTTAGCATTTAAAAAGTATGAATCAACCACTGAAATACTGCATATTGATGAAATCAGTTTCAGGATGTGGCTGTATAAGCAAACATTGAACCGCTCGTGCTCTTCCTCGAGTGACATTTTGAGACAAATACACTTTGTAATCCTTCCTGACAAACTAATGAGTGGTTTTTTCCATAGAAGTTTTATTATGCCTAGAAATGGCCAAAGGAAATGTTATCACCTGGATCAAATGATAATCAACATAATCGAAGGGCCCATAACTGGGTGTGGGTTGGTACACCAAAGTCTTGTGGTTAAACAAGTGAAAAGCTCAGAAGCACTAAAAATTGATAACACAGGTTTTCCTTACTGGAGTAATGCTTAAAAGAGATCTGGACGTCATAGAAATGCTTTAGGTCTGTTAAGTCCAGTGGCTAAATAGACGTTTAGTAATCATGAAAACAGATTAAAATCCCAGCCAGGAGCTGCCTCCTTCAAATCAGGAAGATTTTCTAAAGGCGGTGGGTTAAATCCATCATGCAAAGCTGTGCACTGATAGTTGGCCAGGTCACCTCCTGTAAGCACACACTGTGGAGAGGAAGACATTGTTGATTCTTGAATTCAATGGATTTGAAAAAATAAACCAGCCTGGTACGTCATCTGGCCGGAAACAAGATCCAGAACAATATCAAGGCACCAAATGAAGAATTTTGGCCATTTCACTCTGCATGTGCCTGTTCAGAGAGTCTCTTGCCACTACCAGTATAGCAGAAAAACTTTGTTTCTAGCTGTACAAGAGCAATACAGTGAAGAGGTTTGATGCTTTAGTCCCTTAGCTTGATTCAGAAAATTTCTGCCAAGTGGTGAGTCACTAGTGCCATAGCTCGGTTGAAAACGCTTCTGCATTGATTGGGTTGCAAGGCGAGATGTGCTTTTGACACAGTAGGAAGATATCTGATCATGGATGCATTTCAAGTCATGGAGAACCTCAAGACTAATTGGGATTGAATAGAGCGTGTAATTTGAACAGGCAAGCAAAAGACTAACTTTTGGGTTAAGACTGTACTCTTGAAGATGTGTATAAAAAGTAATTTTCCTCAATGAAAACAGTTCCAGGGATGCAACACAGCACCTATTAAAACAGTATACAACACCAGAGGCTTTCGTGCCCATTCACACAGGGGACTACCTTTAGTGTCCTGTTCCAAAGGACTGGGGCATTCTTGACTTCTTCAGAGTGGGCTATGCATAGGAAGACCCTTTGAGCTATGTCCCATTCCCACATCACCACCTCCACACAGAGTGGGGTCTGGTTCATACAGAAATATAGAAATACTATTGCTGTCCCACTTCGGACCTTCATGACTTGAGTTACACTATTTTAGTATCAGAAAGTTAGCCCTACACTCCAGCAACAATGTCTAATACCTTCTAGACCACTCACCAAACTAGAACACAATGTATCAAATGAGCCAGCCCAAATCAATTATTATTGCCACCCCTTAGGGAAAAGGAGCGACAAAGGGGATTCATTGCATTAGGTTGCTTTTTTTAAGCTGCCAGGAAACTGCAAGCAGGGTGGTTGGTTGTATAAATTGTATTTTGACATCTGTCACCATACAAAAACAAATACATTTAATTTAATAGATCTCATCGTCATGCACGGGGGAGGTTACGAGACTCAAGAACCACCACGTTTTTCGGTGCTCTCATCCTGAGTGAGCAATCATCCTAAAAGTGGACACCCTCTTTGAGAACACGAATCCTCAACCTTGAACTTGTAGAAGAGAACCTTTCCATACTATGGATGTGTTCGGTCCTCTCCTGATTAATCAAAAGCGCCATGGAAAGAACAGCATCTGAATCGTGGTGAACCACAGTAACAGGATCCCTACAAAAGAGTTACCAATGACTGCCTGGTGGTGCGGCCACTCGAGCGGGACGCTGGGAAGGATGGCAGTTGTGGCGCAGCTTGCATCCTGTGGAGTAACAGCTGGGCATCTGCCACACAGCATACCTGTGCTGGAGGGCTGCAGTGGAGAGATTCTGGTAGAGAGGTGGTCCGGGGCCTCAGCGGAAAGGCCCTAGCCTTTTCCTTTGCCAGCGCCAGCACAAATCCAGGATGAATGGAAGAACAGAGCCTATGGGAGCACCCAGGTTCAAATCCCCATAGAGCAACTTGGGGAAATGTAAGGGGTACTTATAATAAAATAAAAACCTGAGCACCAAGGACAGTACAAATAATATTTCAAAGGAGCCCAGGATAAAACAAGACTATAAGAAAAAGTGAAGCCTTCATTGAACTAACAGAAATTCAAACTGCCCAACTGAAAGAGGGCCTAACAAAGGAGGACCAGATTAGAAACACTCTGCCATCCAATCAGTGACACACATGATGAGGAGGAGTCTTGCTATAAAAGAAGAGCCAGCTCACTCTGAACTTGTCTCAGTCAGGGACAGGTTACCCATACTTCTCTCCAGACACTGGTGAATGAGGAGGTGCTGTATCTTGGAGGAGGAGTGGCTGCCTGGGTAATGGAGCCTGGAGCACAGCCTGCCTGGAAGCTGCTCGAGGAGGCTGGAGGAAATAGACTGACACTGGGTAAAGGATTCCCCCTGCTGCACCACTTGAACCTAAAAGGAGGAAGAGCCGATCAACCCGAGTAGCCTCTGAATAGGCTAAGGTAAAACCTTGCTAAGACCCTGCTAGAGAGCAGGAGAGAAGCAGGACAAAGATCCTTACAGAAAGAAGAGGGATAAAAGCAACGATGCCATGAAGGAGAGGGGCACAAATACAGGTCCCCTAAAGATCTGAGGCGGCAAAGAGCAAGAAAAAGAAGATCATGAAGATAGATCCCTGAAGGAAAGAGGAGCAACACCAAGTCCCCTGAAGAGGAAATGGGCAAAGCAAAAGAAAAGAGAAAAATCACAGAGAAAAGGGCCACCAAGTAAGAAGTGAGAACACCGTTCGGAGGGGGTAAAAGACAGAAGCCAGAGAGACTGACAAGAGCCCCTGGAGGAAGATGGGGGAAGGTCAAAACCCCTGCAAGGAAAACGGGCATCGTCACAGAATAAAATTACCTTTAAGAAAAGGGGGACAGAAGCCAAAGGCTGGGGAAGAAAGAAAAACACTGAACCCAACAGGAGGTTGGGGCAACATACCAAACAACTAAGACGACTGATATAAAGAACCAAGTGCAGGACCCAGCTGATCACTCGCCTAAGAGGCCCTGCACCTAGACAGCAACTATAGGTCTCAGGATGAGTACTTTGCGTAAACAACCCCGTTGGCTGTCTACCTGATGAAAACCCTAAAAGACGACCTTTGAAATGCTAGACCGTTAATTTTCACCTAAGGAAAAGACATTATGTTTAATTTCCCCATTGTATCATTTGATTTGGCTATTCTGACAACACACTTTTTCAGAAACTTTTGATTCAGGAAACCTATTTTAAGCTGAGGATTAGTTTTGACAGGCAAGTTTACTTTAGGGTTTTTCGCACTTTGGGCCCCTTTTGACTTCATAGGTGAAGTGCGCCTGAGCCTTGTGTTACTTATATAGGGATGAAATTTTAAGTCGCTTATGTTTGAACACTTTGCTTAATTCCTTAAACCCTGTTTTTGGTTACACTTGCTTTATAGTTTTCTTTGAAAATACACAAAGCCTGAGACCCTTCTGTTCGCCATGTCGTCACAATCCTTAGAAAGGATGAATGTGAGCCGTTGGACTCTACTACTATCGTTGAGTCTGAATGCGAGGGCCCAAATCTACAATTGAGGTCTCAAAAAAGGTTTTCATCTCTCATCTGATTCAGGGTACCCAAGAGAATCGTAGTAAAACCCTTAAGTTGTTAGTCTTCACTAAAGGTTAATTCCTCTGGTACAGAATTTGGTGGTATCACCCACTTATTCTGGGAGGGTTGTGCAGTTTACTGCCCCTTATTCAAAAAGACTCAATCTCTTACTGCAAGATTGAGTAAGTGCTCTTGGCAAGCTGGAAAGAGGAATTCATAATTATATAAAATAAAGTATTTTTTTTTTTGCTAAATGATGCCACAGTTTTTGTAGTGCAGTAAACCGATGTAATCACCCCATTTAAAGCCCTTCACTAGATCAACCTCAGTCAGATGAACAGCAGAATTGGTCCTGCCAATATTCCAACCCGTGGCATGCACTGTACCCCCAGATCTCATCAACATGCAATGAAATTCACCAACCGAAATATGGGTCCATTTCACGTCACATGCGTCTCTTCTAAGAAATGTTCTTGTCAATTTCCCTATTCCTTTAATAACACCACACAAATTAATAAGATTAACATTTCTCAGTTTTCATTGGCTATGGAGCTAAAATGAAGGACTTTTCTCTTACTTTTGCCTCATGTTCTGTACTTTACTTACCCACCCACCCCCAACCTTCATTTAAGGTACTTTGTGTTCTGCACCTCCTTATTTTGTTTGCCCTGACCAGTCCTCAGCCTATTCGCTTTCTCCTTTCAAGCTAATTTATTAAAGAAAAACAGAAGAATAGAATAAAAATAAAATGTGCTACCAAACCCAGACTCCCGCCTTTCTTTACCCTCGATAACCCATTAATTACTCCCCCTTAACATTTAGATCCCTGCCATGTTTCACTTATGAGTCTCCTGCACTCATCCATCAACCTGTTCAAAAGGTTTCTGGCAGGATTTCAGGAGTAGGCTGTCAACATGCCCAGATAATCTTGTACAAAAATCAGTTTATATATCTTTGCGAGAGTGGCACTTCCATACTGACCTATATTAGGAAGTATGAACCCATTGGTAACAAATGTTATCAGTGAACCAGCAAGGTATGTGCCTGGAGTCTGTATTTAAAAGGAGTTAACCATCAATTTTCCTTTGCCACTCTTTCAAAACGTAAAGTAAGGAATCATGTTTTGAGTGGACAATACGCTTGCACTCCACTATAACAGTGAGGACAAAGTGACTAATATATTGTTTCTAGATTTTAAATAATTAATCTTGCTTGAGTGAAGCTGGACCGTTTAGGAAAGCTTAGAAGGCACGGGTGTGGCAGATCATCTTGGCCCAAAATGATGTCTCTGACAGCTAGGTTATGCCTCCAAGTCTTTCTATGCAATTCACAATACCACTACCCGCTCTACTCCATCAGGAGAGCGCTCTAGGTAAGAAGTGCCTGCTGTCTTGTGTAGGTCATGGGCTAAATGTACTGTTATATTACCCTGCTGTGGACCTTAACAAGAGACAGACCCTTTTGCCCGCCACATGTAGGGACTTCAAATGAATCTTAAGGTAAAGGCAACAAATCAGCGTAGGTTCAGAGAACACTTGTTTTAGATGCCATGATATTATAAGATGGATCATTCTGATAAGATAAGGGTCATGAGCATAGTATGTTAGAGGGAATTTTACATTTCTTTCATACCCTTAGAAGGGAATAGTTTCTTACATGTAACTCCATTTCTCCAGCATTCGTATCTTTCATGGATTCACATGCTTAGAATATTCCCCGTCGCCAGACTGGGAACCCTCGGTACACTTATAAAGCCGTTTTTACCTAGGAAAACTTCGACACTTTTGTGTCCTATCCACATCGTTTTTTGGGCTGCCCACGCATGCCCCAATAGGACGTGGCAGTATAAATGCCCCGCCTCCGCGGCTCCCTTCAGATTTTAACCCCTCCAAAGTAGCATGGGGGGATACAGCATGTACATTGCATTCAGGGGAGGCCGGCGGGCGCATGTGAATCCATGAAAGATACCAATGCTGGAGAAATGGAGTTACAGGTAAGAAACTATTCCCTTCTCCAGCATTGGATCTTTCATGTATTCACATGCTTAGAATAGATTGCACAGCAGTAACTCGGATATGGCGGTGTGAATGCAATTAACATTATTATGAGCACACACTTTATATACTAATATATATATATATATATATATATATAAACAATTGTCAGCCCCTAGACTGCGCTCTGCCTCATTATTGAGCTGGTGCTATTGGGCTAGAGCGGGCTGGGCTCTAAACATTACAAAAAGGTGTCAGGAAAAAGGTGCAGGTAGACAGATGAATAACTCCTCCAACTTTAGCCAAAAAATTGCCCAATCACTCACGACCATATACTAAGTTAAAAATTATATTCCTTTATTGTATCAAAAAGTAGTGCAAAACATCATAAAAAAGCATACAAGGCAATACCTGGTCAGACCAGGCATAAGGGACCACTCACCCCAACGGGTGGAAAAACGCCACACGTTCCGCTCGACTCGCGAGCTTCCTCAGGCTTGTAGTTGTTCCCAACTAGTGTGTTTATATTGACTCTTAGGCCATGTCATGTGTTTCTCCCATTTGTTGCTCACGCGTCACATGATGCACTGTTAAAATTTCACTACGAAGAACTCTATGGTTCTATATGTCAGAAAAACCGCCATCTAGGAGTGGCTAAGGTCTAATAGACCATAGGATAAAAGTCTATAAAACTAAAATGCTACTAGATTATTTGAAATAGAACTAGCGCGTGTGGATAGCAAACACAGGGGGAGGCAAACATGACATGCCTGAGCGAGAATAAATTTATATCAACTTAATGACGAGATCTCACGCCAGTGCGCAGTTACAATATGTGTTGCCTCACCGCGCGGGAAAAAATTATCTGTGGTGTGGCAAACAATCCGCAAGAAGGGGTGAGTACAGAAAAAACGAATGCAGCAGCTACAGCCCAATATCAGTAATGCCATCCTACACAATGCACGAGAGAGAGGGAATCTTTGTCTAAGAAGCAAGTATGCTAACTGAATGACGGGTAAGGCGTAGTGCATGTTGTACCTACTAGTCTCTTACTCGCCAGGAGTATGCAAGTGCATATACTGGGGAAAGAAGCCAATTTCAGACAGAAATATAGACGCCTCTCATTACATATGGAGTGGTACAATGCTATGGATTGATAAAAACTCAGTGCATTGATAAAGTGCAAGTCCAAAAATAAATCAGCATGTTTTCGAAATAATCGGACAAGTGTCCAAATAGGTAAATTTATCTAAAAGGGTTGTTGTTACTACTCTAAAAACACTGCGATGCGGGAGAGATAGAGAACAGAGATCTCTCTGTCTCTAAGAGTAACCAATCGTCTAAGAATATATGAGCTGAAAGACACAGCATAAAGGTATCTCTTCCTTTAGGGATACCTCGTATTTCTCCCTCTCTCTCAGCACCATGCAACCGGCACACCGACACTGGGCAGTATTCCACTGAATGATCAATTATACCATCTTTTGAATGGATGAACATTTAGCCTGTTACATAAAGTGACATGTGCATTTGATTGATACTGAAAGTGCAAAGTGATATATAAATATATACATTCATAGAAACATGACTAACGAAAAGGAACATCCAATCACTACATGTTAACCCAGCTTAAAATCAATTTTAAAAGATCATTGTCCCTATGTTCTATCCATATCAGGAACCAACCTAAATATATCATAGGATTATTGTCCAAAGCAGATAGGGAACAGACAGAGTGTGACGCTGGTGACGGTCATAACACTGAAATATAGAACCTTCACTGCTGAGAACTACTATAAGCATCTAATCAATCATATAAAAAGACATATAGCTCTGAGTCCACATTTAATCCGTTGGGCTTTAAGGTGTCAAACCTACAGATAAGCTTGGCTTCTAGTTGGCGCAGTTTGAGTTCCCTATTACCCAACCTGTTGTGTTGTGGTATATGTGCCAAGCCTACAAAACTCATCTCTGATGTATTTCTGTTGTGTTTCTCATCAAAGTGTAGTGCTAAGGGGTATGTCTGATCTCCATTTTTTATGGCTCTGTAATGTTGTAAGATACGTAATTTTAGGGGGCCAATAGTAGATCCTATGTAGTGTAACCCACAGCTGCATGTTATTGCATAAACCACAAACTTTGTTAAACAGGTTATTTTGTGCTTATACTTCCATTCTTGCCCATCAGTACTGATTGGAGAATTTCTCGCGACATGTTGGCACATTTTACATTTGCCGCATTTTTTAAAACCTACAAGTTCGTGTTTGTTAGGGAACCAGCTCAATGAAGAAACCTCGGTTATTACCGAGCTCGGTGCCAGTATATTTTTCAATGTCAGAGCTTTGCGAAAAGTCACACTTGGTTTCTGTTCCAGTACTTTGCACAGATCTTTGTCAGTGGTTAAATATTCCAGTGTCTCTGCATGATGGCCCTGATATGTTTAGCTTGCTGGTTGTAGCCTGTAATGAACCTTATCTCCGTCATTTTTTGATTTAGGATGTGGTTTAAAGAGATCTCTTATCAATTGTTTTTCAGCTTTAATGAAACATTTCGTTACTGTATTTTTCGAATATCCTCTGTTCACAAATCTGTGGCCAATGTTTTTAGCTACTTTTTGGAAATCTGCCTCATTACTGCACGCTCTTTTCGCCCTGAGGAATTCTCCATAGGGTATAGATTTTTTGAGGGCTGTAGGGTGGTGGCTGTGAGCATGGAGCGTGGAGTTAGAACTGGTGTCTTTCCTATACAAGGTGGTAATAAGTCGATTTTGCTCAATTTGCAAAAAGACAACCAAAAATACCAGTGTGTTTTTACTGATGGTGCGAGTTAGCTTCACATTTAATGTGTTTGAGTTCAGAATAATGATTTACTTCTCTAACTCTTTGTGTGTTCCATCCCATATCAGGAACAAATCATCGATAAATCGATACCACACAACTATATGTTTGGTAAACTCTTCCAGCTCCTCACTCCATGCCACTGTCGTTTCCCACCAGCCCATGTAAAGATTGGCGTAGGTCGGCGCCATACATGACCCCATTGATGTGCCCTGGGTTTGTCTATAAATTACATCATTATAGAGGAAGAAATTATGTTCCAGGCAGAATTTCAACATGTCCAGCAGCATCTTATTATGTTGACGATAGCTAACCGATCTGCTTTCCAGGGAGTAACGGCATGCATTTAAACCATTTGGATGCTGTATAGATGTGTAGAGGGACACTACATCTAAGGAGACAAGAAAATAGTTAGGCTCCCAATTGACCTCATTTAATTTTGACAGGAGGTCTGATGTGTCCCGAATTTAAGAGTTTAGGCTAAGCACAAATGGCTGGAGGAAGTGATCAAGGAACTTAGAGGTGTTTTCCAGAAGGCTGCCAATTGAGGACACTATTGGGCGTCCTGGAGGGTCTATTAGGGTTTTGTGAATTTTAGGGTTAAAATAGATTAGCGGAGTTATTGGATGAGCATTCTTCAAGAAGTGGAATTCATCATCATTTAGCAACTCTTCTTCACACCAATGGAACAGCAATTCGTAATATTCCCTGTTGGTGATCCCTAAAATCGATTTGTCCGCCAGTTCATAACAGGAAGTGTCATTTAGTTGTGTTTGCTTCTTTGACATAGCTGCTACTGTCCATGACAACTATGCTCCCTCCTTTATCCGAGGGTCGAATGACTATGTTGTGATCATTTTTCAATGTTTCCAGGGCCTTTGTTTGTGCGGTATTGAGATTTTTAAACCTCACGTCGACAAAGCCGGATAGACCTTTGAGATCTTTCATCACCAGTTTTTCAAACACATCTATAGGACTGCATTCTATATTGGGGCAGAAAACTGATATTGGCTTGAATTTACTAAAACAAGTCATGTTGGTGTTAATACTGTATCACTCTGGCAGTATGTTGTCGTCTATAGTTACTGTGTGTATATCAACAGAGTTAGGATTAAACTGCAGTTCATCTATACCGATTAAGGTAGCCAGATCTTTCTCTGATAGAATGGAGGCCGTTTCTGTGTCAGAGTCTTTTTTCCGTGTTTTGTGCCCAACTTCTGTGGAGAAAAACTTGGTGAGTTTCAGTTTTCGAACAAATTTGAAAAGATCTATTCTGGCAGATGTATAGTCATAGGCGTGTGTTGGGCTTTTCGTTAGTCATGTTTCTATGAATGTATATATTTATATATCACTTTGCACTTTCAGTATCAAATGCACATGTCACTTTATGTAACAGGCTAAATGCTCATCCATTCAAAAGATGGTGTAATTGATCATTCAGTGGAATACTGCCCAGTGTCGGTGTGCCGGTTGCATGGTGCTGAGAGAGAGGGAGAAATATGAGGTATCCCTAAAGGAAGAGATACCTTTATGCTATGTCTTTCAGCTCATATATTCTTAGACGATTGGGTACTCTTAGAGACAGAGAGATCTCTGTTCTCTATCTCTCCCGCATCGCAGTGTTTTTAGAGTAGTAACAACACCCCTTTTAGATAAATATACCTATTTGGACACTTGTCCGATTATTTCGAAAACATGCTGATTTAATTTTGCACTTGCACTTTATCAATGCACTGAGTTTTTATCAATCCATAGCATTGTACCACTCCATATGTAATGAGAGGCGTCTATATTTCTGTCTGAAATTGGCTTCTATCCCCAGTATATGCACTTGCATACTCCTGGCGAGTAAGAGACCAGTAGGTCCAACATGCACTACGCCTCACCCGTCATTCAGTTAGCATACTTGCTTCTTAGACAAAGATTCCCTCTCTCGTGCATTGTGTAGGCTGGCATTACTGATATTGGGCTGTAGCTGCTGCATTCGTTTTTTCTGTACTCACCCCTTCTTGCGGATTGTTTGCCACACCGCAGAGAATTTTTTCCCACGCGGTGAGGCAACGCATATTGTAACTGCGCTCAGGCGCGAGATCTCGTCATTAAGTGGATATAAATTTATTCTCGCTCTGGCATGTCATGTTTGACTCCCCTTGTGTTTGCTATCCACATGTGCTAGTTCTATTTCAAATAATCTAGTAGCATTTTAGTTTTATAGACTTTTATCCTATGGTCTATTAGACCTTAGCTACTCCTAGATGGCGGATTTTCCGACATAGAACCATAGAGTTCTTCATAGTGAAATTTGAACAGTGCATCATGTGACGCGTGTGCAACAAATGGGAGAAACACATGACATGGCCTAAGAGTCAATATAAACACGAGAACACACTAGTTGGGAACAACTACAAGCCTGAGGAAGCTCGCAAGTCGAGCGGAACGCGTGGCGTTTTTCCACCCGTTGGGGTGAGTGGTGCCTTATGCCTGGTCTGACCAGGTATTGCCTTCTATGCTTTTTTATGATGTTTTGCACTACTTTTTGATACAATAAAGGAATATAATTTTTAACTTAGCTTGGGCAAGTTTTTGGCTAAAGTTGGAGGTGTTATTCATCTGTCCACCTGCACCTTTTTCCTGACACCTTTTTGTAATTATATATATATATAAAAATGAAAGCAAACCCGGACCGCATGGTCCTGTCTCTTTAGAAGCTGCACTCCCATCAAAAACGAAATCCAGAAATATCCTGCAACAATTGCTTGTCCAAAGATCCAATCAGGGAAAAACAACAGCGAACGACCGCACTGCAACAGTTTGCTTTTTTAAAAAGTTCAAATTTTAATTCTATAATCTTTACAATAAAAAACGGCTTCCCAGTGGCCATATCCATATCCAGTATCCATATTCCATATATATCCGGCCAGTTCACCGAACGACCACAACAGTAATCGCATAATCACTACATGCGCTTAAGTACAAGCATATATCTACATATCTTTCCACATATCTATAGATCTGGAAAGAAGCACAAATATAAAAATATATAAAAAAATAAATATATATATATATATAGTCATTCCCGCTGGACGGGGCTTACCTCATTAAAACAGATGGCGCAAGACTGCTCTTCCCATCTGCACATCGTCCGCATGTTACCTTTCAAGGCAGTAATGGCGGGTAAACGTGTGTGGCACAGACCAGGACGCCGCTTGGCAAATGTCTCAATGGAATCCCTGCCCACAGCGCCGCCGAGGACGAAGTTGATCTCGTGGAATGAGCCCTCGGACGTCCTAGCGGTTTTCCCGCCTTGGAGTGACAAAAAGCAATCGTCGATGAGACCCATCTAGCTAGTCCTTGTTTTGAGATTGCCTTTCCTCTCGTCGACGGGCCATAAGCCACAAACAGTTGCTGCATAGTTCTGAACTGCTGAGACCGTTCAAGGTAGAATTTCAGAGCTCTCTTCACGTCCAAAGTATTGAGGGCCTTTTCCGCAGCCGACAAAGGAGTTGCGAAGAAGGTAGGTAGAACAATTGACAAATGTTTATGATAAACAGTAGGCATTTTTGGAATAAAATGAGGATTAGTCGACAGCACCACCTTGTCCTTAAAGAACCTCAAGTACGGCGGATCTATGCCCAGTGCTTGTATCTCCGAGAGCCGCCTAGCTGACGTAATAGCTATTAGAACAGCCAACTTCCACGATAAGAACTTCATTGACGAGGAAGCCATCGGCTCAAAGGGAGCTTTCATTAGCCCCGCTAACACCAAGTTAAGACTCCATGTCGGTGGAAAACGCTTAATCGGCGGGAATGTGCGGAATAGACCCCTCATGAAGTGTTTCACTAATCAGCCTATCACTAAATAAGGGAGACGACTGCCTTTTCCTCGTGAACCTTGAGATGGCCGCTCGGTGCACCTTTATCGACGAAAAAGACAATCCACTCTTCGCCAAACGCAGCAGATGTGGGAGAAGCTGCTCCGGAGTTACATTCAAAGGATGCAATCCTGGCTGACTTTGACACCACCCACAGAATCTTCTCCACTTGCATGCATACAATGTGTTCGTGGAAGGGGCCCGTGCGGCCTGCATGATTCTTCGACAATCTGACAGAATACTTGGGGCACCAAACTCCAAAAAGTCAGGAGCCAAGCTGTGAGATTGAGACTGTCCGGGTCGTGATGCCACACTGTCCCTTTTTCCCGAGACAGGCGGTCCGGGGCTTTCAAAATGTTATCGGCTGCTCTATTGACAGTTGAAGCAGGTCGGAAAACCACGCTTGTCTTGGCCAATATGGAGCCACTAGGATGACTCGACACCTGTATCTGCGAATCCAATCCAAGGTTCTCCGTATGAGAGGAAACGGGGGAAAGGCGTAGAGAAACTTGTCCGTCCATGTGAAGGAGAACGCTTCCCCCAGAGAGCCTTACTGTGGCCACCTGCTGGCGTACAGTTCGCACTTCTTGTTCTCCTTCGTTGCAAAGAGATCCAGAGGAGGTTGCCCCCACTTCTTGAAGATCTTCGATAACTGAAAACTGTCTATCTCCCATTTGTGTATTTGGTCCATTTTCCTGCTGAGGGAGACCGCTTGCTTGTTCCTTACTCCAGGGAGATGGTGAGCTACGATGGTTTTATCGTGTTTCAGAGCCCAATGCCATACTTTCTGAGCCTCAGTGGAAAGGGTTCTGGACCGCGTGCCTCCTTGTTTTCTCAAGTAAAACATTGCTGTCATGTTGTCTGTCAATATTCTCACTACTAAGCCTTTTATGTGTGGTAGGAAAGATTTTAGGGCCCAGCGCACTGCCCTCAACTCCAGAACCTTGATGTGCAGGAGCGATTCCCTCGGAGACCACCGACCTTGTGTTTGGAGAGTGCCCATATTTGCTCCCCAGCCCGTCAGGGACGCGTCCGTCACTATGGTCACGCAGAATTCAGGTTCCTGCAGGGGTACCCCCCCGGATAGGTTCTGAAAGCTCTGCCACCATTGAAGAGCTCGTAGGAACTTGTCGTCGTCCATGACCAGTTTGTCCGACCAGAGTCCTTGGGTCTGGGTCCACCTGTCCGCCAGGAACTCTTGAATTGGCCTCATGAACAGGCGGCAGTTGTTCACCAGAGGAATGCAAGACGCCATAGCGCCCAGAATCGACATATATTCCCTCACCGATACTCTGGTATTGAGCCTCCACTGACCTGCTATCTGATTGAGTCTGTGGATTCTGTCGACGGATGGCTTCACCAACCCCGACTGGGTTTCGAACTGTGCACCCAAGAACACTAAGTTTCACGACTGAGTCGACAAAGACTTCTCGAAGTTTACTGCAAATCCCAGCCGTCGTAGAAGTTGCAAGGTGGCTTGCAAACTTGTTTGAGTTGCCATAGGGGAGCATCCCCTCACCAACCAGTCGTCGATATAACGGGTACACATGATGGCCTTGCTTTCTCAACCAAGCTGCAACTGGAGCTAAACGTCCTGGGAGAGGATTTTAGTCCAAAAGGAAGCACTGTGAACTGGTAGTGAGTCCATCTTACCACAAACCTTAGGAACTTTGTGTCGTCGACGCATTGGTATGTGGAAGTACGCGTCTTGAAGGTCCAGAGACGCCAGAAAGTTTCCTTATTGGACAGACCGGATCACTTCCTGGAGTGTGAGCATCTTGAATTTTAGGCTTTTCAACGTTTTGTTGAGGTCGCGAAGGTCGAGAATGGGACGCCATTTTCCGTTTGGCTTTTTCACTACGAAGTATCGGGAATAAACCCCCCTGACCCCTCTGTGATGCAAGGACCAATTCTATAGCCCCTTTTTGTAGCATAAGCACTACTTCCTGTTGCAACACGCTCAGGTGGGGTTGAGCCAAAAACGCTGGTGGAACATGCGAAGGGTTGCTCTTGAATTGCAGGGAGTGTCCAAACCTTCTAGTGTCCAGCACCCACTGATCCGTGGTCATTTGCTCCCATTCGTCAACACAATGCGATACCCTGCCTCCCAGGACGTTCTGACGCCCGTCATTGTTGGTCTTTGGACTGCTTATCTCTCGACGGCGACGAGGAGCCCATTCTCTTCCTGGAGGTCTGGTAGTCTTGGCGTCGCTTCGCTGCTTGAGAAGCCCGTCTGTAGCCCTGCGAGGAGTATGCCGGCCTATTGAAAGACCTGTCTCTTGATGCTGAGAATCGGGAGTTCCCTGATGCTCCCCCAAAGGGGCAAAAAGAACGAAAATTCCTTCCACTCTGGAGGGCACCCAAAGAACGTGCCGTGTCAGAGTCCTCCTTCATGCCCTTTAAGGCCTCATCCACCTTTTCTCCGAACAGAAGGTCTCCCTCAAAGGCATATCCAGCACCTTGTATTGCACCTCAGGTCTAAATTTGGTGCATTTAAGCCACACTTGTCTCTGTAGAACTACCCCGTTGTTGACTTGCTTAAATCCTGATACTGCGAGGTCCACAGCGATGTTTATAGAATGATTTGAGGCCTCTTCACCTTCTCGGACGAGTAACATCGCCACTTTCCTATGTTCTTCTGGGAGATGCTCTAGTATGGGTGCCAACCGGTGCCACATCTCTATCATACCTGGCCATTATAGCCATAGAGTTGGCCGCCTTCACTGTCGTTGCCCCCACCGACAACCCCTTCTTGCCAAAGGCATCTTGTGTCCTGGCCTCATTCTCCGGGGGAGTCGTGCATTTGTGCTGGGACCTTGCTTTTCTCGCCGCAGCCGCTGACACCACCGAGTCTGGGGCTGGTTGGGAGGATAGACATTTGGGGGTGGATTGTGGAGCCTTAAATTTCTTCTCCAGCCTACCTTTTATTGCGGGCTCCAAGAAAGGATGACGCATCGTCTGTAAACCCTCCTGCCACACATGATCCAGGATGTGTACTGAGAACACCAACCTCCTTCTCTTTCCCATGTGGTCGAATAGAAAACAGTCTTTTTTTCTCTTCCTCCTGAGCCAATCCGAATTCGGTACATGCTTTGCTCATCATGGCATGGAACGCCCCAATGTCGTCCGGGGGAGACGGCTGAGCTGGGCTCCTTGGGGTTTCGAATTCTGCCTCCGACTCCCAGGTTGGATCCCTAGAGGGGGATAATGAAACATCCGATAAGGACCCTCTGTCTGATTCTGAGTCCGGCAGCTCTCCTTCCTCCTGGCGTGCACCTGTGAGGTCCTCACGCGTCGGTACAGCCGACGACATCGACGGAGTTGGCTGACGGGAAGGGCCAGGTTCATCGACGGTCGATTTGGCCGGAGTTGCCACTTGAGGTAATCTCTCGTCCAATTTCTTTAACAAGGTCTGCAATGTGGATAGAACTTCTAGTGATAGAACAGACTGTGGGTTAAGAAGAGCGGTTGTAACTGGGATATTAGTTCCGCTGGAAAGAGTCAGCTTGCTAACCCCTTGTAACCCGAGCTCTGCAGGCCCAGCTATCCTCTCACACTCCTCTTCCACAGAGGACACAGACAAGGTAGCCTCTTGTTGCAGCAAGGATTCCGGTAAAACCGGGTCGAATACCTCCGGTTGCTAGGCCTCCTGCGGGATCTCCGTCGACGAGGCTAAAGTTGGGCCAGCCGTCGTCGTAGCCACCACCTGCGGCATAACAATAGACTAAACCAACTGCGTCATTGGTAGTGAGGCAGTCGACGATCTCCCCGGCGTCGACGACGGTGGTGCCTGCGCAGCCCCCTGAGGCGTTCCTGCCTTTTTTTTAACTTGACCTGTGTTTCTCAGGCTCTCGACTCGAGGATGATCTATGGTGATCACCTGAGGAGGATTTCGCTTTTTCCTTTCTCTCCTTCGACGATGGTGATGATGAGGTTCTCTTCAGTGACGATTCCCTTGCGGAATGGCTTCCCGACGACCCCTTCTCCGTCGGGCGTTGTTTCTTCACCGGGGGTTCAGCCAATGCCGAACGGCGGGGGGCCCCTGAGGATTTTGATGCCGAGGCCACGCTGCGCGTGGAGCCTACCTCCAAAGGCGGGTACGCACCTGCTCCATCGCTTAACCAGGCCACTAACCGCCGACTCTGGTCTTTAAGGGTCTTTTGGGAGAAGCCCTTACATATGTCGCACTTGTCTGCCGAGTGGTGAGGGTGTAGACAATATATTCAGTCCTTAAGTCCATCCCCCTCATACACTTTCTTCAGCCCGCACGTAGCACACGGGCGCAACAAAGCTTTTCCAGACATCAGGAAAAAATACAACGAACAACCTTGACACAATAGTAGATGACGCAAGGTGATCCCACTACTTTGGAAGACGGTTGAAATCTGAAGGGAGCTGCGGGGGCGGGGCATTTATACTGCCACGTCCTATTGGGGCATGCGTGGGCAGCCCAAAAAACGATGTGGATAGGACACAAAAGTGTCAAAGTTTTCCTAGGGAAAAACGGCTTTATAAGTGTACCGAGGGTTCCCAGTCTTGCGACGGGGAATATTCTAAGCATGTGAACCCATGAAAGATCCAATGCTGAAGAAGGATGCATTAGGAAGCTGCTATACCACTCAGCAGGGCACCTCATCAAACATGGAATGAGTGGCTTGGACTACAAAATCCACAAGTTATCAAGTTATGCATCGCAGAGGAAGCAACAAATTGAACTGAACATGACATGGGCACGTTTACAAGACTTGCTCCTCGTTTTTCTTCAAAGAGACCTTTGCTATACCCTCCATAGAGCGGAATCTTCATAGCGACAGCCTTCACTTTTGTTTACAGAGACTGCTGTGAAGATTCTCATGAGCCAATGCCCATCAAATAGTAGTAAAAGCAGGAGCCACTTTGAAGCCGGAGATGGAAGCTTGTGTTGCCTCCGAAAGGGTCATCTCTGATGACTAGTACCCCTTTTCGCAAGGAGGGGGATCACCATAGAACCTACCACAAGCATAATCAGATGGAAACACAATGGCGTCAGTTTGACAACGAAGGGAGTCACTTGAGGATCATTGGCAACATCTATTGTATAACCAGTTTAACCAAATGCCTCATCTTCCTAAACCCTCATTCCCAAATCTGAAGGAGAAGCAGGCATTCATGTTTGTAGTTAAGAGATTGAGATCCAACTACCTCAAAAAGGTAGTCTCTCAGGCTTCAACCCTTAAAAGGCCTGCACAACCAATACGCATGCAACCTACCTCATTGAAGGCATGCCCAATAAGGACACTATTAAACCTGATGTACCAGTGGACTAATTCATATGGGTATGGGGGATGTCATGGACCTGGTGGGTATAGAATTGTAAGGACCACATCTGGAGCATAGGTCTAGATACTTCACATTGAGAGAGTGAGTCTAGCTATCAGAGTTAAGAGCCCCTTTAAGGTGTGTGAGGAGTCAGAAATGAGAGGCGGACACAAAGGTATGTTATTCTGTAAATCAGACATTTTATTAAACAGAAATAGGTTGGAAAAACGCCTATCCAGCCCTATTCTAAAGAGGATTCTCCCTACCTGAAAACTAAACTAAGGATCTGTATGTGTCGAATATTAACTTAAGGAGGCCTTGTGTCCAGAACATTTTAAGGTGACCCTCGCACTAGAAACAAAAAATATGTGCAGGTAAATGTCTGACTTAATATTAGTAAAAAGCGTTTACAACCAAACAATAGTATAGTTCCAACAAAAAGGTGTTCCAAGGAGAAACCATTAGACCCAGAGAAGGTTCCCATCCCCTGGATTCTCAGGCAAAAGGACCAAAAGGAGTCTCTTTATCCAGCAATTCCTTTGTGTGATGTTTCCAAGGAGCAATTCAGAGAGTTGTTCCCTCCCTTTAGATTTTTAGGTACGATAGCAAAAAGTATCTCTTCATCCAACAGTTTCTCTGTGCCTTAGGTAGTGTATTCACAAAGTTCTTGTACAAACAATAAATCCTATAGTGGGTATTTCTTTAACTCCAAACAATACATTCACAACATTCTTTCTTTACTATTACCGATTACCTGGTATACTCTTCTGCTAGGAATCCACCTATGGGGTTTCCAGATCTCCTAGTATACTCCCCTGCCAGGTATCTCCCCACCCCCAAAGTCAAGCTCTTTACACAACTTCAGGTACCTGGTATACTCTCCTGCCAGGATCTTTGCAAATGTCCACGAGGTAAGGGGTTTCCTTGCCCTCTCACAGGTTTTGCTTCCCAATTGCCTGGTATTCTTCTGCCAGGGCTTCTGTAAAATTTCACGAAGTGGGAGGTTTCCTTTCTCCCCTCTATCCTCTCACAGGCTTTGCTCCCCCCCACCTAATGTTCCTTTCACCGTACTAAGTAGCAAATGTTCTAAGATTTTCAATATACTTGCTTATGGTAGCACTTGTTTCAACTGTCCCCCACATTGACATCTCATGCAACTGGTTCTACCTGGGGCTTGGTGTGGCCCTTTGTTTTGTTGGTTTTTAAACCTTCTTATTGGCATTTGAACCTGTGCTTTTCCTCGATTGCAATTAAACATGCTTGGTGTGTCACTTGCAACTTCATACAGTTCAAGCATTCGCTGGCGTGCACGTGGTAATGCTGCAGAGTCCCCTGCTGCTCTATGCAGAATCACTGTCTTCTTTGTATCTCTACCTTTGCTCGTGCTTCCGCAGAGGTGTTTCTTCCCCTTTGGGATCGTACAGACACTCCATCAGTGTCTGACACGGCTCAGCAAGCAAACGCTGAGTTCCCGGGCACAGTGTTCATTGGTGTGGTCGTGTTTCCTGGAGTCTCTGCGCAGTCTCCAGCCTCGCTGTGGATGGCCTTCCTGCACGCTCTGCTTTCTGTCTCGCCACACCGGTCCGGATAACTCACGGACAGGAGTCCCAGCTCGGGATTCCTCGTTCTCTCCTGCACAACAGATGTGACCTGCACTGCTTGTGCCATTTTTAAATGTCCCACTTAGTTTGGGTCCAAAACAACTAGTCTCCACATTAGTCTGTAGGCTTCACTTGATCTGCATGAACTCCTTTCTCCTCTTCCTCGTCTTGGTAGTTGAGGGTTTATGAGAATTGAAGTCCATGGATGTAAATGGATTTCTTAGATGTGGTTGTTCAAAGCTTTACATAAAGATACATCAGAACCATAAGATGTTACATATGAGCTGTGTGTGTTTTAAGTCATAAGTGGGGTTTTGACTAGTGTGATTTTTAGTAAAGGGTTTCTGTCATGAACTACAGAACACGTCCCTTTTGGACTTCCTGGTCCTTGTCACAATGGGGCGTGCACTCCATAATACTCCCAACATGGTCGTCCAGCGTGAGACCCCTTTCTCGCTCCACGCGCTGGACGTAACATATTCTATTAATATACCACGCCTTCCGGGGCTCTGCGCGTCTCAATGCTATTGCAAAGTAGCGATCCGACGTGTGTCCCATAGCTCGCGGTATTGTTTCCTTGTACCTGTCTTTCTACCCGTTCCTTGCCCCTTCCTTTCCTCCTATTTCCTGGACTCGTGTGCTAGTTGCACCTTTCCTAGTTCCCCGGATTCCTGGATCCGCGTCCCGGAAACTGAACGCATGCTGGAGTCGTAAGAGACTCGGGCAGCCTTGTTCAAAACCAGGTCCTTCCGCAAGAAGGCAGCGACCAAGGACTCCAGCAAAGAACGGACCCAGGTGAGAAGGGGGGGGGGGGGACTCCTTGACTGTTTGAGACGCCACCCGACCGAACTCGATAGCGACATGGAAGCAGCTGTTCAGGACCTGATGCATCGCATGCAAGAACTATCAACCGAGGTCCAAAATCTAAAGGCGGAAAACGCTGCACTCAAACAATTGGTCCGATCCCGGGATTCGGCCACAAAAGAAAGCGGCTTGTTGGGCGGCATTGTTGACAAATACGATGGGTCGGCAAAAACCCTTCGTGGATTCCTGGATTCATGTTTGGTCCACTTTACATTTAAGCCTTATTACTTTTCGACTCCCAGGGCTAAGGTGGGTTTCATAATTTCCTACCTTTCTGGGAATGCCTTAACCTGGGCTACACCCCTCGTTAACTCCGGCGATGCCCTCCTAGATGACTATGATGGGTTCATACAGGCCCTTAAAAACATGTTTGATCGCCCTGAGCAGGTCTATAGTGCCCAGGGACGTCTGTTAGACTTTCAGCAGGGTTCCCAGGATATGCTCACTTATGGGACCCGATTCAAACAATTGGCCAAGGAAGCTGATTGGTCCTCTGAGGCGGGTTTCACCCTGTTCAGGAGAGGACTGAATGATGAGATTAAGGATGAGTTGGCCAGAGTGGCTCGACCAAACTCATTCCAGGCACTAATGGACTTTGCCATGCAAATAGACTTCCGTATCCAGCAAAGAAAGGCTGAAAAGAAGAAATCCTGGGGAAATCCTTCCAAGGTGTCCTTTGAGAGCACCGTCAGAACGGACACAAACCCAGGCTCAGTCACAGAACCAGAACCCATGCAGATAGGAGCCTTCTGTGGACCCATATCCCCGCAAGAAAGAATGAGAAAGATTCCTACGGGGTTGTGTATGTATTGTGCTTCGGACAAACATTTGGTTAGGGAATGTCCTCTAGCCTCCCCCTTGGCGTTCGGGAAACGCCAGCTCCCGATCCTGGATGGAGCAGAGCTTCGGGAGAGAGATGTTTGCTCCACATCAATTCCATCCTTTAACTCTCCTGGACAAAACAAAGTGGTCATACTTAAGGCATTTCTATCACCCTCTAAGAGCAAGACCTATCCCATTTTGGCCTTGGTAGACTGGGCAGCTATGGGGATCTTCATTGATCATGATTGGGTTGCTAGTCACCAGATTCCGTACGAGACACGAAGTACCTTGCAGCCTGTGGAAGCCATCGATGGAAGACCCCTCACTACAGGGCCCATAAGCCTGCAGACCAAGGAGATCCCGCTCTATAAAACACCATCAAGAGCTGATTAGGTTCGACATCATTAAGTCAGCCCACTACCCCATGTTATTGGGTATGCCCTGGTTACAAAAACACAATCCGTATATCAACTGGACAGCAGGATCACTATTCCTAGGCTCAGAGTTTTGTATGTCTCACTGTCTATTGCTGGAACCTTCATTAACACCCCCTAAGGAACCGCATAAAGACCAAGAAACACCACTCATGGTTTCCAATATCATACAAGTCCCTGAGGCCTACCAAGGTTATACGCTGATGTGTTTTCGACTACCATAGTCCAGGCCTTACCCCCACAAAGGCCTGAAGACTGCGCAATAGAAACGGAACCCTCAGCAGTGATTCCCTTTCGGCAGGATGTTCATCCTTCTGAACCCGAGAAAAAGGCCCTCAAAGAATACCTGGATACCAACCCTGAAAATGGCACCATAAGACCTTCAAAATCTCCAGCAGGTGCATCGTTATTCTTTGTTCCCAAAAAGGATACCCAGGAACTCAGACCCTGCCTCGATTATCGTGGCCTAAATCAATGCACCCTCAAAGACCAATACCCACTACCCTTGATTTCGGATATCCTGGAAGCCGTAAGAGGCGCGGTAATATTCACCAAGTTGGATCTCCGGGGTGCCTATCATTTGATCCGTATCCGGGAAAGAGACGAGTGGAAAACCACCTTTAGAACACCCTTTGGCCATTACGAATACCTGGTCATGCCCTTTGGATTAGCTAATGCCCCGGCAGTCTTCCAACGTTTTATGGATAGGGTGTTCTCTGACATGTTGTTCCTCTTCGTCATTGTATATCTGGATGACATATTGATCTTTTCCAAGGACCCTCAAAAGCATGAAGAACATGTAAAGGCAGTACTACAAAGACTCTGAACACCAACTCTTAGCCAAACCCGAAAAATGCTTGTTTCACGTTACCTCTGTTCACTACCTAGGATTTATCCTTAGCCCAGAGGGAATTGGTATGGACCCTTCAAAGGTAAAGGCTATTCTGGCATGGCCTGCTCCTACATCCGTGAAACAAGTTCAATCCTTCCTGGGGCTTGCCAATTTCTACCAAAAGTTCATATCCACCTTTTCCGAGATTGTTCAACCGATCGTTGCTCTCTTAAAGAAGGACCCCCCTTTTATCTGGTCCACACAGCAAGACACAGCATTCCAGTGTTTGAAGACCGAGTTTACACAAGCTCCTATCTTAGCCCAACCCAACATAAACCGACCATGTCTAGTGGAAACAGATGCCTCTAATTACGCCATAGGAGCAGTGTTGAAACAGAAATTAGAAGATAAGCTGGAACACCCCATTGCTTATCTTTCACGAACCCTGACTCCGAGTGAAACACACTACTCCTGGAAAAGGAATTGTTAGCCATCCGCCAAGCCTTCACTGAATGCTGGCATCTACTTCTGGGAGCTAGGCATCCAGTCCAAGTCCATATGAACCATCAGAATCTTCAGATTCTACAGTCATTGGAGTGTAGAAATAGTCGTCAGGCGCGTTGGGCCTACTTTTTTGCCCAGTACCAGTGCCACATCACTCCTGTTCCCGGATCACATAATCTGATTGCTGACGCCTTGTCTCGACGTCCTAACTACGTAACCACTGAAGATAAGGCATATCCTAAGATGTTTTCCCCCACGATCTTCGTAGCTCAAGCAGTCAACCTCCTGGAAGAAATCCGAGCGCAAACCCAATCCTCTGAGTTATGGAAGGATATGTCAAGGAAAAACCAATGGAATCGCCAAGGAAGGATATTTATTCAAGGACAATGCACTGCTCATTCCAACACAGAAATTACAACACAAAATAATAAACCTCTGTCATGACACACTTCACTCCGGGCATCGTGGCATCACCAATACCCTCCGTCTTATACAGAGACAGTTCTGGTGGCCTAAGATGAAGACTGACGTACAGCAGTACATCCAAACTTGCGTTGTCTGTGCTCAAAATAAGCATGATAACAAGAGTCCGGCGGGTCTTCTACTGCAACCAACACTGCCAACTAGGCCATGGGAATTCATCGCTACAGACTTCATTGTGGAACTACCACCATCTCGAGGATACACTACTATCATGGTTACCATAGACTTGTTCACTCATATGGCTCATTTTACGCCCCTCGGTAAAATACCATCCTCCTCCGAACTAGCTGGAATCTTTCTGGAACACATATTCCGCCTGCATGGACTTCCTTCCAAGATCATATCTGATAGAGGACCTCAATATGTCTCACAATTCTGGAAACATCTCTGTCGAGTTCTCGGAATTCCACGTGCCCTCTCTTCAGGGTATCACCCCCAAACCAACGGAGCCACAGAACGTGCGAATCAGACCCTGGAACAGTATCTTCGATGTTTCGCCACCAAGGTCCAGTATGACTGGTCACTGTGGATACCCGTTGCTGAATTCGCCTACAACAACTCCGAACGTTCAGCGCTCAAAACCAGTCCTTTTCATTGTAGTCAAGGGTTCCAGCCATCGGTTTTACCCTCTGTTCTTCCTCATTCTACACCTGTACCTACTGTTGACTCCTGGATCGAAACCCTCGTCAACATACACCAGGAGGCCAAGGAATACTTAGAGAAGGCCAGAACTCAGACCAAGAGATATGCAGATTCCAAAAGAAGACCAGGCCCCTCTTATGCAGTCGGTGACCAAGTATGGTTGTCATCAAAATTACTACCCCCACATCTACGACCAAACAAATTGGCCCCCCGGTACTATGGTCCATTTCCCATCAAGGAAGTTATTAACCCCGTCTCATACCGGATCAAACTACCAGACTCCTGGAAGAAAATTAATCCAGTTTTTCATACCTCCTTATTGAAACCCTACATTCCATCCTCCCGGCAATCCTGTAGACCTCCTCCGCTGCTGGTCGACAACCAACTGGAATATGAGGCATCCCGGATTTTCGATTCCAGGTATAAACGGGGCCAGCTTCAATACCTGGTTGAATGGAAAGGATACCCTCCTACTGAAAGAACCTGCAAACCTATTTCTAATATCAAGGCCCCTCGGTTGCTCAGAAGATTTCACCTCATACACCCAGGCAAACCTGGAGGAAAGGGTTTCGGAGGAGGCATGCTGTCTTGAACTACAGAACATGTCCCTTTTGGACTTCCTGGTCCTTGTCACAATGGGGCGTGCACTCCATAATACTCCCAACATGGTCGTCCAGCGTGAAACCCCTTTCTCGCTCTACGCGCTGGACGTAACGGATTCTATTAATAGACCACGCCTTCCACGGCTCCGCGCGTCTCAATGCTATTGCAAAGTAGAGATCCGACGTGTGTCCTGTAGCTCGCGGTATTGTTTCCTTGTACCCGTCTATCTACCCGTTCCTTGCCCCTTCCTTTCCTCCTATTTCCTGGACTCGTGTGCTAGTTGCACCTTTCCTAGTTCCCCGGATTCCTGGATCCGCGTCCCGGAAACTGAACGCACTCTGGAGTCAGAAGAGACTCGGGCAGCCTTGTTCAAAACCAGGTCCGTCCACAAGAAGGCAGCGACCAAGGACTCCAGCAAAGAACAGACCCAGGTGAGAAGGGGGGCGGGGATGGGACTCCTTGACAGTTTCTGACTTTTACTACAGGGTGGAATTGTTAAATGACAACAGGCTCTCAAGGATGTGGCTATTCAAGAGTCTTCCTCCAGATAAAGATGAGCATTTATCGTCTTATTCAATGGAGTCATCACCTCCCCCCCGTAACTGTCTCCCTCTATGTAATCTTTCCTTATACAGCCGCCTCTAGGATCCAAATCAGGCAGCAACTGCCATCCCCTGACCTTAGGGAAGGAGGCCACAGCGGGGAAATTAGTGAAGATTCCACTGGATTCCTCACAGGTGACAGTCCAGGAAAAGATGCAAGAGCTATGTAAAGGTAAACATTTTGTGTAAAGGCAGAACTGGAGCTGATTGAGCATTCAGTATAAGCCAAGGCTGCAGATGCTGGTTCACCAACTACAGCATTCAACTGCAGATTTATATAGCTGCTCCTGGGCGACAGTAAAGAGATGGATAGCAGCAGTGATAGGTGGGCCAACTGTTCTATAAGTGACCAACTAGACCCAACTCGCCCTAGATAGGAGCACTTAATGGACAGATCGGCAGATGTCAGTCAGCAGAAATATTTCTTCTTTTTGGCACGAACGAGTTCAACAAGGTAAGCAGTTTTTTTCCTGGTGTGCATAGCACAGAAAAGTCTTCTAAAAAAATAAAGTGCACTAAGTGATGATAATTACTCTGATACGGCTTCCTTTCTTTTTCATGTCCATCTCACCGTCTTCCCCCCTTGATCCTATTCCCTCTCCACTTAACCCATTATCCATTCTTCCTTAATCCCTATCTGACTTTTTTGTACATCTTTCCCAGTCTACCTCTGCCTTTCCCTCCTGCTTCAAACACTCTTAGATTATCCCCATTCAAAAAACCAAAAATGAAACTCACTATGGCCCCTCACTGCCCTCTCTTCTTCCTTTCCAAACTTCTTGAAAGAGTGGTCATCTCTCAAATGTCATTGTTCCTGACTCTGCACGGTCTGCTTTCTCTGACTCAATCAGGATTCTGCTCTGGACACACTACAGAAACTGCTCTTCTCCACGTCACACAATCTCTCCTCAGTGCTTGGCACAATAAATGCTCTAGTCTTATTTGCATTGACCCCTCTGTCCCCTTTGGCATAATAGACCACCACACTGCTGCCTGCATTGGTATTTTCCAATTCAGCTACTCAGTAGTTTGGTTTCACTCATCTCCCTAACTGCACTTACTAGTTTTCTTGGGCTGATCGCACATACTCCCCTTGGTTTCTCCTTTGTGGTGTCCCGCAAAGCTCTGTACTTGGTCCTCTGTTATTTTCTATTTATTCCTATCATCTCGCTTATTGAATCCTTTAAACTCTCTTCTCCCTTCTATGCAGAAGACTCCCAGATCTACTTCACTTTTACTTCCTTTTCTGACACTCACTACTCGCTGGTCTCTGCATGCCTCACTGCTGCCCGGTCTTCGATGATGTCCCGCTTCTTAAATCTCAATTCCTCCAAAATAGCAATCCTCTTTTTCCAACATCTTCACCCTCCAGGACGATCAGCTGCCTTTGGCACAAAAAGGTTTGAACTTGCAAATGGCAGATCTAACAGTCTGGCTTGTACATCCAATCAAAACTTTATTTTCTTAAACACAAGGATCTGTGTAGTAAAATAGTAAAAAATATAAAGGGCAGCTCATCACCGGGAGAGCAGTATCAATGGGCAATAAATAATAAATATAACAATACACATAAAAACATAGCAGAAAATACAAGAAATTAAAAGCCATAAAAAGGGTCATCGTCGTAACATAACCAACATAAAAAAGAATCCTCTACACAAAGTTACAGCACATCAAAGGTCAACACATGCTGCTTTGTCTAAATTTAAAAACAGCCACGTGGAACTCTTTCTAATAGCTAGTGGGAGATTGTTCCATAGAGAACACCCTAAGGTGCAAACTAACCTACCCCCAAAACCTGTTGTGTTACTTTTGCCAACTACCAGTGGATCCTTAGAACTAGGGCGAAGGGAACAAGTTGGAATGTAGGGTAACGCCATCTTAGTGATATAGCAAGGTGCAGCACCACAGACAAACTTCTATATCTGCGTTAAACATGGACATGTGACATGGAACTCGTGCCCATGGCTCTTCCCACACAATCAGCCACATCTAGGCCACACTGAAGTGCCCGTCACATTCCCTCTTTTCCATTGCTTAAAATGTTTAGGAAGCAGTCTCATTTCTCCCTCTGAGACGTGCTCTGCAGTCTCAGACCATCGCCCATAAGATATGGGTGTACTTAGCAAGAGTTCATATCCCATTGATTGCTTTTAAGACCATTCTGCCTGATGCAAAAACAATTCTAGAAAGGGCATCATATGTCTCGTCATCCCTGTTCGGGGGCTGGGATGGTTATGAACGGGTTTTAGCTCCTGATGTAGTTGCCTGCACCACAGGGCTCTCATGGTGTTTAGAGAGAAAGTCTGGATCGGAAGATGCTAGTGTCTACTTTCTTACCAGATCCTTGTGCACTGCTAGTGTGGAGAAGGGATTTTCCACAGCTCCAGTAAAGTATCCCTCAAAGCAGCATGAAAGGGCAGAACTGGTTCTTTTGGGGGGCCTCTACCCAAGGTGTCTGAGATCATACTCGGATGCTCTGGGATGGGGTCCTCCTGCCAGAGAGATCAATTAGTTTAGCCAGCACTTTTCTGTAGGTGGAGTTAGGGTGCCCATGAGGATTTGATTTGTGACCTCAACCTCCAGGGAGGTGTCAAGTTCACTGGCATCCTTCAAGTCCATGGCCAGTTCTGTTATCCTGTCTTCCTCTGACTGAAATTCTTCTGGAGTCTTAGAAGACCTAAATGGCTCAAAGTCGAAGGTTGCTTCGAAAAGTCTCCATGAAATCTTTCCTCGACTGAGTGTACCACGACATTGAGGTTGGCTCGGCTGCGGAAATACATGGGCCTTCTGAAGAAGGTGCAGATGTGACGTTGAACACTCCGGTGGTTGGAACTGCAGATGGCGTCGACAACTTTCGAATTTTCTTCCCGGGCTCTTGGGAACGGGATGATAGTGACTCGGATACCTTGTCGGCTATGTCCAGAACGTTCGTTCGGATCAGCGATTTTCTTTTTTGTCTCCTAAGAGGACATCGAGGGGCCTGCTCATTCAAACACTTGCATCATCTTTCAACGGAATTCCTCCCATTTCTCTGTTGAAGCGGGTTTGGAGGGAAACTGTCAGGTGAGGAGTCTGTCGGTCTTCCCTTATTGTTTTTTCGAGGAGGAGGAATGACGAGATTCGCTCCTCAGATGGGATCTCTTCCTATGCTTTTTAGCTCTCATCTTCGGACTCTCCAGTGATCTCTCGGCTGCCTCTAGTTTCTCCACCCAGAAAATGTACGTTTTTATGGGGTTGTACTGGGTGATTTACATGTCAAATGGACAAGATCCAATTCTGAAGACCTCTCCTTCACTGCCTTCGGTATCAGTTTGATAAGGGACAATTGCATTGGCCACGTCCTGTTCAGCTCTGAGGCACCAAAGACAGACCAACGAAATTCGAATTTAATAGTACGTCAGACAGAATCTGAGGTGTGGAGATAGTTCCCAGAAAATGTGTTGAGCATGAGGAAAAAAGCAAAACATTGGCAACAGGGCACAGTGCGAGATATCAGTACCAATGCCAAGAGCTCGTCCAACAGCGACGATTAAGAGCATTGATGGACCTCAAAACCAATGCTGCAGTGCGCTGTGATGAATCCATGGGAGTCATCACGGATTTCCCAGCGGGAACCTCCTCCCATGTGGCCAGGAGACGGCAGCCGCTACGTGATCCTGACCATGGGGTTCGGATGAGGGCAGATCACATGGGAGGACAATTACTGAGGAGATGTCATGACTTCATTGGATGAAACACAGTACCCCCCCTTCCCATGAGAAAGACCCTTTGACACCCAACTCCTTAATGGCCCATTGTCAGATAATGGTCTTCCCCCTTGTAGAGGAAGTCGAGAAACTTTTTCTCTACACTACTTTTGTTGTGCCTGCACCTTTGACCCAAATACCCACAACTCACATAACACCTTTTGTTTACGATGTGCCTTTATGTGAAATCTCTGAGAATAACCATCCAAGTTAAAAGTTCAATGACATCCATGGACTCCAACTCCCATAACCACCCAGGTACTCAGACGAGGATGAGGTAGTTTGTGCAAAGTAACAGGAGCTTGAAGTATAACATGTAGGCTAGTTGTTTTTCCAAGCCTTCAGTGTGCAGGACATTTAAAGATGGCAACCACACTATTTGATCGAGCAGTGCAGGAGAAGACGTTGACCCCATGCTGAGGCTCATGAACGCAAGGCACAATGACAGGTGTGGTGGAACGGGGAAGGCTGCCACAACAGGAAAAGAAATGCTGCATTACGAGCAAGAAGGGCCGTGGAGATGCGCAGAGGCTCCTGGAGGTTGGGCCACTCTAAGAGAAAGCGTTCTCCAGCCTGGGCCGAAAGAGAAAGCCGGTGGGACCCTGGAGCCACACAGGATGATGGAAGAATGCACACTCCGAAGAGGAAAGCGGATGAAGGAACCACACCGCAGAGACGAGAGCAGAATCAAGACACTGGAAGGAACCAGTAAGTCTCTGCCCAAAGCAGCTGGGTACCGGCAAGCGCGCCAACAAATGTTTGAATGGAGTCAAGGCAAAGTAAAATTCAACATCCAAAAAGAAGAATGTTTGAATGCAGACAAGGCAAAGTATAAAGGCAAAACCCCCAAATAGATGTATGAGATGCCAGTGTGGGGGGGAAAGCTTAAGCAAATGTTAGCATAGATAGATACACCAAGCACCTGACAGTATATGCTATTGTGGTATAGGATAAGAACTAACACATAAGTAGTCCTGAAGGAAAGTACACCAGGCAGCTGAAACTATATAAACATTCCTAGCAGGGGAGCATACCAGGAAATCTGCAAAGTTATAAGTAATACAGAAAGACTGTTACAGAACCTATTGCTTAAACAAGAGCTTTGTGAGTCCAGTGAAGAGACAAAGGAACTGTTAGCTAAAGAGATATTTTTGCCATCCAATTTAAGAATCCAGGGGAAGGGGACAACCCTCTGGATCCAAGGGTCTTTACCTTGGAGAACATTTTCGTTGGAGTTATTCTTATACTTTTGGTTTTGAACACTTGTCAACATCACTTTAAAGCCATTTACCTTGTGCCCCTTTATCGTTTTGTTTTTCTTTTATTTTAGCATTTAGTATAAATTAATACAAAACGTTTTGCTTTAAACATTCATTTTCTCCCTCTCCCACATAGCCAAACCATTTGTTTTGTCCATGAGTCCTTTCATCTATAGTAGCCCTTACTTCATTTCAATCTTAATTCCCACATTAAGGTTTTAGATGTGTGAAGTTTGTTTGAGTTGATCTTTTAGTCCTGTTAGCTTTATTAGCATTATTTCCAGTAAGATGCCAAGTCCTCTTATTGTTCGTTTGTTAAGTTCAACATACAAAGCTTCCCACCATAACTCAGAATCCTGTCCACACATTGGAGACAGAATATTTTGTAGAAGCGTCTCTTTCTCTTTTTAGTTTCTTGCAGAACGTTAGTAAATGTACGATTCTACATCTTGTTTACATACCCGGCATTTGTTATCATTTGTTAGACCATATTTCTTTATATTTTGTTTTGTTCTTAAGACATTTAGTCTAAAAGCGTAGGATCAATTCTCTGTGTTTGGGATTTGCACTCTTTGGTAAAGTTTTGGAGAAAGTCACTAGATTATTTGATAGTGTATGCGACTTTGGGCTCAAACAGAAGCTGTTCGTGCAAGCCCCATCTACTGATAAGAGCAAAGTTTTTACTCTCTTAGGATGGTTACAAAGTGTTTCTACATTGGCGCCCAGATTTTACAGGATTTCACTACATTTGTCTCTCCACATCTTTGAAGGCCAGAAGGGAAGTACCTCATTTTCTTCCTTCAGGATTTCATATTGCAGGGCACAATCTGTTAATTCCACTTTTCTGTAAATTGTCAATGTTTTCCAGATTACATGTACATGAAGTGAGTGTTATCCTAATTCATGGCGAATCACGCTGATTGGAACTGAATTTGGTAATCTTAAAATTCTTCTCCAGAACCCTGGCTTCGAGTTTGTCCCATTATTCCCAGGGCATTCTCAAACAGGTGTCTCCAGCGTAGGTTATCGACAATGTTACTTTTGAGTTGTAAAAATCTACCATTGGTCGCATCAAGAATTTGCCAAATCTCTTGTTCAGTATTAGGGCCTGTGCTGTTAATTGGTCCATTTTAAGTTCCAAATTGGCAATCCATGTTTTTTCTCCCCAGTCTGCGCTGATAATGGCTCCCAGATATTTCGTATCGGATATTACCTTGATTGGAGTGTTTTGCAGGCACCACTTGAAATGTTTTTTTATTTTTGTTTGAGTTTTTTTGATTATTAGGATTTCTGACTTTCCAGCGTTAATTTTTTGTTTGTTTTCTTCTACGTAGTGATGTAGGGCATCAAGCTTTCGTTGCAAGCCTATCGCGGACATGTCTAGCAATATGAGGTAGACTGCATATAGCAGGTGCCCCATAACAGTCCTGCCTATACGTGGTGAGCATGCTCTAGGTGGCTCTAGGCGATCTTTAATATCCAAGATGTATACATTATACAGGATGGACGCTGGGGACACTCTTGTTTCAAGCCTCTCATGGCGTTTATTGGCTGGCTAAGGGTACCTTATTGATCTAATCTGACTTGTAGGTTCGTGTCAGAGTGCAGGGCAATAATGGCTGCTAAGAGGTCTTGGGAGCAGCCCTGTTGCCTCAGTTTGTTCCACAGTATTCCTCGGTCAACTCTGTCGAACCCAGTGGCCATGTCGATGCACGCTAGATATAACTTTTGGTTCTCGCTTATTATTTTCAGTAGGCTGAGTAACAAGAGGTTTAATCCACAGTACACTCTTTCTCACAAATTACGCTGGTCTTTGGTCGATGTTTCCACTCAAAGTTAGCCATTCTTTTAAGCTGCTCCCACAGTTTGTTCCACAGTATTCCTCGGTCAACTCTGTCGAACCCAGTAGCCATGTCGATGCACGCTAGATATAACTTTTGGTTCTCGCTTATTATTTTCATTTTCAGTAGGCTGAGTAACAAGAGGTTTAATCCACAGTACACTCTTTCTCACAAATTACGCTGGTCTTTGGTCGATGTTTCCACTCAAAGTTAGCCATTCTTTTAGTCTTTTCAGCAAAATGCCAGCATATAATTTTCCAAGAACATCCAATAGGGATATTGGGCGATAGTTGTCAGGTTTCGCTCTGTCGCCTCTTTTGAAAATAGGGATAACAACCGCTTTTCTCCAGTAATCTGGTATTTGCCTACTATGGTTAATTCTATTAAGAAGGTCATAACACAGATCGGACTATAATTCTGGATTTTGTTTTAGGGTGGCATTCGTCAACCCATCGGGTCCTGGAGCAAGGGAAGAGCTAGCTTTGTTAATTAGGCTAAGGATTTCTTTTTTGGTAAAGACTATGGCCCATGGTTCGTTATTTGGCTGTGAAGGCACACAGTTTGTGTCGATGTTTTGCTTGTATATTTCTCCAAAATGTTGTAGCCATTGAGATTCCTGAATAGGATTTGTCTGTTTAAGTCCTTTTGAATTTAGATGGTTATTTATTAATGACCAAACGAAATTGGCGTTTTTAGTTTCTGTTGCCACTATCATTTGTTCGGAATCCTGCTGGTACAACTGCGCTCGGTGAGACTTGACCGAGTTGTGGTACTTTGTCTTCAGACTCCTTGATTTGCTTTCTTTTGTTATTATCTCCACTTTTTTTTAAAGCTCAAAGATCTTTGGGTAATATTTTTTTCTTTTCTGCTATTTCCTGATCGAATCGATGTAATCTTGTTTTTCTTTTCGAGCTTAATTTGTCTTGTTCTCTGAATATGCTTAAACAGGATTCATAATCAACACCTTGAGTCGGTATGATCTGCCAAGTTTTTATCGCTGTTTTTACTTGTGGGAGCCTCTTATTCGACAGGCATAACCTGTTTAGGCCATTATTTACGCTCACTTTATGTGGCCAGTTGCTTTCATTGTTGTTTTCAAAGCTGCTATTTTGACAAATCGTTTGCCTGCAAGTTAGAATTAGCTGACTATGATCACTTTTAGTTGAAGGCAGGATCCTCAGAGATATTTTTTGGAACGTATCAGCATCAAAGAAATAGTCTTTTTTATTTTAAAATTTGTTTATTGGCATTTTCAATAATAGCGGTTACATATCTTCCACATTGTGCCTTAGTCATGCTCAAATGCAATACATTTTACTTTTAACTTTAACAAACAACAACAACTGTCTCCTTGATATTTTCGCATGTTTCAGCTTCCCTCGTACCAGGGGGGAGGGGAGAATGGAAAAGGTCGATCAGGTTGCTCATGGGGCGTGGGGGTGCTTTCCTGGGGCTCATAGTGTCTCTTTTGGGTCCCATTGGGTCTCCTTGCCTGACTTGCAGGTATGTTCGTTTCGGGGCATTGGCTCAGGGTGGCTTGTCGTCGGTGGGGAGAAGCATGGGCCTAGTGAGTTCTTTCCATGCCTCGAGGGCTCTGCTGGACTCGTCTGTAGATCTGGCCACACTTTCTTCCCAGGCCTTAGTCTCGGCCAGCAACCATCGTTCTGTCTCTCCTTGCCATGCTTTATATTGTGGTCCAGCTGTTTTTTTCCAGGACATGGCTATAGTTCGTTTGGCCAATATGCACGCTATGTCCATAAGTCTGACTGTGTGCTTTAACTTGGCTAATCTGGGATAGGTTCCCAACAAACACTCCTCGGGCGACCATTTGTATTTGGTCATGCCTGTTTTCTCGCATGTCTGTTTCATTTTTTCCCACAGTGTCTTCGTTTTGGGGCATTCCCACATCATATGTATTAGATCTGCTTCTTCCCTCGTGCACCAGGTACAGTTTGACTGCGTTTGTCTGCTAAATTTGGCTATCCGTTTCGATGCAGTACATTCATCTGTATTTGCCAAAATCGGTGGTTTCTTGACACCTCTTTGGGAAATATGAGCGCTCTGTTCCACTCCCCCTCTGTCAATTCTCTGCCTATATCTATTTCCCATTTGCTTTTCATCTCCATGCTTCCGGGGTTAGGTATATCACTCAGGTGTCTGTATATTTGGGATATTGGTCTGCATCCCTCTTCCATGTTGTATAGCAAGGTTAATAGTGATTCAGTGTCCGGTTCTTCCGGCCATGTTTCCCATTTACTTTGTTCCGCGGCACGGACCTTCTGTTACCAGAGGAACTGTCCCGGGTGAATGCCTTCTTTCTCCTGTAGCGTGGCAAATTCTCTGAAGGTGCCTTCCTCGTATAGGTCTCTCCAGGCGTACACCCCCTCCCTTTCCCATGATCTGATTTGGTTCAGGTCGGTGGCCGTTGTGTATAGATCTGCAAGCAGTGGGATTTCTGGTGCGTAAGCATTCTGTGTGTGAGTGAGTGTTCTCGCTCTGCGCCATATGTCCCTCCCCAGGGTGACTATGTGGGGTGCTCTTCCCAGAAGCTTGGAGGGTACTCAGACCAGTTCTTTCAGGTGGAGCGGGAGACTCATGGTCTGTAGCAGGGGATTTTCATCGGTAGGTTCGTCAGAAAACCATTTAGATACAAAGCTAAGTTTGGCTGCTAAGTAGTATTTTTCTAAATTAGGAAGCTGAATGCCGCCCTGTGCGTCGACAGCGCTATTTTGTGCCTGTTTTCTCCCCATATGAACTCCTTTATTAGTGACTCCAGCAGTCGGAAAAAGGGTTTTTTGATATAATAGTGTACGTTTTGGAACCCATATAGGAATCGCGGTAATACAATAATTTTGACTATTGAGGCCCTCCCCATCATTGACAGGGGGAGTCGTGACCAAAAGCTCATGGACCTGCGCAGGGCCGGGAGTGCTGCCTTTGTGTTGTGTTCATGCATTAGTGTGGGGGTGTGCATTATCTGGATGCCTAGGTATCTGAATGTGGTGGTTTGCCATTTAATCCCTACCATTGGAAGTGCCCCTATGTCTGCGCGTTTCAGGGCTGCCCCGGGGGAACATGCAGGATTTTGACTTGCTGAATTGGATACCTGATACTTTGGAGTAGTTATCCAGGACTTCTAGCATGGTGGGCACGTTTAGTTGTGGATCTCTAACATATATGAGGACGTCATCTGCGTAAAGCGAGATGATGTGGTCTACCCCTCCTAGCCTTATACCAGCGTCAAAGAACTGCTTCCTAAAATAGATCGCTATAGGTTCCAGCCCCAATATGTACAGCATTGGGGATAACGGACAGCCTTGTCTGGTCCCTCTTTGTATGTCGCAGGCTTCTGATACATATTTCCCGGACTTCACTCTAGCTCTTGGTCTGGTGTATAGTATCTGAACCCATCTAATAAACCCGGGTCCGAAGCCGAATCCCTTGAGCACGGCCTCGAGCCACTCCCAATATATGGAGTCAAACGCCTTTATGGCATCTAGGGACATTAGTGCATATGAGCTCCCGTCTTCATTAGTTTGCGCTATGATGTGTTGTAGCCTGCGCAGATTCATTGATGTATTTCGGCCTGGTATGAAGCCGCTCTGGTCGGTGTGTATTATGTCCCCTATTATTCTGGACAGTCGCTTGGCTAGTATTGTTAAGATTTTCGCATCATAGTTTAACATTGCCAATGGGCGGTAGGAATCACATAGATCTGCCGGCTTGTTTGGCTTGAGGATCGGGACCACTAGTGTTTCCCTCATGCTTTCGGGCAGTACTCCACTCTCGTATGCCTCTTGGTATACTTTATGTAGCAGAGGTGTAAGGGATGGCTCATATGCTTTGTAAAACTCTGAGGGCAGACCGTCCGTTCCAGGTGCCTTGCTTGTGGCCAGGGACCTGATGGCCTCTGTTATGTCTTCGAGCGTGATTGCAGCGTCTAGTATCAGAGCTTGTTCGGGGGACATCTTATGGAGCCCTTTCTCATCCAGAGTGTCAGTGATCTGCCCTGGAGGGACTTGTTCCTCATGTGAATAGAGTTGTGCATAGAAGCGTTTAAAGGTGTCGTTTATGTTCTGCTGCATGTGATGTATGTTCCCATCCTCATCTTGCAGTGAGGTGGTAGGGTGCCTGGGGTGTTCCCTTCGGCATAGCCAGGCCAGCAGCCTGCCCGGTCTGTCCGCCACAGTGTGTGTTCTATTCGTTTTGGCCGTGTAGTCGAGCTTTTCTAGTCTACTCCACGCCATATTTTCCTCCCTGAGTTTCCGAAGTTCCGTTTCCCTATTACGAGCCCCTGTGGGCGCTGCTTCCAATTTTTCTATCTCCTTCTCCAGCTGATCTAGGTCCCTCCTGAGCTGTCTTTTGATTCCCCCTGCCTTTGCAATGATTTCCCCCCTTATCACTGTTTTCAGGGCATCCCACACCGTGCTGCTATGCTCTACGCTTCCCACATTTATTTCTATGTAGCTGTCTATGGAGTCTTGTAGTTCCTCCCTAAAATCTGGGTCTTTGAGAGCTTCCGCCGGCATTTTCCACATGGGAATCGGGGGTCTAGGGCCATTGTGGTTCCATGTTACCAAGAGTGGGGAGTGATCAGATATGGTTCTTCCCAAATATTGCGCTCCTTCCACTTGGGGCAAATGTTCCCTGCCTATGAGGATGTGATCCAATCTCGTGTATAGCGTATGTGGGGACGAGTAGTATGAGTATCCTCTTAGTGTTGAGTGTGCTTCCCGCCATGCGTCTGCCAGGTCCAACCTGTCTATCATTGCGGTCAGTGCCATCGTCGCTGCTAATGGGCCCTTCGGGTGGGGAATGGATCTGTCTAGTGCCGGATCACATACACAGTTAAGATCGCCCCCCCATATGAGCAGGTTATCTCTATGTTGCACAATTTTGGGATATAGTGAGTCCAGGTGGGCCAGTATATTGTTGTTAGGGAAATAGGAGTTCATTATGCATATTTCTGTCTGCTCTATGTGCCCCCTTATCATTACAAACCTTCCCTCCGGGTCTACTTCTGATTTAGTCAGAAGAAAGGGGAGCTGTGGGTGTATCCAGGTGTACACTCCTCTGGCATATTTGGAGTATGTTGTGCCAAATCCCTGCCCTCCCCAGTGTGTTTGGAGTTTGGCCAGTGAGTCCGCCGTGCAATGGGTCTCCTGTAATAGCGCTATCATCACCCCTTTTCTATGCAGGTAAGCCTTGATTCTGTTTCTGCGGATATATGTCCCCAGACCTCGCAGATTCCATGTCAATATTTTAATTGCCGTTGAGGTCATGGTGGTTTAAAGCGGGGATGGTGGTCGTTCTGTTCTCCCCTTCTTTGTGTCCATGTGCCTGGTACTGGTGTTGATGATTCCTTCCCTGTATGGGTCAGGGTGTGGGTTTCCCCCTCCCTCAGCTCATCCCCTCCTCTCCCTCTTTCCTCTTTCGGAGACTTACCAACAGTAGTAACGTCCATTCTTTTGAATGGACACTGCAAACAGTGCAACTTTAAACTGCCCCCAGCAGTTGCTTCCAACTTGCGACGATCAGGGGTTCCCGAGCCTTCCAGGCCACTTCTAGCCTTCCGGATCAGGATGCGTGTAGGTAGATTGCCCACACTGTTTCCGTAGGGGTGGGTTGCTTCTTCGTGCTCGTGTGATCCTTCGAGCTCTCGTCCGATCCAGCTTTCGTCTCAGTAGAATTCCGCTGTAGTTTCATTGTCCGTTTTGGTGGCCTCGCTTTGGGAGGTCTCCCTGTTTTTCTTGTTACGGCGGGTAGGTTGTCATCCCATTTCTGTTCTCGGTGTGTCATCTTTGCCATCAGCCAGGTTGTTATGTTCCAGCCACAAATTTGCTGCGGCGGGACTCTCCAGGAATATCGCTCTGCCTTTGTGTAGGACCTTGAGGCGTGACGGGTATAGCAGCATGTATTTTAGGTTGAGTTTCCGTAATTGTGCTTTTATTGGAATGAAAGAGTTCCTTGTTCGTTGCACAGTGGGTGTATAGTCCGGGTATATGACTATTGTCGAGTCCTTCCGTTTGATTTCTCCTCCTTCTCTCGAATATCGTAGTATGGTTTCACGATCACGGAAATTCAGAATTTTGGTTATAATTGGTCGTGGGTGTGAGCCTGGCGGTGGGCGTTTCTGAAGGGATCTGTGGGCTCTCTCCACTGAGAACCCCTGGGAAAGATTCCCTGGGCCTATCTCTTGTAGTAGCAGTGTCTCAATGAACTCGGTCGGGTCTGGGCCCTCCAAGTCCTCGGGAACTCCTAATATGCGAATATAATTTCGGCGGGCTCGGCCCTCGGCATCTTCTGAGCGCGCCTCCAGCCTCGCCACCTTTTGCTCAAGTTCTTGTACTTTCGTTTTCAATTCCTGGGTACCCTCCACAGTGTCCTGTAGTGTATTTTCTGCCATTGTGACCCTTTCAGTGAGGTTGCGAGCATCCTGACGCATGAGTTGTATGTCCGATTTCACCTCCTCTATCTTCCCTTCCACCGATGTGCGGAGGGCCGATATTGCCTGTAGGACCTGCGCATGTTTAAGATCCTCTTCCTGTTGTGGGGGTTCCCCCGAGGTTTCCTGGGCCTGTTGTGGTTGTCTCTGGGGTTTGGCCGTCATGAAAGAGTCCATCGTGACCAGTTTCAGTTTGCCCTTGGGGGGTGACATCTCCCTCCCCAGGGCCCTTCGGTGGCCTGTTCCAGGTCTTGATCCACAGGTTACATGGCCCTTATTTACTGCCGTTAGTTAGTGCTGTAGATCTGGTGTTGCTCGGTGGGATCCCTGGGCCGGGTTCCCTATCTGGCCAGTGACCAGCTGCTTAGGTTGTAGTGCTGGCTTCTCTGCCTCACTTTCTTGCCCGTTGGTTTGTGCTGATAGGGTGTGTTTCAAGCTGGTCTTCGAGTTGGTGTTGGGCGGGCCTTGTCCTTCTCGGTGCCCCAACTACTGGTGCCTTGTGTTTACTTGAGGCTTGTTCCAGTGAAGGGTATCCCTATGTCCGTGTGTCATGCATTAACAGTTGCCCCTTGATTGTCCTGTTGCTGCCGTCCTCTTGGAGGGGGCATTTGCCTGCCCGTAGTGACCAATGTGTGTTTGGGGGGGCACCGGGCTTCAGGTGGGCTGACTGTCTTCAGCCGCTTTCAGTGCAGTCCCTCAGGGGGGTCCCCAGGCCGCTCCTGTGCCTTCAGCTATTGCGGTGGTGCGTTTATTATTGTGCGCGTGGGCTGCTTTGTTAGGTGCAGGCCGCCGCGCCTTCCCACTGTCCAGGGGCCAAGATAAAGCAGGCCTTCCTCCCACTCCCAGGTGCTGAGAGGTCGTGTGAGGAGAGTTCGAGTGGTCCCGTGAAGGAGAGATGTGGAGGGATCCCGGTCCCGTGTTCCGCGTTATATATGGGGGCTCGCCGCCTTCTGTTGCGCCCCCCCGTGATTCCGCTCAGCCGTGCGACTACCCGGTCTCACCTGCTTGCAGTATGGTCAGCACCGCGGGCGCAGCTCCTCGTCTCCTGTTCCTCTGTCCTCAGTGGGCGGATCTCCTTCCAGGCCGCGTCCGCGCTCCAGTCTCTCCTCGGGCCGCGGCCACAGCGGTCCCCGGCTGCGGTTCTCCACTCTCAAGCGTCCGCCTGCTTGGGCCGGGATGCGGTCGGTGGAGCAGGAGGCTGGCTCATCCGCAGCGGCGCCCCCAGCTGCGGTGGTCTGTAGGATGGCCCAGCGGGCCGAGGCTGATTTAGTTCCACTCCGCGGTGGGCGCCGCCATCTTGGTGTCCTAGGGGCTCTGCTTCGGGCTTCTCGTTTTCTGGCGTCTGCTCTCCGATTCCGCCCAGGATTGCTGTCGAGTGCCGGCAATCGGTTCCCCTGCAATATTCTGTTTTTGCCTCGCGTTGCAGGCTTGGAATTAGCGATAGTTATTCATTTAACTTGGGATCACGGACGGAGCTCTGTGGATGCCTGTCCTCACGGCATGCGTGCTGGCCACGCCCCCATCAAAGAAATAGTCTAGTGTTGCACAGGCGTTATCAGATGCCCATGTTGTGGCACCAGTCCGATCGCCTTTTACATTTCCATTGACCATGTGAAGGTTATTTCATTCAGCCATTTTTGAGTACGCGTTTTTTTGTTGGCATGTGTTGGATTTTCCTTCACAGTTTTTGGTCTTAAAACAATCTATATTTAGATCACCACAAACAAATATGCATAAGTTTCAAGAGGTCAAGAGTTCTTGGTTTATTTTTACAAGCTGATGTTGAAAACCTCTGGAATTCCACAAGGCAATCTGAAAGACCCTATGCTCTGGCTGACAGGCGATCTATTTGTTAGTCAAAGCCCCGGGAGTCGATGGAAGCCAGTCCCAAGAGGTTGCGTCATCGATCTTGGTCTCCATATTGGACGAGACAATGCCTTTGGCAACCTCATTAGCATCGACTTCTCCTTTTATGATGATTCATAGTGTGTTTGGTCCCTGCAGTGTGGTTGGAGAGAATCCAACGGGTTTGGCATTGATCTAGTCGTCTGATTCATCCGGGTCAACCGATCTTGGAGGGGAAACATCATCCTTTTTTTGTGCGCTCTTTTAGAGTAGTCTGCTTCACCACCAGAGTAAGAATTAAGATCAAAGCCCAAGATCCTGACTTCTTCGGTCACTGACCTTAGCAAGTTCATAACTGCCTTGCAGGCAAGGTGCACACATATGTGATCGGTTTTTGCTTCATTTGATGTCCTTTGGTTGTACACCCGCAGTTGTGGTACGGAGTGTAATAGCCTCATCAATTTGGACCGATTCAAGATCAGGCCATCTTTGGCCTTCAAAATATGTGCTCTATCGTGAGCTAATAGAGACCATTAGCTTCTTTATCTGAATTTTTAGTGGGACAAGCGTCCTGCCACTCCTTTTGATTTTGTAGGTCATGGCCAAACTCCAACTTGGGTGGTCGATTTCGTTTGATTACTCGTTTGATTACTCGCTCTAGTTTAGAGTGGGTAAGAATCGCGTCGAGAACTTGCTGCTGTTTGTTTGCATTTTTCTGTTTGGCTTCCAGCAGTTCCCGTTTGGCAAGTAAGGTTACGAACTGGGATGGTTTTGAGTCCGTAAAAAATGACTCAGCCTCAGGCTCTATGGCCATTTGACTTTCGTTGTCTCTTTTTTCGCTCTCGGCTTCAGAGAAACTTTCATCTTCATAAACTGATAGCAACAAAAGAGGGTCTTGCTCTTTCAATTGAGTTTCTTGTTCCAGCCTCGTTTCGCATAATTTTCTTTATTAATTGCCTTTCACCATCATGTTGTTTTTTCTGTATGTCCAGATTGGAGGTTTTTTTGTTTCAATTGGTTGCAAGCGCAATCAGAGATGGTCTCCATTTGGTTTCAGATTGCGAATGAAGTTTCGTGCGCCACCATTACCTGTCAATTTTGCCATGGCAGATTTTTTGTCTTTTGTTTGGTGATCAAGAATGTTTCTTCTAGCACCTAAATCTTTGCCATTTGGTTCATGGAGTTGCTGATCAGGTTCGAATAGAGAAAATAATTCTGGTCTTTGTTTTGGATTTTGCTTTTCTTCAGTTCTAATTTCGCCCAGTGTGATATGAGTTACTTGAGACGTTGCCAAGAAAAATGATTGGCCAGGAATGCTTTCTCCTAGTGCTGCCTGTCTCACAATTTGTTGAGGTAACACTTCTTTGTGGTTCGGTAACTGGGCCAGCACTGGATTAAGGGATGTTCCATCAGTAGGCCCCTCTGTAGGTAATCTCTGTGTATGAAAGATGGTCTCAGTTGCTGTACGTTTATCCATGTTGGACAGCTCACGTTTGTCGTTTTTGTTTGATTGCGGTTTTAACAAATTCACTATGTCAGTGAAGCCATTCAGAAAGGCTTTGATCCTCGCGTGCGTCCTCCAGGAGGTCAATTAATGTTTTAAAGATGACGTTTTCAGAGTCTTTCTCTCTGGCTATTCGTTCTTTTGTTACGTCAATATATGCCTCAATGTATATCAATTTTGAGTGCATGAGCGCAAATTAGGTGGTCTGATCCTTATAGTTTTCATGGAGGGCTTAATATAGTTTAAGGAATGGAGCCAACGTTATTGTTAGCATAGACCCCAGAGCCTTTTGTAGATTTGCAAATTGCTCTGCTTGTACATGTGGTTCATTTCCCACTTGTGCGTTTTGGGCCGCTTGGCATTTTGTTGCATGTCTAACTCTTGATGAACCATTTATGTCTTTGTTTATATCGTTTGGGCACACGTTCACTATCTGCGGTTTCCGAGTCATCAGTGTAGCTTGTAGATGCCGATTCTGTTGAGTTGTTCTTCTGAAAGTTCCTCCTTTCCACCTGTGGTAACGGTGGGACTTGGTTGTTCTGAGCAAGTACCTGATTTCTTCCAGTTTTGAGTTTAACAAAGTTACTCACCGTAGTGACCATCTTACTCCTAGTCCATAGTCGCCTTTCCTCCAAACTTTTGGGACATTCCGTCCAGTGGGACAGGACCGGATCTCTTGTGAAAAAGCATCAAATTGAAAAATGTGTCCTTCACTTTTAACGCGGGATATCGCACGCGGCTGTAACCCCGCCCTCCTTAGCTCTGCCCCGCGCATCGCCCTTCAGTCCTTTTCTATCGCCAGGTCTGAGACCTTTAAGCAATAATAGAGGATACTTATTAGAGGGGACGGCGGGCGGGCGTATGGAGGAAAGGGGACTATGGACTAGGAGTAAGATAGTCACTACGGTGAGTAACTGTTATACTCCTACGTCCCGTCCCCTTTCCTCCATACTTTTGGGAGATTACCAAGCACTCCTTACAGGAAATATAGATGGATGGAACCTCCTTACTGAAACAGGTTTTAAGCACAGCCTGGCCGAATTGAGCATTGGCTCTGGAGCCCGGGTCTAAGCAGTAATGCTTACCAAAAGCTGGTGGGAAAGCCCACATAGCTGCTTTAGCAACGGTTCAATGTGCTTACAGAGCGACCAATACATAGGAGACCATGAGAGAAAAGCATAAGCTTTCATGTTGACCCGCAAGCTGCAAGGAGGACCACCTCTGGTGTGCCCCATTGCTTGAAAAGTTGGAGATGATATTACTGTACATCTCACACTGGTAACCGATGCCGACTGGCGACTGAATTAAACATTGAGGTGAACGGGGATGTGTGGAGACTGGAGCCAGAAAATATACTGGATGGCCCAGCCCAAATTTGTATGACAAGATCCACAAGGAGAGGAGAGTGTCACCCTGCTTGTTGAGGTAAAACCTCCCTTTAAGGGAGGTATTCAAAATGGCTGCTTTGGCCTGCCATTATCACACACCAGAGGCGAACTGCGTCACAGGAGCAAGTCAAGCAATAGTCTCCATAGGGGGGTCAGGGGCCTTGCGTGCCATCCTACCCTTGAAAAAAGGAACCTCGGCAGAGCCGGTACTGGCAGATCTAGGGTGTTACTCGACACGTCAGGTGCTTCTCAGAATTAGCCTGTAGTGGAGGTTCCTCGGCAGAGCCGGTACTAGAAGGTCTGTGGTATGTGACCGCCTTCTTTCACCCCCCCCTCAACAGAACTGGCATCACCACGGCCGCATACTCGGAAACGCTTGGGGGTATACCTTACAGCCAGGACCCTCGATGAAGGACTCACATTTCTGTTGGTGATCGATTTAGCCCCAAGGAGGGTAACCTCAGGTTTAATCCTGGTCTTATAGCCACCTCGAGAGGGGCCTCGAGCCAAGACTCGGTACAGTTAGATCCAGATGGAGAAGCCTCAGGGCGAACCCTGGTATCCAAAGCCATGGCAGAATTGGGGTCAGCCTTAGCCCCAAATGGGGAAGCTTGGAAGAAGATCCGGTGTATGGAGACCTTCTGCGGGGCCCCTCAGAGGAGTTCCCGGTGCGTCTTGACCAAAAAGGACTACCAGAATCTGAAGTGTTCTGCTCCCACTGAGAACCGCACATATTTCATATGCGGGCTCCAAGTCAGAATGTGCATTTACGCATCCTGAAGACCACCACACTGAGTCAATCACCCTTCCGAAGAGAGGACTTTATTTAGCAGGGCGTGATCAACTTGAAATTCTCTCAGAAAGATCGAAAATAGTGCGCAGGCCAGCCTGGTTGAGCACTGCGAAAGGACAGCAGTACTGCCCCACCCCCCCCCTGGCTCCATGAGGAGAACAGGTTACACTGCTCTGAGGTATAGAAGTTTCTGTACCCCTGCTCTGAGGGAGGGCATCCCGATCTGTCGGAAGAGAGGTTTGAAGGGTGGGGTAGGAGGAAAGGGTAAGCGAAACCCGCCTAAATGATGGACAAACCCACCATTCTTCGGTGATGGTTTGCCACGCCTCCAGATGAGACGAGATTCGTCCTCCCACCGAAGTGTAGTGTGTAAAAAAAAAAAAAAAACAACATTTGGTGATTTGTCGGCAGGGAGATTAACTGTCCCTGTAGAGGAGGCTGATGGCCGAGAGAAAAACCAACCACCTTGCCGCTGCCGCTTAAGGCAGGCTACCAACAGGAGTTTCAGATCGGCGCGCACAGCGATCCTGAAACCCTGTGATCGCAGAGAAGGACCAAGTCTGAGACCCTAACCTCTGTGTACAAGGGGCCTTAGCTGAAGCTGTCACCAGGACTTTTTGTCCACATAGCGTGGCAAAAACAGCTCAGCCCCAAAAGGAACGCTCCCAGCACCAGTCGACATGTAAGTTGGTGTAAGGGAGGTATCCAAAATGGCTGCCGTGGACCAAGGAGGCTGGGACGCCATTTAGTCAACACCTAAAGAGAACTGTGTCATAGGAGAAATGAGGCAACTATCCCTGCAGGGGAGTCAGGGAACGTAAGAAACACTTAGCCTTGAAACAAGGATCCTCGGCCGAGCCGGTGCTGGCCAATCTAGGATGTTTAGTGGACATCCTAGGAACTGACCCAGAATTAGCCTCCAATGGAGGAACCTCGGCAGAGCCGGTACTGGAAGGCCTGCTGCTGATCACCTTCTTTGCCCCCTCAACAGAATCGGTACCAGCACAACCTCGAGCGTGGGACGGTTTAGGAATGTATCCTACCGACAGAACCCTCAGAGGATCCCTCGACTGCGTCGGAACTGTATTTAGAGGAACCTTGGGTTTTAACCCGGGACATATAGCTCCCTCAAGAGGGGCCTCGAGCCGTGGCTTGGTGTGACAAGCACCAGAAACTGAGATCTCAGGGCATACCCCGGTATCCAGAGCCAAAGATGAACTGAGCTGAACCTTAGCACCCAAATGGTGAACCGCGGAACCACGTCTGGTTTTGGCAGGTCCTCTGAGGAACCCTCAGAGAACACTCTGGTGCGCCCTTGAGGCACCTCTGCGGAATCCCTGGTAACAGAGCTACACAAGCTCATCCCGGTCATGGAATGCTCTCACAGAGCGGAGCTGCTCATCGCCGTCCTCATCCGCATAAGGCTCATCCCAACGAGGCGAGAACAAAAGACTGGTCCTCCACGCCTACCCCCTCAGGTTTTAAAAAGAAAACTGAATCGGAGCAGCCGGGGTGGAACAGGAGTGAAAAGACGCTTGTAAAACGTCCTCATAGGGAGAGTGCACTAGCATCTGAAACTTCCCCAAAAAAAAAACTCATCCTCAGCCAAGGGCTTAGGTGTCAAAGAGAAAGAAACCACTCGTAAAAGATACCTACCCCCCCAACACAAGGAGGATGGTTGCCAGGAGGGTCCACCACCGGCCGGGTCCACATAGATCAGTGGAGCAAAAGCCAGAGAGGGCGAGACAGTATGAGGCAGCAGAGTCCACGTACGCCTGTCAAAGAAGGGCTGGACGCGTTACTATTGCCGAAAGGAAAGTTCCCAGCACCAGACGTTGCGAACGTAGGTGTAAGGGAAGTATCCCAAAATGGCCGCCGTAGGCCACACAGGTTGGGCCGCCATTTTGTCGCCACCTGAAGAGAACTGCGTTACATGTGCAGCTGAGGCAATTGACTCCTCAGGAGAGCACTTTAGCCATACAAGGATCCTCGGCAGAGCCGGTACTGGGAGGTGTCAGATGTTTAGTCAACATCTTTGAACCAGTCTCAAAATTAGCTTCCAACAGAGGAACCTCGGACAAGCCGGTACCAGAGGGAATGCGGTCCGACACCCCTCTGCCTTGACAGAACGGGTACCACCACGACCCTGTGCGTGGGACGGTTGAGGACAATACCTCACCTACAAGACCCTCAGAGAAGGCCTCTCAGATCTGTCGATATAGACTTTAGCCTCCACAAGAGGAACCTCAGGTTTCAACCTGGTTACAGCGGGGGAAAGCTCCAGAAACTGTGACCTCAGGGAGAACCTTGGCATCCCAGCACCCACCCAAACTGGGCTTAACTTTAGCACCGTGATGGCGAACTTCGGAACAATGTCCGGTACTGGCAGGTCCGTCAGAACCCTCAGAGGAATCTCCGGTACGCCTGTTAGGCCCTTGGGGCACCTCAGGGGAAACCCTGGTGACAGGGTCAGAGTGCATAAGTCTTTGAAACTTCCCAAAAAAGGCATCCTCTGACAAAGACGCAGCCAGGAAAGCAAGACCGTATGCGGTAGTGGCATCCGAGCGTGCCAATCATAAGAAGGGCGGAACGGGTTTGCACTGAACCGTGGAAACGGTTGTCCACCAAAAGAAGGTTCCTAGCACCCGCCGTCGATAGTGTGGGTGTAAGGGAAGAATACAAAATGCCCACTGTAGACCACGTGGGAAGGCCCGCCATCTGAGGAGAACTGCGTCATATGTGTGGATGAGGCAGGCATCTCCACAGACTGGTCGGGAGACTTGATCAAAGCTTTAGCCTTGATACAAGGATCCTCGGCAGAGCCGGTACTATGGGGCCTTGGATGTTTACTGGACATCCTGTCCCTTGAATTAGCCTCAAAAGAGGAACCTCAGTGAAGCCGGTAACAGAGGAGTTACGGTCAGCAACCTCTCCCTGTGCCCCCTCAACAGAACCGGTAATGCTGCGAGCGTGAGAAAGTTGAGGAATCTACCTCACAGACAAGACCTTAACAGCAGGCCTCTTAGTTCTGTTGGTACACACCTTAGCCTCGTTAAGAAGAACCATGGAACATAATCTGGTCTTTATAGCTCCCCCGAGAGGGGCCTTGAACTGTGGTTCAGTACGGAAAAACTCAACAGAGGCCTTAGGGCGCACCCCGGTGTCTGTGTGGGAAGCTCCAGACAAGGAGACCTCGGAGCAAACCCAACTGCTCAGGACAACTAGGCTGGCTATTAGCACCTGATTGGTGAACCTCGGATCGTGATCCAGTGTAGGCAGGCCCCTTGCGGGAACCCTCGGAGAAAACCCCCGGTACGCCTATTAGGCCTGCGGGGCACCTCAGGGGAAACCCTGGTAGCAGAGCTTTTAAAGCTCCTCCCGGACTTGGAGGACCCCAGGAATGAGTCCCCGGCCAGGGTGCCCTGAAAAGTAAGGAATTTACTGGGTGTCTCTTCTTTCCGTCGATGAAGAGTTGGAAATGTGATGGAGGAACCTACTGGAAGATCTCCTCCCACCGACGAAGACGACGCTGAAGTGCCCGTACCGAAAGGGAGTCGCAGAAGTAACACGAGTCCCCAACGGTGATCCGGTCCCAGACACTCCAAGCAGAGAAATGGGGATCCACCCTAGCGAAGAGACGTTCGCAAGAGGAACAAGTGACAAATCCCAAACGATCCGGCATAGACGGAGGACTACGCGACCGCAGAACCGGAGCAGGAGAGAAGGGCAACGGGAAAAGAAAAAGGTTTTCCTGGTGATGCAAGTGCTTCCAGCCCCGACCGCGTGGAGAAAAGGACTGAAGAGACGTTGCGTGGTGCAGAGCTAAGGAGGGTGGGGTTACGGCCGTGTGCGGTACCTCACGTTAAAAGAGCAGGACACATTTTTCAATTTCATGCTTTCTTACAAAAGTGCTCTGGTGCCGTCCCACTAGACGGAACGTCGCAAAACTATAGAGGAAAGGGGACGGGACATAGAAATATGGAGAATTACATTCCTCGTTTCCTCCAGTTCTCACTTTTTTTCTGGAGCCATTTGGAGTGTAGATTTATTTTGTTCCACTTCAGTTACTGCACGTTTTTCTCCTCGATCATATGGCGTCGAAGTTTTAGTCGGGGATTGAATCCTGTGGGATAATTACCCTACATGATCTTTTGAGATGTCATCTACACACTGTACGTCATTTTGGATTGTCTCTTGTTCGACATCAGATTTCATGTTCAGTACCAGTACTACTTTTGTAATTTGTTGTGCATTTGACGATTGGATTTTTCCGTTTGTTGCATCAGTACTTTTGGTGCCCTTTGGCAGCTGGTCCACTCGAGCTGGTATCACCACTAGGTCACACTGTCCTGATGCTAATAGTACCTCGTTATCAGATACTTCTTGCCATGTTTGCTGGTCAGACTGCACCAATTTCACGACTTTTTGGTTTATGTTTGTCTTAACCATGTCCGATTTAGTTTGTTCTTTTGCCTTGAAGTGCCATTGATTGTGAGTCTGACAAAGATTTTGTCCGCAGCTTTTGCCTGACCCCATTTAATTTGAGGTGGTTTGCTTTGGGGCTATTCAGCATATTGTCTTTCAAATTGTCTTTTGAAAGTGGATTATCCTTTGCCATTGTTTACAACTTTGTTGGACTTAATTTAGAAGACACTTTAGTGCTACCTCCATGCAATTCCCCAACTTTTATGTTTGCCTGCACGGGGTCCATCATTAGTTGTGTTTGTACTGTTGTTGTCGATGGTATCAAGGGAGTTGTAAGGGGTTGGTTAGGCAATCGTTCAGTCAGATTGTCTGTGAAGTACCGAAGTGCATCCACGAATGTAGGGGAGTCCACGCTGTTTGCGTAACCATGGTTCAATTCATGTTCGTGATCTTTTGTTTTACTGGGTTTATTTTCATTTGACTGGACGTCGGCTGTTCGGCGAGCGTGCAGGACACGTCTCCCACGTCCAAGACCCCAACAGCTCCACGCACCTCCACCACGCTCAAACCTTCCTTCTGCAAGGGCGAGTCCCGAGTCACCTCGGGCCCTCCTATGCATGCAGCGCCACATGCATGCGCGAGCTCCGCCGCGAGTGACAGTCATCAAGGTAAGTTGGGGAGGGCTGTGGGGATTGTTGCATCAAACATACCTTGAAGGTTGCCTGAGGGGACAAAGCTGTGGTCATCCGGCCGATCCAGCTGGTCTTGATATTCCTGACGCAATGTTATATCTTCTGCGCCGTTGACCTCAGGTTTCTGTGAAGTTGTTTCCGGGTCGGTCGTGCAGGCAATGATACGGAGAGTGCTTCGGTCAGAAGGGCACAACACACGCAAGTCGCCTGTAGCTTCGGAGCCATACAAGTTAGTTTGGTGCGACTCTAGGTTCCAAGGGCTGGGTTGTTGACACCCAGCTCCATTTCAGTCTTCAGAAACCCTTCTACCAACACTCTACCAACACTCTACCAACACTCTACCAACACTCTACCAACACTCTACCAACACTCTACCAACACTCTACCAACACTCTACGTCCAGGTGTAGGCTTTGTAGGCCGGAACCTCCCTCAGTATTAGAGCAGAAGAAAATAATCAAGCAACAGTGTAGCAGTCCACGATCTGCAGTGTAGCTTAGCCTGCCACACTCTGCCAACATTAGTTTTGTTTAGTGTGAGAGTCAGGATACATTTGCACACAAGGACAGCTTTTCATTTTAATGACATCCTGACACAGACAAATCCTTATCTTTTGATTTCGAGGTATGTCCCCCAAACGATTTTTATTTAATAAATGTCTTTTGTTCAAAATATGACAACTTTGTGTACGGTTTTCATTTCTGACGCCAGACAGCACCCTGTGACGAATCTGTTGACTTTGTCCCTTCTTCCCTAGTGGTAGCCACCCCCTTTGAGGATAGGGAAATGAGCCTGCTAAGCAAATTCTTCCCTAGGGGGGTGGGTTTGGGGAAGACGGACATCACTGGGAGTTAGTCCCCTTCAGTGGACAAGGACTCCCATTTCCATGGGCAACTCCCTAGACACCAGATATTGTCTGCCTACATGGGAGACAGTAATACTGATAATGCATCTACGTGTGTGGCTCAAGATAAGACGGACAAGACCACCTCTCTGTGTTTGGCTCAAGGCAATGATGAACTTTACACCTGTCTGACAACCTCTGGTGAACGCCCTCTCTCATTACAGGAATGAGAATAAAGGGCCAAAGACCCTTGAGTGGAGGTGGAGACACCAAGCGCAGAGGCGAGTCTCTAACGCGAGTACATCAGCAAGGGGCGGAGCAGCGCTGCACAGCAGAGCCAGCTGTGGCAGGGAGCTACGTAAGTGCCGAAGGGAGAAGCCACTGTCCTGATACAGTGGCATATTGGGGCTGATAAGCCCAGGAAAACCAAAACGAAACCTACCTGGAGGCATGACCACGCTGAGGATGTTGTGGGCCCGGTGCCCGCTAACTATTGCCGAAAACAGGAATTGAGGGAGGAGTGAATGCTCCACTTACACAAGGCAGCAGAAAGGTGAAAGAATGCCACAATGAGCAGAACTCAAAGATCATTCGTACACAGAAGACTGGCAAGTGGGTAGTAGCACCTCCAGAAGATGCACACCATCAATGGAGCAGACCCTGCAAAACAGAAGGTACGGAGGTTGCCCAGATCAGAGGGAACAGAGAGAGCTAAGTGAAATTCAGGGTCACTGAGGCCCCGAAAGACTAAATAGAAAGATAAGGGTTACGAGAGCCTGGGAAACTCAGAGGATAAACCTCCAGGAGGGTCCAAAAACCCACAAGAGCTGAGAACCACAAATAGAAGAGAGGTGTTAAAGATACCCCAGAGAGTGAAGTAGTGAGGCAAAGAAACCCAAGGGAGCCAGAGAGACCCGTTAAAGAAAGCAAAGAACAGAAAAAAGAGGATCTCGGAGGCACCCAAACCCTGTATCTAGTGAGAAGTGAGAAGAGAGCAACACAAGTGATGGAGAGGGATCAGAGAAATAACCCTCCATGTAAGGAACTTTGGTCATTTTGTTTTCTCTGGAATTTAAGACTGTTTTGTTGTGTAACTTCAGAGACCTGGGGAACTTTGGTAAACTGCCAGGAACTGTGAAACCAGGAGAACTATTAATCTGAAGAAATTTGAAATCAGGAAAGATTACGGGAACCCCTTGGAAATATTCCAGTTTCCATCACGGAGTGCCAGGCACTCCACCTACATTTTTTATTTTTCCCCTAGGCGGTAGGGCCAGTTTAGTGGATAGGTTTGGACACAGGACTTTTTCTTTTGACTATTAACAAGCACCTTTTTTTAGCTCGATAGGAAGGGAACCCCACTTTTAGCAATGGGGTTAGAGAGGCGTTTTTCTTCTTTTTGTTCAATAAAGACACTTGAAAAGTGTGTCTCTAGTCCAAGTCCTTCTGGATTGTCACAGCCCCCTGCTGTCATAAAGGTCTGAGATCTGCTGCAGCACGAGAATATATCCAAGATGGGAAATCCGTTGGAGGACACATTCCATTTGATGTTTCTGTATCTGTGGCATGCCGCAAGAGCTGTACCAATAAGTTCAAATGGATTGAGCAGCACAGCTATTTATTTATTTTTACATCTGTAAAGCACACAAAAACCAACAGACATCAGGGCTCAGTATGCAAGAGGGGAAGAGGATGAGGGAGGCAGAAGGGGAAGAGGATGAGGGAGGCAGAAGGGGAAGTGGGAAGGAAGGGAGGAAGCGAAGGTTACATAGCAACGTGGTAAAGAAGCATGCAAAGTCTTATTTATAAAGCTCTAAAATAGATTCAAAAGTACAAACATCCTTGGACAATGCAGTATGCAAACAAACAAGGTCTTTACTCGAGATGCTAGTTGTTCGCACGAGCGGATCCCTTGAATGGTAAGAATTGTATGGTTGATATCCCAAGGTGGGAGGGGACGTCATGTTGTATAAAACATTTCTATAACCAACATAATGATGTGAGGAAGATTTAAAAAAAAAATCTTAATCACTGGCAACAATCTGGGTAATCTTCCACACCACTATTTCTTATGCCATCTACACCATTGCAAGAGGTCCAGCGATATGTAAATTAGTGCAATACCAATGGGAGCAGTCCAGCCAGAACTGCTACGCCACGTTTCCTCTGCGCATCGACACAAGCAAACCCAGACATGTTTCACCCTTGTTTAGCCTCATCAGTAGGGTGTAGCTTTGTTCCTTACAGTGCAGCGAGCAAGGGGCCTGTATTTTAGCATACAGAGACAAACTAACTAAAAAGAGTGATGGGTGGAAGGTTTTGAATAGATCTGGACTACTGACAGTGCACTGGGCAATTATCTTCACCAGAGTTTTCTGGAAAGAACTATATGAAAGGACCTGCCGAGGAAGTTCTACATGCTGGATGAAAGAAAGAAAATGGGACTTCTCATCGATATCACATTTCCTTAGCTATATGGTCATTCGCATATGGGAGCATCGCAATTAAAGCACATGCCTCTGTTCTTTCTCATGCTCCATTTCACATTCACTGAAGTGCAATGTCCAACCCGCTTCTGGGGTTTTGAGAAATACTAAAGTATTTAGCAAACATCAGATTTACATCTTACAATCCCACAAGGGCTGCTTTATATATTGACTTTTCAAAATACCAGGTGTGTATTAAAATGACAAATTACAGAAATATTTAAATTGCATTTCTATAGGAGCATTATTAGGAGTGTGAATGACACCAGGTGAACAACAACTCCACACTGGTAGTGTTGGCACAAAATCTACTATGTAGAAGGCATTAATCCTTTATATGTACTGAAGTGGCGCAGTCGGGGGCCATTTGATCAATGTAGTTTTTGCCTTTGTTTTATTGTACAACAATGTTTTAATGTTTGCACTGATTCTTGTTGGCTATAAAACAATATCTGTAAGACAGAAGAGTCAGAAAACAATGACTTTGCTGAAGTCAGTATATCTTTGGAGTCTTATCAGGCATTTGTGGCGAGTTATGATAGGCGAGTGAGACCTACATGCTGCCTATAATAGATATTCAATTAAGAGTCGTTTGGGTTTGTATTTTGCATCACAACAACGTGCCAAAACATGAAAAGGAAAAATAAAAATCCTTAACTTATAGTGGATTTTTGTTTCTGTTTCATTGAAGTTACAGCACTACAATCCAGTGTTTACCATGTCTCACAATCACTTAGAACTCTATGAAAAACGACCCTGGTCCAAACGATTTCTCCAGCACTGTTTTGCACTTATTGATTGCACTAATGCTTACAGGCTACGGAAGCAGCTTTTGTTCCTATTTTAAACACACTCAAGCCGAGCGCCAAGGGAAGTGAAGGATACTCTAAAAGAACACTCGCTCCAAACTGACAAAATGGCTGCTTCCCGCTCACTGAATGCCAGTGCGGGATATTAGCACGGTTCACCTGGAGCAGCTAACATTTATTAATACATTACAAGCATACATTCAACAATATTAGAACCTTTGACGAAATCAGGTTGAGTGGTTGCACTGGGAAAGTCTGATAAAGGCATCCCTACCCAGCACGGTGTAGGATTCTCCTGTAAAGCGATCTCTGCTGCCCCTCACCAGCGATGGTCTGGAGGTAACCGAAGTTCTTTTGGGCGATGGTGTACCACTTCTACAAGAAATCAAACAAAGTATTAGTACACAATGCCAACAAAGGCAGGATGATGCAAGTCGTTCCAAAGCACCCTCCACTCCACACCCTACCAGAGACTGGGTAATCTGCGCCCCACTCTTTCCTCCAATGGTTGCTTGTAGATCCCTTGCTACCAATTAGCCCCCTTTCCCCCTGTTGGCTCCCCGCTTCTCTGCGTCCCTCACCATGTTCTTCCCCGCTGCAATGTAAAGTGCTTCATTGCTTCCCAAAGCTAGGTTCGAAACTCAATAAATGCCTTAATTACAATAATAATAAAAAGTACTTGCACAGTAGAAACAGAATCCACAAAGAACTCTGGTATTGCAACCAATTCCGCACACACAGTGAAGAAACACTTTAGCATGCAGTAATTTAAAAAGGTTTGTAGCGGGTTTGTGAGGCCGCTTGAGAGTTTTAAATCTCGATGCAGCAACATTTGCCCATGCCAATATTAGTTCTAAATTCAGTGATGGGAGTGGAAAAAGGAACTAGTGTTACTCTGGCTGCATCCAAAAGGGAGGGAGTGGGATTGTCGGACAGATGGTTGGGGGAGCGTGGGGCTACAGGTGTCAAGTGGGTCGCGGTTGGGGGCTGGGGGCGACCAGGATCACAAACTTTGGCTAAAATTGTTGGATTTCAAGGTCTACAATAATAATTTATTATAGAGTTTACTTACAAAAACCACCAATTGCATAATAATGCAACACGGCCACATTTAAATACTTATAGCAACATTTTAAGCTAAAAGAATATCATTGTAGCTTTCATTTTCACATCCTGAATGGTAAACTATAAGTTCCAGAAAGCAAGATAAAGCCATTCTGAAAAATCTGGTTAGCCCTGTATTTTCAGCGATTTAAGACAGGTAATAAAAGACGTTATTTAATAAAGAAAGATCTGCAGATTCCTAGTCACGAACCTCTAGCTCGTTGTTGATGTTGAAAACATTTGATTAGTTAAAGCTGTCCTGGGAGGATAGCTCAGCGGCAACGTGCTCACCTTGGAAACAAGACGACACGAAGCAACACATGTTCGATCCCCGAGTCCACGCATAGAAACCTCCGGGTATTAAGCGCATTATAAATAGGCATCTAAGAGATATAGGGCCTCATTCCGAGATTGGAGGTAGTTATGGCGCTATTTGCGCCATGACTGCCTCCAGTAACGGTACCGGCACCGGTCTCGTTCAATGGGGATTTACCGGTGTAGTCCGACCTTTGTGGAACCGGTAAGTCCCCCATTGAAAAAGCCATTCCCAATTCCCATTTGAGCCCACACAGGGCTCAATGGGAATGGGGAAGTAGCTAATAACGGTACCGCAATTTGCGGTACCGTTATTAGCTCTGAAGTCCCTTAACGGGTCCCGTCCATAACGCCAGGCGTTAAAGGAGGGACCCGATAAGGGACCTCGTAGTAGGGCGGTAAGAGATTACCGGTGCCCGGTATCCCTTACCGCCCTACTCGGAATGAGACCCATATTCCTGTAACAGCGCCTCGATGCCCCTCGGCTATGTGAGCGCTTTAAAAATGCAAATAAATAAAGCAACTTTATTTTGTGTGCATGTCAAGATAGCATCATGGATATAAACAAATCTTAAATGGGTGCTTTGTGTTGCTCACTTTCCTCATCACGGATTTGCAAGGTAACTAGTGCTTTGCAAGCTCGGAGTTGGAAATGTCCCATCATGCATATGAAAGGCTCTGCCACTGAAAAGTGTTTACAGCTTGAGCACCTGAGCCACGGACCCGGTGTGTGGGTGTCTGCCTAGATGTGACTTGGGAAACTGGTACTTGAATGTCCGACCTGAGCCGATGGAATAATTGGCTCGGGAGAAAGAAAAAAGCGTCAAGGACGCATTTCTTGAGTTTTGAACTCAAGGTATGCTCTGTAAAAAGCAAACGAACTAGTGGTAAGGAGTACCAATGATTTATACATCACCTCCAACTCTGTCTATATTACGAATTTATGTGGGTGAAATGGTGCGTTTTATTTTGCGTTTCTCACTGGTGGACAATCCGTCATTCATGGGTAACACTGTAGTCCTTTCAACTGCATGTTTTCCAACATGAAAGGACCTCAAAAACATCACAGAATACAATTGTTATGTAACCGGCTGTCTAGCATTGCCGTATAACGCCTTCATGGTAATCCAGAGCGTGTAGTCCCATTGGAAATGTATTTTGAAAACCATCCAATTCAAAGACACCATTGAGGAAAAGAATGTTGGCAAAGAGAAATGTAAAGTGCTTAAATGGTTGGAAAAAAGGAATAGGGGGAGGGGTGTTAAAAGGTGAGGTGGTGGAGTGGCTGAGAAGAGGTTTAGTGAGCGAACCCACCTTTTAAAAAAGGACAAACCATGATCCTCAAAAAAACAACAACGAAATGAAGGGCAAATATAGCTCATTCTCCTTAAAGGGAAATTCGAATTTGTTGCAACTATAAACTCTTGAAATGGTCTGATGTTGGACAGCGCCAGGATTCCTTAATAGAATTGCATTACATGACAGGAATAAGCCCTTACCAGGCATGTGTGTGTGTAGAACTTAAAAAGTTATAAAGTAAAGGATGTAAATAGTGTTCCAGAAGACCCATTTACCAGCATCCAATCAGACATGCACAATATGCTATGCTCAGCATTGCTTGCATAAGCATGTTTTGAACAGCAACATTTTGATGCCTGGTTATAAAGGTTGAAAAAAACAATGATTGACAAAAACATTGATGCATAAACATTGTATGATTTTGCGAGTTAATTAAATCTTGCGAAAATGTGCCATGCTTTGGGGGGTGGGGAGGGATGCAAAATAGTACGTTTCCCTCCAAAACATAGGAAGAAATAATGTAGGCAAAAAATACACCAAAAAATCAACTAAAACAAGAACATTCGAAAAATATGCGAGGAGGAATGTGATGGGGAGGAGCTCTGCTCTTCCCCAGATAACAAAAAACGATCCGACACAGAAAAAAAGCATCATGAAAAAAGGTTGTCTAAAACATGAAAGACCTCGCTGCCATTCTTGCCGCCAAGCACTAAAGCCCGGACTGAGTGGGAATAAATAATGCAGTCATCTCTCCACCCGAGTGGCTGGGTGGGAAAAGATAAGAGGGGCCCGTTTTATAGTCCATCTACCCAGTAGGGTCATTTGAAGCCCACTCCCTGTCTGTGGGAGAATTCACCCCAGCCCCCCCTTCACGGATCCCTCCACACACTGCAGATGCTTCACTTGTAACCTGCCCAATTTCAGACCATTTTACAGTTACAATTGGGCAGACTTTCTCCATGCAGTGCCAGCTTTGACATTTGGAGTCAGATGTACAGGTGAATCAGAAAGGGGCATGCCCCCATGTTGATTCGGCTTCTGCTGGCATTACTTGGGTGCCGCTTGACAGCAAAACAAGAATGGCCAAAGCCAATAGGCCTGGCTTTGAAAATGTGAAGGGTAAGATTAAAAAAGGTGTATGTACTGTGTCCATTTGAAAAGCCAGACCAAAGGGTTTTGCCATGCTTCTTTAACAGGTATTTGATATTGAATTTGGTTCCAACAAGCAGCAGGATGGAGAACAGTCATTTAATAGGAGCATTTTTAGAATTATGTATTGACATTGAAGCATGAGGTGTGTGTGTGGTTGAAACAATATTACAGAATTCATTATGTAATCAGGCAGGATGGGGACATCTAACTGGCATTAGATTGTACAATGGTTTTTGTACATACGAGCTGAGCTGTTCATGGAGTAACATACCGCGTTCTAGCATATCTTGAAGGTCAATATCGGTCGGTAATTCAGAAGGTCACTTCTGTCCCCTTCTTAAATATCAGAATTACCACTGATAACTTCCTTCATTGAAAAGGCTAAACGTATAGGTAACGGTCTTTTGAATTTGAAACGCATTTTTGTATCAGATGGAATGAGAGGTATGTGCGGTGCCTGTGTGTATGGTGAATCTAAAATCATGCGTAAATGTCACATTTAATCCATCCGTTTTTCTGTTTGGTCAATCCAATGCTTTTTTGTGCAGTTTACATTATATATTTTTGGGTACAATATTTATCATTCTGTCCATGACCGTTGTTTCTTGCTCGCCTGTGTGTATTACATAACAGTCTTCACAAAGATTTTCTTGTGTATCCTGGGTCGAATCTTTCAGTCCTCTGTAATTTCTTTCATCGCTTCCCAACATGGAACGCCGCCATCCTGAAAGAAAAGTATAATGTAAACTGCACAAAAAAGCATTGGATTGATCAAATAGCTATTATTAGGATTACTATTACCTTGATAAAGCCCAAGCAGCTGTGAAACTTATGCACGTGCCTTGCACTGGGAAAAAGTTGGCACTTTGTACCAAAGCAAAATAAGCAGTACAAAAACAAAGAAAATATTCTCTGAATACATAATACATGGCTCTAGTGATGGAAGACATAAGGCCAGAGCGCAGGGACCAAACTTTGCATATCTCTCTGTGCAATTCTGTATAACCCAGACTGACTAGTGAGTATCAGTCCATGCCAAGAACTGCTGCCACGCCACAGAACCAATTGAACTACCTAACTTAAAATCGAAGGGAAGACGCACTACCTTATACTCACTACACCTAAAACTTTGCAGAATTAACATTCTCAAGTTTGACATGAGGTACAAAGTATAGGGACGTCCAGGCAAATATGCCACAAACCTTCCAGGATTGCCCAAGCACACTCCCCAGCGCCACATGCATCCACCATTATATTGTGTATTAAATTACAATTCTCAAATTCTGTCTTGGAAACACAACCCAATTTTATCTCCTCCCTTTTTCAGAACCATGGTCCTGCGGTTATAATGGGGAAATCCAAAACTACATGTCCCAGACTGCAAAGTTAAAGCCACAACTGCACTAAGTCTCCCAAAAGGAATAGATCATTTTGTCCTATGTATTGAAGGGGTTGTGTTCAGACCACGGTTCTCTGTATTCACCAAATAAATACAATGTTTATACAAGGGAATGAGGGTGTGTGGAAAAAAGCGCGATTTCCAGAGAGCGCTGGGTGGTTCCTGAGAGAAAGTGGGGGGGTGGGGGGAAGAGATATCGCAGGGCGATCCTCAGAGAAAAGAGGGGGAAGAAAGCGAGGGGGAGCTCTTCAGAGAACGAAGGGGAAAAAGTGAGAAACATATTGAGATCCCAATAAGTGGCGAACTCTACAGGTCAAGTGAAGTCCTTTTTTTGTAAAAGTAAGAAAGGAAAGAGAAGAACCAATGGTGCTTTTTAGTTTTGGTTATTAGTTGGTGTTAAAGCGCCACCTATAGGCCAAAACTAATTGTAGTACAACGCTTGTAGGTGTTTGTTTATTTACCCACCCATTGACTGCTGTGACAAATCGTGTCACTTCTCCCCAGAGGGGAGCCTTTCCTTGTGAGAGTATGAAGGTGAGCCCACTACTCGATGCCCTCCCTAAAGGTGGAGGCAAATGGGACCTCACCAAGAGAGACTCTCTCCCATGAAGACAAGGACTCCCGTTCAGAGTAGGAACTCCCTTCCCACCTGACTAAGCAACCCAACAACGTCAATGTGGTTGGGAGAAAACAGGAAGAATCCTTATACATCTGCAACTGTGATGTTTCATATGAAGACAAGTACCCGTTTGGCACAGAGACGAAGAAAACCAATGGAGTCATAACGAATATGACTAGGACGCAGAGGACTTCCATGAGAGGCTGGGGAAGCCATAGACCAGCGTCATATAAATGGGAGGAGGGAGAGAACCTCAGAGAGACCCAGGAGTTTCAAACCAGCTGTCTGAGGGACACAGGTGAACTTGAGAGAATGCTGCTTCCCAAGCAGGGCAGGCGCTGGAAGGAACAGGTGCCCGAGCTGCACTATTTGAGGGACAGACTAGCGAGAATGTCAACCTGACTCGAGTCCCAGGAGGGACACACGAGTAAGGCTGGAGAGGAGCTGCAACAACAGGTGCAAGAGTTGCACTTTTCGAAGAGCAGACTCGCGAGAGTCTGTCAAGATGACTTGAGTCCCAGGAGGGACCCGCGAGAGAGAAGTAGTGGGCCCCTCTTGTTTGTACCTAGTTTCTAAGCCGGTTACCCTCTCTGCATTTCCCTCTGGGCAGTTAGTAGCTTTTTGCAGGCTACAGCTATACTAATTAATTCTCGCCGTAACGTGGGCTAGAGAGCTTACCATACCCCCGTGATGGACACCTCGCCCGTAAGGTTTTCATGAAAGTATTTAGTGATGCGTTCAGTGATGTCTGTGCAGACGGCTACATCCGTGAGGAGAGAGTCGTTCAACCGCCACATCGTGGACTTTCTATTATCCAGACCATACCCGTCTAGTTTTATTGTGATCGGAGAGTGGTCCGATACTAATGCTACTCCTATGGTAGCAGCCACAATTCTGGGAACCAAGGTTTAGGATACCAAAAAGTAATCGATTCTGGAATATGTGCGATATACATGCGAGTAATGAGAGTAGTCTCTACATTGAGGGTAAAGATTCCGCCATCCATCCACCAGTTGTAAGCCTATCATAGCCTTTTTGATGGGAGCCGCCTTTGCCATTTCGGCCGAGAATTTTGGGCCAGATCTGCCTAAACCCCCCTCTAGTGTCACATTAAACTCCACTCCTAACACTAACTCCCCTTGCTGAAATTGCGCTATTCGGGGGGGGGGGGGGGAGGAAACAGGTCAGTGTAAAACTGTTTGCTGTTGATTGGGGCCATATATTGATACCAATGTGAGGTCTTTCCCTGCTATGTGCATTACTACCCAGGTATATCTTCCGCTGGTATCCTTTACTACCTTTATACGCTCATATCAGAGGGATTTCACTATTAAGATTGAGACTTCTGCTTTTTTGCTAGCCGATGAAGCATAATACTGGTGCGGGAACCATCTAGAACTCATTCTCACTTCATCTTGGGTCAACAAATGAGTCTGTTGAAGGAGAGCAATGTCTACTTTAAGGTCGACCAGTTTTGCCAAAACACTTTTTCGCTTCCTGGGTGAGTTTAGGTCCTGAACATTTAAGGACACTATCTTTAGGTCCACCATAATTTACAACCTGATAGTCGAGCCTCTTCAAACCATTTCACCCATTGGGTCCTCCTGTCTAAACATTGCTGGTACACAACCTTGCCTTCATATCCCTCATCCCTCCATTTCAAGCATCGCCTCATGTTTCTCCTCTCGCCCATATATTGCCTCCCCTTTACTTTTGGAGCGAGTGAACCCACATTCAAGGTAAAAATAAACATAAATCAAAGATTTAAATAACCATGGATAAACACAACCGAAAAATTTGTGTAACCTCCTATGAGGTCTTCTTCAAGCTCTTTGCTTGAACAAGGGTTCTTGGTCCTAACACCCTTAGAAGTATGAACAACTTGCAATAGTAACCAATCTGCTGGTGCCGTCCCAATTATCTGCATTGTGTTGCAGTACTTTTGTGAACCTGTTTTAAGGCCATTACTTGTGTGGAGGATTCTATCCCAGCAAAGATTGCATTGGAACATTGGGAGATTTTTGGTCCTTTTCTTCTAGGTTTGACCAATGCCACATTTTCTTATAACCATGTACCAGCCATTGTGAAGAACGTAACTGTTACCCCTTGATAAAAAAACCCGGACAGAATTAAAAAAAAATGTAGTAACCTAAGGCCCATAACTAATGTGCCTTTTCTTCTGAAATTGGTTTCCAAATTGGCAACTATTCAGTTCCAAGAATATGTAGAGAGCCACAAAATTGTACACCCAAAGCCATCAGGTTTTAGAACTTCACATGGTACAGAAACCGCCTTCTTCGATCTGCAGTCAGAAATGTTGGATATTGTAGACAGGAGCAAGTCGGGGCTGCTGATGCTATTGGACTTCGGCAGCTTTCAATGTTGTAGACCAAGAAAAATTAATAACTAAACTGGCAGTTCATGGAGGGTGTTCAAATTGAGCCATTAATTGGATTAGGTATTTTCTCCTGGATAGGAAATCTAAAATAGTCTGGGATCAGGGGTGCTCGAAATCAGAGATAATCCAATGTGGTGTTCCGCAGGGAGCATGTCTCTCCCCTGTTCCATTTAACATACTCTGCCGCACCTTATGTGATGTCTTATATGCACTGAGAGTGCCTTTTTCTAACTATGCCGACGACTCAGCTCATCAGAGCTGAGTGGGGTCTATGATAAAGATCTGGAAAATATAGAAAGAATATACGAAGCTATCCAGGTCTGGATGACAACAAATGGTCTCTGTCTCAATGCAAATATGAAAGAGTGCCCAATTTTTGGGTCTTCTCAGACACGGTCTAAACTTGCTGAGAGGCCTTGTATGAGGGCTTCACTATAGAAGATCCTTACATTAAAGTTGTTCCCAAGCTGAAGACCCTGGTAGTGATCTTGGAATCATCATTGGGCACTGAAGCCCACGTAAATAGTGTAGTCCAGAAGGCCCAGTATCATCTAAGACTGCTGAGATTAGTAAAGCCATATGTATCGGCAGTAAATTGCTTAACACTAGTAAGAGCTGTGATTATGCCTATGCTAGACTACTGCAGCGCCGTTCTTGCTGGAGCTAGTAAGGGATGCATTAAGAAACTCCAGGTCCTCCAGAATGATGCTATAGGATTATTAAAGGTACTACAAGATGGAATCCAGTATCCATACATAGGAAGGAGTTTCATTGGCTTCCAGTGGATGCTAGAATATGTTTTAAAGTAAACAACATTGTACACAAGTGCCTGTATGGGAAAGCACCCCAATAACTGCAGGAAAGGCTGCCAATGGAGCGCATTGCCAAAGCCACCAGGTCAAAGGATTCTATGCATCTGGCTCGACCAAGATGTAAAAGAGTCCGATGAAATGGACGATCCTTTGTCAGCCAGGCTGCAGAGATGTGGAATAAACTCCCTTTGAAAATGCTTTGTGAAGTAAATAACTCCACGTTTAGGCAAAATCTAAAAACACTCATTTGCCTAGGTTGTAGGGTGTTCGTGATGTTGATTTGTTATCTGTGTATGCGCCCTGATGCCTGCGGGCTCTGGTGCAATATAAGCAAATAAACAAGGTAGCCAGTCCCGGAGAATTTCCAGTCTATTCTCTAATGAGTGGCTGTTATGAGGGTAACCACCTCTTGCCCGTTTGTCAGCCTGATGCCTCCTCGTCTTCGCTCCTTCTCCTTCAGTCCATTGATGGCCTTGTGCAGTCATAGTGCCCGCTCTTCCTTTATTTGGATTGCGACCATTGGGGGGAATCGATGTTTCAGGCGTCTGTTCATCCGGTATATGAATCTCTGCTTCCGGAATCTTCAAGGCCACTACTGCTGCCCTCTGCGTAGTGTACTGATGTCGAGAGCCATCCATTTGGAACAGGATTCAAAATGGGTATCCCCATTTATAGCGGATCAACCTTTCAGTCAGCCATGTTGTCAACTGCCTCATCTGCCTGTAGCGTTGTATCGTTTGCTGGGAGAGATCTTGGAACAGCTGTAGCGTCGACTCCCGAAACAAAATGTCTCCTCTAGCTCTGGCCTTTTGGAAAAGGAGTTCCTTCGTTTTAAAGAAGTGAACTGCACCAGGACACCTCCGGGACTAGGTTTTGTCTGGAAGTTGGAAAACACTGTGTGCATGATCCAATGTGAGGTCTGCTGCTTCCTCCCCAAGCAACTCCTGGAATAGGTCTCGGACATAGCCTTCAAGATCTCGATCCAAGACTTCCCTAGGCACGCCTCTTATTCGTATGTTGTTCCTGCGGGAAGTATTTTCTGTATCCTCAAGCTTTTCTTCTGCTGTGCACCTATAGGATTCTAGTGCCGACACCCTTTGCTCAAGCGGATCATAAAATTGTGTTTGCTCCAAAAGACTGTCTCTAGGTCATGCAGCTTAGATTAATTTTGCTGCACTGTGCGTGTCAGATCATGGAAAGCGCTTTTAAGCTCTTTGGCCGAGGACGCCATTTCTTTTTGCAGTGATTGAAACAGGCGTACAATGTCCCCATTCGTGGCCGGTTGAGCTTCTTCAAGTGGTGGGGGCACCTCTGATTGAGGCTTAGATTGCTGAAGCATGTCCCTGATTGTTGCCCCTGGTTTTTCCTTAGATTTGTTGGGTTTCATACTGCCCATATGCAGGTTTTCCACTCAGGGTACCAGGGATTTTCCCAGTTTGGGTGGCGCGGAGTGGGCAGATACTACTCTGCGGGTATTCCCAGGATCTCCTGCTGTTATCCCACATTGAGGCAGGTGTTTAATATGTGCCCCTCTTCCGCTTTTGGGGTGGTTCGTTTTTATAGCTGTTCTCCCACTCTGCCTGTCTGCTACGAGTGTTGGGCGCCTATATTGCCCTACATTTCAGGTGGTAAGCTCTCTGGCTTCCCCTCCCCTTCTGGGGAGCTTTTTACTGTGCATAGCGTGGACTTGTAGCTTGTATGATTATTTTGATGCCTAATGTTTGTATGCCAGGTTACTAGGTGCCTCCCAGCCACCTCGCGCCTCTTGTCTTTGTACTTTGTGGAGCTTTAATTAGCTCAGTTGTCCCACTCCCAGGAGTCTGCTGGCTCAAATATCTGCCCCATAACATCCCAGCAATGCCAGCTGTGGTGTCACATCCAATCCGAATCAGTATCCCCGTTTGCTTAATGTGTTCAGGTAAATGCACTGGTTGTAGCCATGCGCTGCTTTCCCACCCTCTGATCTGGCGGGATAGGGAGATCGCGTTAGGGGTGGCGTGCCTCTGCCTCCTACATCCAGCTCCTCTCTAGGCGCCAGTCCGTACGTTCGGCTCATAGAGCTCCTCCGATATCCTCCTGCAATCTGGGGCACCTACCCGCTGTTGCTGTAGGGTTTCGCCAGTGGTGTTACGGCTGGTCAGGCGCTGGAGAGCTTGCAACCCCTTCGGAGCCGGTTCACCTGCATGCGTCCCCCGGAGCTAGTCCGCTTCATAGACGTAGAGGTGGGAGGGAACGGGGAAGGCGAACTGACGTGTTCATCTACTGCGACTCGCTTTGCAGGGCTGCGCCGGCTCCTCTCCTCACGCTGTGCTTTCTCACATAGATGGTGCTTCCAGCTCTGCTGTGCTACGTGGCACTGTGGCCATCTTTGTGCTGCATGTCAGCTCAGGCACTCTTCACTCCGCCTGTAATTTCAGGCACTTTTGAGCTGCAGATCACATCTGCTGCTGCAGACACCTTCTGATAGCTGGATCGCATTTACAGGGGCTCGGTAACCATTTTCACGACTTCCAGCAGGCCGGTTGTCTTCGTAGGGCTGCAGAGCCTCGGAAGGTTACAACTCCATTAGGTCTCAGCCAGGCCACTCCTCCGCAATGGTGTTTTAAACCTGCAGCCTTGGAGGATTTGGTTTTTAGGTTAAATATTCACTACACTTTGACAGTCATTCAAGGCTTACATTAGAGGTATAGCTATTTCTACAGAACACAGGGTATTATGGGATATTAGAAGAGAGTTGGAAAGGTGTGAGGATGCATTAAACACAACTGCTGCAAAATATATGCAACTGACCCATCTCCTGAAACCAGACTCGATATTAAAGTAACCTTGTACAAATACAGAGATATAGCCAACAGGGAGCTGTGTTATTTTGATAGAACGGCACAGCGCTACAGGGAAGCGGATAGACCAGGTAGGTTGCTAGCGCGCACGGTCCATTTTGATAGGGGTAGCCCCAATATCCTGAGTATAATTCGTCCTGACAGCACAGTGGTTAACCTGGACAATTACGTAAATGTAGTATTTTATGATTTTTACACTGCACTACATACCAGAAAGGAAAGCCATGGCTATAAAAATCGTGAGTATCTTGCAAAGATACGTGGTCTTTTCTGACCAGGCATCAGCCACTCCATCCCCCATTGGTTGTGGAGTCCCACAAGGGTCATGCACATCCCACTACCTTCTATAATCTCTTCACTTTACCCCTATTTAATGAGTTCGACATTGCATTCACCACCTATGCTGATGATGCACAAATTCTGCTCCGTCTATCTGGTGACTGAGAAAGATCTCAACACTCTCCAGAAGACATATGCACTCATCCAGGCTTGGATGGCAGCTAACGGCCCTTGTCTCAATGGGGGACAAAAAAGAAATCTTATTGGTAGGCCCCAAAGAAACCCTGAATAAACCAGACAGCAAATACAGCACCTTCAGCATTGAGAACACTGTAATCACAGTCTCTGCTGCAGTAAAAACCCTGGGTGTATACCTGGATTCCATCCTGTCAATGGAAAGGCAAGTCAATGCCATTTCATCATCAGCAGCGCTCACAACGAAAATTATTAATGCAGTAAAACCTCACCTATCGGCCAAACACTGCCTCAACATTGCTAGAGCCATCATTGGTGCAAAGTTGGATTACTGTAATGTCCTTCTCCTAGGTACATCATCGAAAAACCTTAAACTGCAAATCACGCAAAATAATGCTCTCAGAGCGGCTCTAAGTATTCCTAGGAGAGAGCATATCTCTCAGGCTTAACAAGACGCCCACTGGCTCCCAATCAAAGAGCGCATACTCTTCAAGGCCCTTACCCTGACACGCAGATGCCTATCTAAGTCTGCTCCCTCTTACCTGGCAGAACGACTACATCAGGCGCCATCTTACAGACCAAAACGTGACCAATACTCGCACCAACTTTCAGTCCCTGCCTTCAAGACAGCCAAAGCCGGCGGTGAGAGCTTTGAGGGGTTAGCACCAAAATCCTGGAACTCACTACCACTCAAACTCAGAAAGGAAACCTCTCTCACAGTGTTCAGAAAGGCGCTGAAAACCAAGCTATTGAACTAGATTGTGCTAGAAGGTGTTCCCCTGTAACCATGGAACATTCATACTGCATTATTGTTGTGAACCTCTAACGCTTTCTGATGAGTCTGTTTTATGTAATCTTAATCGAAGAGAATATCCTGAAACAGCGCGACGATGCCTCCGGGCCGCTGCGCGCTTTATACATTTAAATAAATAAATACCTCTGACTCTTCTGTCAGCTGAGGCGAAGAACTCACTAGAAGAACCAATCAGTTTAGCAGAAGTTAAAAAAGCTATTAAAGATCTCCCGAAACGGAGCTGGCCACCAGGGGGCACACAGACGATGACCGCCTCCGTGTGAGCTCATAACCCACGGGCTCCAAAAGTGATTTGAGGCCCCCACTTTTGCCCCCCCCCCCGTGCTCAACAACGGCAGTTCGAGCTATTGGAAGCGTCCCCCCACCCTCTGAGTGAAAACCCCGACGGAAATCGGACCTCCAGTCCGAGAGAAAAGTCTGACGGAACCTGCCTCCCCCCTACCCGCGAGGACACGGACTCGAGAGGAGGCCTCGGCCCGCGGCACCTGACTCCTCCTCCTGCTCTCCCTGCAGGAGATCCACGCAGCGCAGGGACGCTGGAGTAGGCCGAGGACACCCAACCGCCCCGGCGCACTTCGGGGGCCGGCCCCCCCAGGCATCCCTGGGCGTACTCCCTGAGCAGCTGCCTCCGTATCCTGAGACACCGGCCCCGCGACGGGAAGAAGAAATCTGCGGAGGTGAGTGCCCGCCCCTCCTGAAGAGCTCCGGGCCCACTCCGCCCCCCCCCGGACTTGAACAACTGAGCGGGGGCGGCTAAAGTGGCCCTCCCTCCCCCGCATTTGCAGAGGAGCTGACTCTGCTGCAGCCAAAGGGGGCCTACCATCGGCTCAACCCCCTCGGCACCCCTCTCCTGACACCCCCCAGGAGCCCCACTGAACAGAGCGCAAGGGCCAACTGGAAGCGGCCCTAATTTTCGAGCGCAACCGTGGCCCCAGCACACCCCACGCACCGGCTATAACGCGGGTTCCCACGCTACGCAGCATCATCGCTCGTGGCCCCTTAAGCCACACTCACAGCCTAGCTGCAGGGAACCCGCACAGCGCAAAAAGAGCCGCTCATATCCCGGCCTCCACTGTCTTTAACTGGACGCATCTACGCGCTCGCTCCGGATTTCGCCGCCTGAGGCCTCTCCCCACATGGCAGCGAACTCGTCTGCGCACGAAAAGAGAAGCAGAGGGTTGGGTTGGGCCCCCTCTCCTGGGACGTGTGCCCTCCTCTGGTAAGGCCCCACCTTACGACCTGCACAGGACACGGACAAGGGGCCCTGAAACCGGGAAACAGCGGAATACATGGAGGTGCTCACCCCCCCACTGCGCCTGCACCTGGAATCCTCTCCCTGAGACCTGGCCCCATATACTCCCCCCGGAGCCCCGCCACGGCCGGTATCGATATCCAAGGCCCCCTGACAGGACACTGGACCTAACGAAGGACACAGACCAGAGCGGAGGGTAGAGCCCCTGAAGATAGGGCGTGTGCCTCCTCCCACTCCTTCTACCGAAAGAACCATTGCTGCGAGGACCACCACCCCAGCGCTCTCCAACATTCCCTACGTGCCTTTCAACACACCAGGCCCGAGAGTACGGCCCCCGAATCCGGGACGTGTGCCTCCTCGAAGGCAAGTGCTCCATGAATATTCCAAGTAAGCTTGCAAAATACGCCTACATCCCACTGCCACAGGCTCCCGACCCAAGGCCAACAATATCATTAGAAGCTGCCGAAACGGGTGCAGCTGCCACTAAGGGTGACATCGCCGCCCTCCTAAGCGAAATTCGAAACATGGGTGCCAACCTCGGCGGCAAAATGGATAAGATGACCCAAAGGGTAGATAACAGAGGAGAGACTAGAAGGAGTTGAGAACAACCAGACCTCTGTCGATACTCTAGAAGCCCAAATGGAGCTTAGAATACGAAACATAGAAAAGAGAGGACGAGATTCGCCTTAAGATCGACGATTTGGAAAATAGAGGGAGAAGAAATAACCTGCGGTTTTTTGGAATTCCGGAGAGAGAAGGGGAGACAGAAGAAGATCTCAAACAGACGATACATGATATCGTCAAAATCCTGACTGCGGACAAGGGCATTGATGAACTCAAGACCGAGAGAATCCATAGAGCTGGCGACCCCCCAGGCGGCCCGAGATCAGTCCTTGCCAGATTCCATAGATATTAGGACAGAACAAGGATACTTACTAAAGCCAGGTCTGGAGGCACTCTTATCCTTGGAGGAGCCCAGATTACTATTTTTCAGGACCTTTCATCGCTGACGCTGGCCCTGCGCTGCCTGTGTGGTCCTCTCACGAGATGGCTAAAAGAGCAAGGCATGAGGTACAGGTGGGGATACCCCTTCTCCCTTACGTTTGAACATGGAAGCAGGAAGTTCCTACTCCGCTCTGAAGAAGAAATCCAAGAATGCATTGCCGACCTCCTCGGAGCAGCCTCGGGGGAGGGAACTCAGGAAACCCCAGCGCAGGACAGAGCACGATGGGAACTTCAGGGCCCGAGGCGGCCCAACGACACACCCGAAAACAACAAATGACATTGTGACTCCAAGCACCAAATCCCGGCGAACTAAGTTTTCTAGGTCCCGGCGGGGGGCCCGCTTACATCACGGATCACGGCACTCCTAGATCTATGATTCCACCACAAGACAGGTGAACTGCCTGATCTGCAAAAAAAAACTGCCGAGAAATGAAGACTCCGGGAACCGCATGTATTATAATACATATTAGCTCACAGTTAAAGTTGCTGTTTGACACACTGTCGTTTGTTACACAATCTCATGAAAAGGGGTGTGGGGGCTCAAAAATGCTATTTTGATGCTATTAGTTGATGGGGTCGTGCGGTTACGACCCTTGCTGGTGGTCTGACAGTAGACCGGTTGTTCACATCCAGTCCAACTCGGACGACACCACAGTCACAAACCCTCATCGAAGAACTAAAGAACAACGTGATAGAACAGAGGGCAAAGGGTATGATGTCCAATACCCTACAGGGTTGGGTGGGGGGTGGGAGACAGGGAATGGCACAGCCTCAGGTAAAGCCTCTGTTAAGCAGAGGCAGCTACAACGCTTCTTCCAACATGGCATTTTCTTATAATGGGCAGCATGACGTTGCGAACGATTTCCACGAACATATCAATGTCCCACAGGCATAACGAATCAAGCGACAGGCAGGGCACACTTAAAATTGGCACGCTGAATGTTAAGGGACTTAACTCCCCCACCAAGAGATCGCTGGTAACGAGAGAGCTGACTTGGACATACTCTTCGTACAAGAAACCCGATATAGCAAGGGAGAAGAGAGGAAGGTTTTATATGCTAAGCTAGGGTCGGAATTCTGGGGTTCTGGCCCGCTGAAGAAGGCAGGAGTCGGCATATTAATCAACAGAAAGATCCAATTTGAACTCTTGAAGTCATGGACGGACGTCAGTGGCAGAGCACTAGTCCTGGTGGGCAGGATACAGGGAACCATCATTACCCTTGCGGCAATATATGCCCCCAATACAGGACAAGACAGATTCCTACAGAGGATAATCCCGAAAGTCATGAGTGAAGCAGAAGTCGACGTAATACTCAGAGGTGACCTGAACACGTGGTGGATCCGGAACAAAATAGACAATCAGGTCGCCCCATTACACCCCCGCTTGCGGGTGCCAGACGTCCACCGGCCACAGACATGATGGCCGCCTACAATCTTACCGATGCGTGGAGATATACCAATCCCAACCAATCTGGCTTTACCTTTTTCTCAGCGCCACATACAACCTTTTCCAGAATAGACTATATATACCTAACCGCAGACCTCGTCACGGCAATGACTGAAGCCATTATAAATCCTGTCTCATGGTCAGACCACGACGTGGTTACGGTCACCCTTGATCAAATGGCCCTGTCTCGAAGATGCTCCAAATGGCACTGCAACGAAACCCTCTTCAAGGACCCAATCTTTCGGGAACAACTAGAGCAGGACATCACCCAATACTTTGAGAGTAACAACACGGGGGAAACTTGCATGAACACAGTTTGGGAGGCAGGCAAGGCGACCTGGAGAGCAGCCAAAAAAAAGAGAAAGACAATTGATAGAAAATAGGATCCGAAACAAAATTACCCAACTGGACCTTATGGCACAGACGGCGGACCAAGATAGACCACAAAAGATTAAAGAGCCCAACGACAAGAGAGAGGAACTAAGACAACTGGAGGCGGGAAGCATAGCGCGCAAGCTCCAACATCTGAAGCAGAAACACTATGAACATGGGGACAAAGCGGGTGCCCTGCTAGCCGCAAGACTGCGAGGCCAACGGCAAGAGAGGTGGGTGCCCACAATCCAAACAGAAGAGAACTCTTGTGAACCACTTCCTCCCAGTGTCCCCGAAGCTTTTGCCGACTTATGAAAAACTATATACGGCGCACGCTCCTTCGCATCTAGAAGCGATAAGTGAATATATGGACCAGGTACCCTTGTCCACTCTCCCACTTGATATAGCACTTGCCTTAGAAGCCCCCATCACAGGAGAAGAAATTGAAGAAGCAATCAAAAGACTTCAACGGAGAAAGCCCCCGGAAATGATGGGTACACGGCAGGGTTCTTTAAAACTTTCAAGGATGCCCTTCTCCCATTCATGGTCGACCTATTCAACAATATCCTACAATCTGTCGTGGCGCCCGATTCCTTCTCTGAAGCATTGATAACAGTCATCCCCAAGGAGGGTAAGGACCCAAAGTTGTGTGCCTCCTACCGCCCAATATCTCTACTAAACATCGACGCCAAAATTTATACGAGAATCCTTACTGCAAGACTGGAGTCACACATACCCGCAATTATCCACAACGACCAAGTGGGTTTCATTTTAGGCAGACAAGGAGCGGACTCCACCCGGAAAACTCTCCACCTAATCCACGGGGCCCAGACATTGTTGAGCAACCCAGTGCTACTCTCAATTGATGCAGAGAAGGCGTTCGATAGAGTCGAAGGGCACTTCCTAGAGGCCACACTAAAGAAGATAGGCCTAGGCCCCACACTCCGTCGAGGGATCAAAGCAATCTATACATCCCCAAGAGCATCGGTCTCGGTGAAAGCCCAATTCTCCCGTTGGTTCCCCCTCAGCAGAGGTACGAGACAAGGTTGCCCCCCTGTCGGCAATACTGTTCGCACTGTCAATAGAACCCCTTGCCGTGGCGCTGCGAGCAGACCCTGCAGTGGAAGGGATCCAGGTGAATGGCAAAGAATATAAGCTAGCCTTATACGCGGATGACATTCTGCTCCATGTGTCAAACCCAACGTCCTCCATTCCGCGAGCGATCTAGCTGATAGAGGATTACGGCACACTTTCGGGATTTAAGATCAACAAATCCAAATCTACTCTTTTTCCACTTCATGAGCCATCTCCGGAACACCGAAGCGCCCTCGAGCAGCTCGGGCTGATCATCGGGGGCCCGACACTGAGATACTTGGGGATTAACTTAACGCGACATCTTGACGACCTTTACGAAGCCAACTTTCCCCACCTCCTCGAAGCCCTCAAGACTGATCTCAAAAAATGGAAACCGCTGACAATCTCCTGGATGGGACGCTTGAACGCAATCAAAATGGTGACTCTCCCACGGTTTCTGTACCCCTTTCAGGTCTTGCCTATCACAATCCCAGAACATTTCTTTAGACAAGTTAGAAAGGCCATATTAGACTTTTTTGTGGAGCGGAAAGAAACCCAGAATCCCCTACGATGTCTTAATACTACCAAAAGACCTAGGAGGGGTGGGCCTGCCGGACATAGAACGCTATTACCAAGCCACACAGCTCAGAATTTTAATCCCACATCTGCGAGATAGGGAGGACTTCCAATGGGTCCAACTAGACAACAACGTCTTATACAACGTAACCCTGGCAGAATGGTTATGGGTCCCCAGATCGAAGCTATCGAGGAAACTGCGCAACCACCCGATACTGGGCACAATGTGGAACATATGGAGGAAGGGGAGAGCAATGTCGGGAGTCGCCACGTGGCCTTCGCCACTGAGCCATCTCTGGTCCCCTGGGATCAGAGAAGAAATCCCGGAACACGCTAGATCAATCTTGGTTTGATGCCGGTCTAGAGAGGGTCGGTCAGCTGTGGAGAAAGGGGAAATTCATCTCAATAAAGAAATTAGAGGAGGCCCTCCAAATCCACCCGATACCAGTCTTCCTATGCCTGCGTCTGAAAGGCGTCATATCCAGAAAGGAATGGAAGGCCACCACACAGAGAGAACTAACACCCTTTGAGACGATCCTGGATACAACTACCACCTCCAAAGGCCTCATTGCGCGAATGTACAGGGCTTTAATTACCAAAGACGACGCACCAAACCATCGTCTCAAAGCAAGATGGGAACGAGACTTCGCCAGAGAGTTTGACCAGCAGGCCTGGGATAAGGAACAAGTTACTTACCTGTAACTGTTGTTCTCCAGCATGGGTCTGGCATGGATTCACATGCTCATGAATATTCCCCGTCGTCAGGCTGGGAATCCTCGGTAAAGAAAAAATCAGTATCAGTTTCGTTTCTGATCGGTCTTTCGTAGTAGTAACCAATCACTGATCTCTGCATCATACTGACCACAGCCAATGACTGCCCTCTACCTAAGCCCCGCCTCTGGCAGCCATCTTCAGATTTGCTAGCACGTGAAGAGGCAGTATGACCAAGTGAAGAGCCGCAGAGGGGTAGGCGGGAGGGTTCGCATGTGAATCCATGCCAGACCCATGCTGGAGAACAACAGTTACAGGTAAGTAACTTGTTCCTTCTCCAGCATGGGGTCTGGCATGGATTCACATGCTCATGAATATAAGAATAAATAGCAGTACACACATGCACAACCACGGGAGGTGGCAAAAGGCTCAACATTAAGCAATACAAAAAACTCAACATTAAGCATCTCTTACCTCCTCACCAGGCTCACCTTAGGCGAACAGGTTGCGCAGCAATGCTTGGCCGACCCTGGACTCCTCTCTTGAATCCCGATCAACGCAGTAGAATCTCGTGAAGGTGTGCGCCGACCTCCACGTAGCAGCCCTGCAGATGTCCAGCAGGGGCACACCAGATAAGAACTCCGTAGTAGCAGCGATTGCTCTGGTCGAATGGGCTCTCGGACGGCCTGGCAGCGGTCGGTTAGCCAACCGGTGGCAGTGCATGATGCAGCCGGAGAGCCATCTGGAAATAGAAGACTTCGAGAGAGCCTTCCCTTGATTCACAGGTCCAAAGTTCACGAACAGCTGTGATGTCCTCCGGAAACTCTTTGTGCGGTCCACGTATAACTTCAGCGCTCTAGCCACATCCAGCGAGTGCAAAGTCCTCTCGGCCGGCGACGAAGGAGACGGGAAGAAAACAGGTAACACCAAGGGCTTGTTAAGATGGAAGTCCGACGGCACCTTGGGCATAAAGGAGGGGTGCGTCCTAAGCACCACCCTCGAGGCATGGAAAGTCAAGTACGGTGCTTTGCAGGATAGGGCCTGGATCTCTCCCACTCGTCGTGCGGAGGTAATGGCCACCAGGAATGCAGTCTTCCACGACACAAACTTCATCGGTGCGGAGTGCATCGGCTTGAATGGGGGCCCCATGAGCCTGGTCAGCACCACGTTAAGTTCCCACGCCGGGGCCTTCACCGGCGGGAACGACCGGAACAGTCCTTTCATAAACTCTTTTACCAGTCGATGGGACCACAGGGACGTCCGTCCTGTGGTTCTGGTATATCTGGAGATCGCCGCCAGATGAATCTTAATGGAGGCATGGGCTAGCCCAGCCTTTGCCAGTGAAAGCAGGTACGGCAGCACTTGAGGGGCCGTAATCCGAAGGGGGTTGATCTTCTGTGCTCGGCACCAGATAGAGAACCTCTTCCACTTATGACCGTAGCATTTGAGAGTCGAGGACGCCCTGGCCTTTGCAAGAACCTCTCTGCATTCGGCCGGTATATCGTAGCCTCCAAACTCTAGCGCTGCAGGAGCCAAGCCTGCAGGTTCAGCGACGCCGGGTCGTGGTGGAAGATGGCGCCTCCTACTCTGGAGAGAAGGTCCGCGTCCGCCGACAGCTTGATGGGAGGGGACGTTGGCAAGCCCAGAAGGTCCGGGAACCAGATCTGCCTCGGCCACGCCGGTGCGACGAGGATCATCCTGCACCGGGACCTCTTGAGCTGGCTGATGAGTCGAAGCAGCAACAGCAACGGAGGGAACGCATACAGGTATAGGCCGTCCCAGGGGAACGAGAACGCATCGCCCATGCTTCTCGGCTGGCGAAACCTGCTGGCGAACCTCTTGCACTTCGAGTTCGTCGCTGTTGCGAACAGGTCGATTTGGGGTTTTGCCCCATCGTCGGAAGAGTTGATCCACCTGATCCTGGCGCAGTTCCCACTCGTGACACGCGCGCAGCTCCCTGCTGAGCGAGTCGGCGATGGTGTTGCTTTCTCCTGCCAGGTGGAAGGGAACCAGGAACATCCCCTGGGCGACCGCCCAGTGCCACAGATCCTGTGTCTCCTTCGATAGGGCTGGGGATCTGGTGCCTCCCTGCTTCCGTATGTAAAACATTGTTGTGGTGTTGTCCGTGAAGATCCGCACCACCTTGCCCTTGTGCGACGGGAGGAACGATTTGAGAGCCCAGAACACGGCTCGGAGTTCCAGGACGTTGATGTGCAGGAGCCTCTCCTCCGGGAGCCAGAGGCCTCTTGCGTGGAGATCTGCGGTGTGGGCGCCCCAACCTTCCAGGGAGGCGTCTGTCGTCACCGTCTCCTGGTACGCTGGCGTCTGAAAGTCCTTGCCCGCCGTGAGGTGCGCTCGAACGCCCCACCACTGGATCGCCCGCCGGAACACCTCGTTGAGGGGGACCCTGTCTTCGAAGGTGCCCGTCGCCTGCATCCAACGGGCGTTGAGAAATTCTTGAAGAGGGCGCATCCGTAGTGTGCAGAGGCGCACCAGGTAGATGCAAGAGGACATCATCCCCAGGAGGGACTTGATGGACCTCACCCTGGCCAGGTCCGTGGCTAGCAGGCGCTGCACTTTGCCTAGAATGGTCTTCGTCTGTTTTTCCGACGGGGCCGCCAGGCACTTCACTGTATCTAGCTTCGCTCCCAGAAACAGGGCCACCTGCGACGGCACCAGGTGGGACTTTGGGTAGTTTATGGCGAATCCCAGGTCTGTGAGTAGCTGGACGGTCCTTGCAGTGTGTTCGACGGCGAGTTCCCTCGTCCTTGAGCGGATGAGCCAGTCGTCCAGGTAGGGGTAGACGTGAATCCCCTGCAGGCGCAGCCGCGCCGCCACTCGTGCTAGGCACTTGGTAAAGACCCTGGGGGCCGACTTCAATCCGAACGGACGAACCTGAGGAACTTTCGGTGACTTTTGAGGATGGGAACGTGGAAGTATGCATCCTCCAGGTCCAACGACGATACAAAGTCGCCTTCCTCCAGCTGTCCCAGTACGTGCTGGAGGGTGACCATCCTGAACATTTGTGATCTGATGTATTTGTTCAAACGACGAAGGTCCAGGATGGGGCGCCAGCCGCCCGTCTTCTTCCTGACGAGGAAGTACCTTGAGTACACCCCGGAGCCCCGGAGCCTCTTCGGGACAAGCTCGATGGTGCCTTTCCTGAGCATCGCCCGTACTTCCAACAGCAGTTGCGGGATGCGATTTTCCTTCCTGGCCACAGGTGGAACGTGAGGGCACCTCTTCAGGAATTCGATAGAGTGTCCTCTTGCCAGGGTATCCAGCACCCAACGGTCGGTGGAGATGGACTTCCACACACCGACGAAATTCGCCAGCCGGCCTCCCACCGGGGTGCTTCGGTGGGGGCCCGAGACCACGGACGGTTCAGTCCTGCTTGGAGGTGGTGGCCTTGCCGCCCTGGCCACCTTGCCGACGGCGGCGAGGCGCTCGCTGCTTGCCGTGACCCCTGTAGGCCTCTTGAGACGAGGAGCGTGCCGCCTGGCGGTAGGACGACGAGCCAGCGCTGGATCCCTTGGAGGCACCAGGTCTGCCTCCGGAGCTCCGAAAGGGCCGTCGTTGCTGAAGGGCTCCTAGGGCGTGGGGCGTCTCCCGGTCCGTTTTTATGGCTTGGAGGGATTCGTCCATCGCCTTCCCGAACAAGTTGCTGCCGTCGAACGGCATGTCCAACACCCTGGTCTGGACGTCCTGACGGAAGTCGGTTGCCCGAAGCCAACCCTGTCGTCGTAGGCAAACACCGTTGCCCAGCTGGCGGAACCCGGTATCGGCAATATCGGTTGCCACCGTTATGGCGTGGTCCGACGCCACCTCGCCCTCTTGCAGTATTTCCAGGGCCTCGGACCTCTTGTTATCCGGCAGGAAGTCCAATATGGGGGCCAGCTTAAACCAGAGCTCCGTGTCGTAACGGTCCACGATCGCCAGGGCGTTGGCTGCTTTGATCGTCGTCGCCGCCGACGAAATGACCCGCCGCCCCATGGCGTCCAACTTCTTTCCCTCACCGTCCGGCGGGGAATTTGGCGTCGAGGCTCCTGACCCCGCCGCTTTCTTCTTAGCCGCCGCCGAGACGACCGAGTCTGGCGTTGGCTGGGCCCTGAGGCACAAGGGAGCGGTTTCGGGGACCCGGTACTTCTTCTCGTACCGGTCCCGTTTGGCTGGTGCCGTGGAGGGGTTTTTGAGAACCGACAGGCCCTCCTCCCAGATGTCATCGATTAGGGGCACCGCGATGACCGTCTTCCTCTTGGCCTCCCGGCGCTGATAGAGGAAACCTTCCTTTTTCTGCTCCTCCGGGCAGAGCTGGAACAATTCGGACGCCCTGGCGATCATGGCGTGGAATGAGCCAATCTCGTCAGGCGGCGAGGCCCGTGCGACGGGAGACCCGTTCCGTCGCCGTCGCCCTCAGAACCTGTCATCGAGCCCAACGCACCGTCATCTCCCGATTTATGGGAGGATGAGGAGGGAACTGTAGGCCTCACGGGGGCGAGCGGAGGAGAGGGTTGGGTCCTCCGTCGTTTGTTCTGAGGACTTCCCGACAGGCCAGGTTGCGGGTCCTCCGGCCTGGGCCGTGGGAATCTCGTCCTTATCTCAGAGCATAAGGACTGGATGGCAGACAAAATGGCCGCGAGCTATCCTGAGGCCTAGGATCCGGCCGCGCCGGAAGGGAAGGCCACTCTTCCTCACCATCGTCGTCTTCCTCGGTTATCTCCCGAGGATCTTCCCGACGGGATCGAACCTTCTCGAATTGGACTTCGAGGTTCCTCACGGCCTCGGTCAGTTCCTCCTCCGAGGCTGACTCCGAGCTCGAGGAGGGCACCGTGCCCCCCCTCGTTTCTTCCATTATGGCGGCCACGACGATGGGCTGAAAAGAGGATTCCCTCCTTGGCGGCAGGGAAACTCTAGTCCCAGAGGCAGTCTCCGCTGGCGGTGTCTCTGCCGGCTTGGCCAGAGTCGCCGCGATAGCCTCAATAGAGGCCTTCGCCTGCTAGGTAGGGGCCTTCACCACCTTAGGTGCGTCCCGGGCCTTCTCCTTTGGGGGAGGGGCGACGCCTCGCTCCCCCTCTTCTGAGATCGGACGGGGCTTCTCCCAAAGCTTACCCGGGGTCTCTGACTTTCTCTTCCCCGAACCGGAGTGTTGGCTCGTGGTTGACGGTGCCGGGGAAGGTGCGCCCTGCCTGGCGACTGAAGAGCCCGACCTTTCGGCCGGGGCGCCCGCACAGGACTTAGAAGCCCGCTCGGACCCTTTCTTCTTCTCACCTGTCGAGCCCTTCTCCAACCAGCTTGCGAGACGGGATCGACGGTCCCTCATGGTCCGCTCCGACAAGTTCTTGCAGAACTGGCAGTCCTTCTCTACATGAGTCTTGTCCCCATGAAGACAGTAGAGGCATCGCGAATGTTCGTCTTCCTTAAACACATTCTGCAGCCCGCATCCAGGGCAGCTGCGAAACAGCTTGGGTCCGGGCGACAAACTCGCATCCTGGGCCATCTCGAAGTAGGCCGCGAATCTTCTGGAATCCTCCAAGAAGTTGATTCGACGAAATCTTCACCCTTGAGGGGCGTAGGAAAATCCTGCAACGGGTAGCCGTTAACGGGAGTAGAAACGGTGGAGCTTGAGGCTCGATTAACCGAAAAAATGTGAAAAATCACCTGAAAAAGCGCGAAACACGCAGTAAAAGCTCGAGAGCTAAGCACGAGGACTCCCAACACTTGAACGTGCGGTAAAAATCTGAAGATGGCTGCCAGAGGCGGGGCTTAGGTAGAGGGCAGTCATTGGCTGTGGTCAGTATGACGCAGAGATCAGCGATTGGTTACTACTACGAAAGACAGATCAGAAACTAAACTGATACTGATTTTTTCTTTACCGAGGATTCCCAGCCTGACGACGGGGAATATTCATGAGCATGTGAATCCATGCCAGACCCCATGCTGGAGAAAATATGTGAGACGCCATCCAAAATATCAATCGCGGCACAGTATAAATTAAACGCCATACAATTGCTACACAGATGGCAGTATGATCCACACAGGCTGTCCAAAATGTTCCAGACCTCCAGCCCGAGATGCTGGCGACAATGTGGTATCAATGCCGATTACTGGCACATGTGGTGGGCCTGTGATATCCCCCGTTACTCGCGGCAAGAGCTGCTCTCGTAATAAAATGGAAAGCCCCACGCCTACCTGATAAATAGGATTGGATACGGATCACCACAAACATCTATACTATGGAAAAAATAACGGCGATACTACATGACAAAGCCGCACGACAAGAAGAAGCTTGGTGCGATTTCACTGCACAATACATCTCACGTTCAACCATGGAAGATTCGACACAGCGAGAAAACTAGCACCTAACCCATGCCACCACTGGCAGAAAAACTGAAAGTCCCTTTGCCAGTAGCCCTTGCCTGTCACAGACCATATTGGAGATCTATGACCTTAGGACGATTCAAGTTGAGCGTCACGCAGCCTGCTACGATCCAGAATGTCAATGCCCCGAAGGAGGAGGACTCAAGGGTTGGGGGGGAAAGGGGGAGGGGGCTGGGGCTTTTCTTATTTTGATATGGATACAGCTGTCCTGATGAAAACAATTTGCTGAAACCAGGAGGAGGGAAAATAACTAGACCCTTTGGCAATGCATTTTTGGAAGACTGTGGTGTATCTGTTACGCCTAGAAGACTACGGTTGTTTTCCATTTTTGATGATGCTTGTTTCACATCAATAAGGACACCTAATGCTTAAAGTTTTGTCCTCAGGATTTTCAAATATTGGGGATCCACATGTATTAGTATTGCACTTAATGTACTCCATCACACATACGCATGGTCGGATTGTGGTGTGGTACATAAGTAGGATTTTGCACATTTCACATTGCACTTTATGACATTGTATATGTATGAACATTTTGATGCATTTTAAATGAGATTGTATTTGTTATTTTGTAATATGCATGTCCAACAAATCAATTAGCCAGCTGTGGTGGCTTTTAAGACACAACGACTAACTGAATAAAGTGTTGTGAAAAAAGAATACACATCCTCTGTCCATCTTTTCAGTGTAGTACTTTAAGAAGAGACCATCCTTGCACAGTTTTTAGATCATTAGTATTAGGGACAAAAGCAGATTTCTGGACACAACAGTTTATTTTTAAAATAAACAAAACTTTATTTTTGGACTTCCAGACAATTTCACTAGTTTTCTTTGAGGTAGGGAAACACCTGGGATAGGGGCATTTTTCCAACCTTCTCTTACTTAATAAAGGTTCATACCCATAGACAAGCGACCATTGTGTCCGAGCCTTACTTCTCCACCTTTACAGAGGTCAAATAAGTGTTAGGTGTGAGATTCTAGATTTGACAACAGGACCAAGGACCAAGAAATCATCCACATAGGGAACAGCTTTGGGACATGAATAATGGTAGGGAATGCCTTCAATATAAGGCCCATCACTGAAGCCAATGGGCAATGATTTGATTGAAAGTTTGAAAAGGAAGAAAAGAGAGCAACACTGTCTGGTGCTATGGCAGATCGCAAAGCTATCTGATGCTACCCATTGACAGAGATCCCACCCAAGAGTTTTGCATGTAAGGCTTTTAATGGTTTAATAAAACTAGGTCAAATAAGGTACATTCCATATAAATCCACCCCATATAACTGAAAGCTTCCCCAGCAACAGAGATGATGGCAAACGAGGCAGAGTTCTTTTTGTAGAGGTGAATCATGGGCAACAGGTCTCTTTTTTTTAAAAAAAAAAACATGTTTATTTTAAACCAAGGCAGGACAGGTAACAAGTAGCATTGCACGACAACTTTGCTTGTTTTTAATAGTTCCCTTGAGTTCATACTCTTCCCCTCCCACTTCCCCTCTCCGGTGCTCTGTCTCCCTCCCCCAGTTCTCCCGTTTCGTAGCTCAGCCCGCTGCCCCTGCCTTTCAAGTGGACTCCTGATCTTTCAGAGCCCATCGGGTGTTGATCGGTTTGAATGTCAAGGCGGGGAATCGCTGGTCATAGTCCAGTACTGGGGCCCAGATGTTCTGGAAGCGGTGAAGGACTCCCGCCCCGGTTACCTTTTCCACGATCAGGATGTCCCATAGTTTTCCCCACCAGTGAGCCATACAGGGGCCGTCTGGGGACTTCCAGAAGCTGGCCAGCACAGTTTTGCCTGCCAGGAGGCATTGCGTTAATAGTTTCGCTCTGTTTCCGGAGCGGGGGTAGACCCCGAGGTCAGGACCCCCAGTAGGACGGTTTCGGGTTCCAGTGGGAGCACGCTCCCGGTAATCTGTTCGATAGTCGACAGGCACCAAACCCAGAATTGCTGGATCTTGGGGCAGGTCCACCACATGTGAAAGAAGGAGCCAGGCTGGGCGCATCCCCTCCAGCAGGAGCAGTCCACTCGTGGGTTCATATAGTGTTGCCTAAGCCGGGGGTAGTACCATCGCAGCATGAGCTTGTATCCGCATTCCTTGTTGGTGACACAGGTGGATGAGGTGTGGGTGTGCGTCCAGATGTCCACCCAGGTTTGGTAGTCAATCGAGTGACCCAGGTCAGCCTCCCATTGGGCCATGCCTCGAGTGTTTGCCGTTAGGAAGTCCCCCAGGAAGCGTCTTTATAGGGTCGAGGTTCTGCCTCTAGATGGTAGGACCTTAAGCGTTAACTCAAGGGGTCTAAGGGGGCGTGTGGCCGCCTGGAGGGTCTGGGGGTGCGAGCACCAGTGGCGGAGCTGGCAGTAAGTGAATCTCTCTTTCCTGGAGTTGAAACACCTCCTTGCACTGTTCGAAGGTGTAGGGTTTGTTCCCGAAGTATAGCTTTCGAGGGTTTTGAGGCCCCCGTCTATCCAGTTATGGAAGTTACGGGGGTTTGTCCCCGGCGAGAAGTTTGGGTTATGAAAGATTGGTGAGAGAGGGCTTTGACCCCTTGGGATTCCCTTTTGTTTCAGAGCCCAGGCCCAGGAGATTAGCGTGTCTTTGGTCGCCCGCAAGAGGTTCCTCCAGCGCTCTCTAAGGTGGGGCTGGATATGTGGGAGGAATCGCAGGGGGAGCGGAAGTTGAGCTTGCTCCAGTTCCACCCATCTGGGGCGGTCTGTGCTTATCTGCCAGGCATGGATGTGTGCCAGCTGCGCTGCCGCCCTATATGCCCGGAGATCGGGGACCCCCAGTCCCCCCAGTCTGGCGCTGCCAACCAGAGTCCTGTGGGGGTCCCTGGCCTTCTTTTCCCTCCATATGAACTTTAGCATTTTCCTCTGTAGATCCTGAAGGACTGGTGCTGGGATGGCTACTGCGAGGGAGGAGCAGGCATAGAGGAATCTCGGGAGCAAGTTCATTTTGGCGGCCGTGATTCATCCCATTAGTGAGATTTCCTGTGTGGTCCAGCGCTTCAGGTCCCCTTCCAGGTGTGCCCGGTATGTGTCTTTTGGGTTTGCTGAGATGTGAACTCCCAGATAGGGGATGGACTTTTTCTGCCACCTTATCGGGCACAGCCTGGTTAGTGCCTCCCGTTGGAGGCCGATGCCCAGGGCCACTGATTTGGAGAAGTTGACAGTGAAGCCAGTGACCTCCCCGTAGATCTTCATTTCTGCCAAGGCGTGCTTCGCTGAGGTGCTAGCTTCTGAAAGCGTCAGCAAAACGTCGTCGGCGTATAACGCAATTTTGTGTTGGGATGGGCCAACCTGAGGGCCCTTGATGAGCTTGTTCCACCTGATCCACTGGGCGAAGGGTTCCATTGTTAGTGCGAAGAGAAGGGGAGACAGCGGGCAGCCCAGTCTTGTCCCGCAGGTCATGGAGATCGGGGTTGAGAGGGCGCCATTGATCCTCAGGAGGGTTTTAGGGGCTTTGTAGTTGGCCAGAACCATACTGGAACGCTGGACCGAAGCCGAAGGCCTCTAGGGTGCACTCCATGAATGACCAGTCTACCCTGTCGAATGCTTTGATGGCGTCTAGGGCCATCAGAGCGAGGCCCTGGGAGTTTCGATGGGTAATGTCTACCAGGTTCAGGGTTCTCAGAATATTGTCTCCTGCGGCTCTGTTCAGGGTGAAGCCCGTTTGGTCGGGGTGGATTATATCTGGGAGAATGTGTGACAGCCGGTTGGCCAGGATCTTGGAGTAGAGGTTGGCGTCTATGTTTAGTAGGGCGATTGGTCTATACGAGGCTGGGTCCTTCCCTGGTTTAGGAAGGATAGTTGGGGACTCCTGCATAGAAGGGGTCACCGAGCCTGTCTCCTTGAATGAATTGAACAGTGTCACCAGATGGGGGGGGGGGGGGAAATCAGCTGGCGTTTGAATATTTTATAGAATCTCGAGGAGAACCCGTCACCGATTTGAGAGCTTTGATGGCTTTGTTGACCTCCTCGTCCGTTATTGGTGCCTCCAGCCTCTCTCTTGTTGGGTCGGGTAGGCGTGGCAAGGCTGCCAGCTTAGCTACCAGTAGCTTGTTAGCTTTGTTGTTCTTGGCATAACAGAATTGCCTGGTCTTGGCCAATAGTTGCGCAGTATGCTCCGCATAGTGGGCCTCTAGCTTCTTTCTGGCTCTGCGGATGGCTCGTTGAGTCCTGGGGGACCACCCTTTCTTCTTTTAAACTTCTTCTGCTGTTTGCAGTTCCTCTTCCAGGGCTTGCCGGGTTTGTCTCCGGTTCCAGAGGAATGCCAGCCCTTGGGCTATCAGGGCTCCCCTAATCACTGCTTTCATCGCATCCCAATTGTTAGCAGGGGAGGTGTCTATGACTGGGTTCTCCTCGAAGAAATTCTTAATAGTGGTTGCGATCTTATCTCTAGTTAGCATTTCATTGAGGATCGGGTCGTAGAGCGACCATCTGCGTGAGGTGTTGGCTTTGGGGTCCGGGATTCGAAGCTCCATTCTCATTGGAGCATGATCCGATAGGATCCTTGGGCCGATGGATACCTCATTGGCGCAGGTGAGGGTTTGAGGCGAAATTAGGAGGAGGTCAATTCTTGAGAAAGTTCGATGAACATGGGAGAAAAAGGAGTAATCTTTCTCTGTGGGGTGGAGCACCTGCCATGAGTCCACTACTTCCAGGGTTCTAAAGAGGCGCAGGAGGCTAAGGGCTTGCATGAAATCACCAGGGGCGGGGGGGGGGGGGGGATTTGTCTCTGGTGGGGTCTGGTACTCCATTGAAGTCTCCCCCTATTATTGTTTGGCCTTCTATGAAGCCCGAGAGGGAGGTACCCAATGAGTCGGAGAAGCTTGCCTGCCCCGAATTGGGGGCGTATGCTGATACGAAGGTATAGAGGTCTCCCAGTAAAAGGCATTTAACTGCCACAAAGCGGCCTTCTAGGCAGGTTATTGTGTCCAATATCTGGGGCTTTAGGTCTTTCCTAAACAGGATCGCTGTGCCCCCTTTCTTAGAGTCTCCCGAGGCAAAGAACTGACGTGGGTATATACGGGATCGTATGCGTCCAAAGTCTGCCGGAAGGAGATGAGTTTCTTGGAGCATCGCCACCCCAGCTTCTTCATCTTGCAGTTTCTGTAAGATCGACTTGCGCTGATAAGAGCCGGCGTTCAGCCCATTAACGTTTAGCGAGAGGCACCGTAATGTCTGGTGCTCACTGGCTAAAACCTTGGGGGGCGGGGGGAGGTGTTGGAAGAGCGCCCCTTAGTTGCCATCATAGGAGTGGGTTGGATGCGTGCTGTCCTGCTCTTGGGGTTTTAACACCGGCCCCCAACGGGAGGCCAACTTTTGTAACTGGCGTGGTGGTCGACATTGTGAGAGCGGCCGAACCCCTAGCCAACAGGGCCAATTGAGACAGTAGGATAACTCGGGTTTCCAAGGACATAGAGGTGGAGCGAACATTGGAGTGGGAATGGGCCGTGAGTGAATCCCGCCATGTTGGGCAGAAATAAACAGCAGCTAAGTCGGGGATAGCAAATCGGTGCAGGGGGAAAGCTGGGCGCCCAGTCCGAGGATGCGGCCATGGTTCATGTGATGTGGCCTAGTTAAAGATTATCTCGTCTTGTTGTTTCGGGAAGCTCTCGACCATGAGGACCGTCAAGGCCGCGGAGAGAGGGTGGGCTCTGGGTTCCTGGCCGCCTCTGGGCTCGCTGAGGTGGCCTCCTTGGGGGAAGATGGGTTCATGATCTTGCTGGCATCTTCCAGGTGGCTGATTCTCCGCAGGGTACCATTATATGAAAATTGCAGGGCTGTTGGAAAGAGCCATCTTTATCGGACCCGACTCTCTTGAAGGAAGATGGCTAGGGGTCGGAGTGCTTTTCTCCTCTGGAGGGTTAGAAGCAAGGGAATCTTGGTAGATCTGAAGAGGCGAGCCCTGAAATGAGATCTCGTCTTGGGAGCGACTGATAGCTGAGATGGCCTCTTTCGTGGAGGAGAAATGGACTCTGGTGATGACATCTGGAGGGAGGTCCGAATCAACCCCCGTCGCGGCCGCAGCCTGTGGGTGCGGTCAAGTAGTAATAGGGATTTGTCCATGTATGGGAGAAGGGCTTGGAAGAAGTCCCCCACATATTCTGCTAGTTTTTTGTCCGAACTGAAGATGGAATACCCCGGATCCGAAGGTTGTTGCAGCTGGCCCCGTTTTCCAAATCTTCTTGCTTGAACTCCAGCATTTCACACTTGTCTTGAAGGGCCCTCACTGCTTGTTGGATCTCCCCCAGCATGGTTGCCTGGTCCTGGGAGCGGTCCTCGAACTCCCCCAGCCTCTGTTCCACCTCAGTTACTCTGTGGTCGGTTTGTTCCAATTTGGTGGATAGTTCTGTCATGCAGGACCTGAATTCGGCCTTAATATCTGCCATGAATGCTAGTAGGTCCCCTCTGGTTGCTGGGGGATCGCTTTCCTCTTGGCGGACCTGTGCGGTCGGCCTGGCAAGGTCTGATTTTGGTGACTATGTCCCCGTTTTTACTTGCTTTTGTTTGTTTGGACATAGTGAGAGGTCGCGAGGCCGCAGGTGAGTCAGGGGAGCCGCTTTGCGTTCCACCACAAGGGTGCCACTTGGAACTCGAGCAAGATGGTTCTTGGGACTGCTGGCGTGGTTCTCCCAGGAGTGGGAGGCAGAATCTGAGTGGGGAGGTGGGCCGGGGCGCCCCAGGAAGTAGGAGGCCGGGGGAAGTGCTGTTTTTTAGGCAAGGTGTGGGCCTGGCGTTAATGCGGGGTGATTGCAGAGTCCTGCTATGATGGAGGTGGAGGTTAGGGTAGGGCCCTCGCTACTCATCTGAGGGAGCTCCCCCTGGCTCTGGTAGTCTGGCCGCGAGCTGGCACGGGGAAAGCTGCACGAGTTCTCCCGGCCCTGAAGAGCCGCAGAGGCTCCGCTGTGTGCTGTCTAGGTGGTTGCCTCCGGGAAGCCGTGCCACGCGGGGACGATGCCGGAGCTCCACCCCCTCGGTCCAGGGACCGGAGTCCAGCCACTCATCCCGGGGGAGCTCCGGGCCTCGACCGCTGAGGGCGGGCGGCACACTCAATGAGCCCCGCGGGGCTTCAAAGGGTTATGGGGATTCTCTGCATCGCCTCCGCAGCCTCCGCTCCCCCGCCGAAGCCGCACCCGCCATCTTGGAATTCGGCGCTGTACTGTGCCATGTCGCTTCGACGCAATTGCTGGGCCCAGAGAGAGCGTTAAGCTCTTAAATTCGGGCTGTGGGTGCCATAGAGGTTCCGACTGCCCTGGGTGTTAACAGGGCCCCGGCAGTAGGTCGGGAAGCCGCATATTTTTGTGTTTACGGCGGGTCTCTCACGGGTGGCCTCAAGGGAGCAGCCACATCGATGGTGCTCCAAGCCACGCCCCCCAACAGTTCTCTTACATTATCACTATCTTTTACGTTTTTTTTAAACATGTAAATTACAGCCTTGCCATTCAAAGAAGCTAAAAAAATCACCTTCTTTGAGGATTGGTATTGTGATCAATCTAATGACAGGATTGCAACACTGCTGCAGAAGTGACGTTTCAGGGGGGTAAACGTTTCTATGACAGTCCTACTGGGCAGAGTATTATTGGCTTATATGCCCCTGCTTTGTGCAAGAGGGAAGAGGGCATAGAACCCCCCGCCCCTGAAGTGTTGCAGCCAGGGGAGGTGCCTATGAGGCCCTTCAACCAAGGAAAATTCCTACAGACAGCAAGTCACTTAACCTGCACCCCTATCAGGGTGCCTGGATTGTTGCGATACCTCACATGCCTAGCAACTATTTCAATTAGTGTCCAAAAGTGTCCAAAAGAGGATCTCCCACACTAACTCTTCAAATATGGGTAACTCACACTGGTGCCTTGCTCCACATTTTCCCCTGTACTCCACATAAGTCATTACTGTAACCTTTTGCCCAGGAACTGGCTCATGCTTTAACACTAAGAACTGAACGTCTGACTTGCACTGGATTTACAAGCTGTGACCTCTGCCCCCAAGAATAATCATAATAAACCAGGCAGACACCGGTCCCTTACTGATAGGGAGTGCATTCACATTTTTATCAAGAAGTGAAAAGTCTTAAGACTAGAAGATTCCAGGAGGGAGAGAGGTGGCATTGGACAGGCAGTGGGCAGTATGCAAGGCAACCCACAGTCATTACCTTGTCTATGGGTGTGCAGTGGGGAGAGAATTCAAAGCAAGTCTGTACACATCCACTGGCCAGTTCCTCTTTTCTAGACCATCTCCATCTCGCTCTGGAAGCCACACCTATACCTTAAATGATGGCTTATACCACCTACGTTCCAAAGCCAAAAAGGAAGCTGCCCCAAAAAGCCCCTCTGCTGAAGCCTTTAAGGACAGACAAATTACAGCAGTATGTAAACTAAAGCTAGAAAATAGTGTGCATGGAAAACCAGAACCATCATCAGCCTTCTATCGTTGCACAGGGAACTTTGCATGGAGGGGTGTTAACCTGTGCTTAAGATAAACAAATGACTTAACTCATGGTACTGTGGGACGGACATCTATCAGAAGAACTAGTTACTCTTACCTTGTAACGTTCTTTCGATGGGATGTTCCTCCGACGTATTCCTTATCTTAGATAGAAATCCTTCAGCTTTGCTGACCTCGGAAAATTTTTTCGCCAGAGGGCGCTGCGCGTCGATGATCGCCAAGTCGATGACCCTCGACGGCCTCCGTGCCGACGTCGACGTCATCCTGCCTATAAAGGCCGCGCGCAGCGTCCGTTGCTCAGTTCCGTTTTGTAGTCCCCAGTAATGTTTTTGGATTAGACTAATCACCTTGAAGGAGCATAGGCTGCAAACCCACAGGAAGTCATACTGCGGGGATGGATGGGAGGGTCGATAAGGAATACGTCGGAGGAACATCCCATCGAAAGAACGTTACAAGGTAAGAGTAACTAGTTCTTCGAAGGGATTGTGTCCTCCGACGTATTCCTTATCTTAGATAGACTCCCATAGCAGTGGTATTGTGACTGGAGGCGGGAGTAATAAAAGTTATGTTACCCTTCCAGAATGGACAGAGTGTAACACAGCCTTGCCGAATCTAGTTTCTTGACTAGAGGAGGAATCCAGGCTATAGAATTTGGTAAATGTATGTGCGGACGACCATGTGGCAGCCGCACATATATCTCGAATTGGCACCCCTCTTTGAAGGGCTGAGGATGTTGCGATACCCCTGGTAGAATGAGCCCTTAGATTTTGAGGAGGCTCCTTTCCTGCCAATTTGTAGCACTCCAGAATGGCTAAAATAATCCATCTGGAGATGGTTTGTTTTGTTATTGGAAGGCCCAACTTATGTCCTGCATAACCTACAAAGAGTTGGTCTGCTTGTCTGATCTTAGCCAATCTGCTGATATAGAAGCTCAAGGCTCGCTTAGGGTCCAGCCTGTGCAGTCTCTCTTCCTCCTTCCCCGGATGAGGAGGAGGGTAGAAAGAAGGTAATATAATCTTCTGAGTGATGTGAAACTCCGAGACTACCTTCGGGAGGAAGTTAGGCTTCACCTGAAGAACAACTTTGTCCTTGTAAAAGATTGTATGTGGAGGTTTACACGATAAGGCTTGCAACTCGCTAACCCTTCTAGCAGATGTCAATGCTATTAGCAAAACAGTTTTGAGGGTGAGAAGCTTCAATGAACAAGAGTGTAGTGGTTCAAAAGGGGCACCCTTTAGGAAGTTTAAAATTAGGTTTAAATCCCATAAGGGAACTTGAAAAGGTTTCGGGGGATAAACATTAGTTAATCCTTTTAGGTATTGTATTACCAATGGAATTTTGAAGTATGAAGGCTCCTCTGCAGTGCGCTTAAAGATTGATAGCGCTGCGAGATAGCCCTTAATTGTGCCAACCTGTAGGCCTGAATTAGCCAGGTAAAGTAAGAATGACAACACCATAGGTGTACCACAAGAAAAGGGTTCAATATTCTTTTCTCTGCACCAGCTGCAAAATTTGTTCCAACGGCAGCGGTATAGAGTTTTAGTTGCCGGCCTTCTGGCCGAAAGCAACACCTCCATAACATCATCCGGAAGGTCCCAATCCTTGTACCTCAACCTTTCAGACACCAAGCGTGAAGGTTGAGGGTCTTGATGGCTGGATGGAGAACCTGACCTTCCTTCTGCGAGAGAAGATCCTCTCTGTATGGCAGTCGAATTGGAGGGCAGATGGACATGTCTAGAAGGTCCGGGTACCACGTTCTCCTGGCCCAATCCGGGGCAATTAGGATCATGGTCTTCCGAAACCTTCTCAACCTCCTGATCATTTGAGGAATGACAGGGACCGGAGGGAACGCGTACAGAAGTGGGAACTCCCAGTCCACTACGAACGCATCTCCTAGAGCTCCTCTCGGGGGAAATTCCCTTGAGCAAAATCTGTCGCACTTCCTGTTGATACTGGTGGCGAACAGATCCACTTGAGGGGTTCCCCAAAGGGCGAAGATCTCTTGAAGGACTTCCTGAGCTATCTCCCACTCGTGAGAGACTGTGCTCTGCCTGCTCAGAGCGTCCGCTGTCAAGTTCTTCTCTCCGGCTAGGTGAATTGCCGATAGAGAGATTCGTTCCTGAATTGCCCAAAACCAGAGCTGCATCGCCTCTCTGCACAGTGGTAGTGAGCCTACGCCTCCTCTTTTGTTGAGGTAGTGCATGGCCACTGTATTGTCCGTCATTATTAGGACGTTTCTTCCCCGTACAGACGGCAGAAAAGCCTTCAGCGCTAGTCTGATGGCTCTCAGCTCCAACAGGTTGATATGTAGTCTGGACTCCGATGGAGACCAACGACCGCTGATGGTCAAGTCGTTGGCGTGAGCTCCCCACCCCGTGAGTGAGGCATCCGTGACTACTGTTATCTCCGGCCATGGTTGCCAAAACATTTCTCCTTTCAGGATGTTCTCCCGACAGGCCCACCACTGAAGGTCTCGGGCTACTTTGACCGGGATCCGAAGGAGATCTGTCATCCTTCCTGAGAACTGTGACCACTGAGTTCTCAGTGCCCACTGGAGGGATCTCATTCTCAGGCGAGCCTCCGGCACGAGGAATATGCAGGATGCCATGAGGCCTAGCAACCTCAGAAAGTCGTAGGCTGGGAGATATTGGGCATTCTGAAATCTGATGACCATCTGCAGAATATCTCGAGCCCTCACCTCTGGTGGCAAGGCTTTTCCCAGGGAAGTGTCCAGGACTGCTCCAATGAATTGGAGTCTCTGTGATGGTATCATCTGTGACTTCTTTAAATTGAGGGAGAAGCCCAGCTTGTGAAGGAAGTGGCAAACATAATCTAGTTGTCTCTGAGCCTGTTCCGAAGATACAGTTCTGATCAACCAATCGTCTAGGTAAGGGTAGACATGAATCCCTTCCCTCCTTAGACTTGCAGCCACAACCGACATTAGCTTGGTAAAGACCCTCGGGGCGGAGGTTAGCCCAAATGGCAGAACTCGAAATTGATAATGAGAGCTGCCAATTGCGAACCTCAGGTATCTCCTGTGCCTGGGATGGATCGGCACATGGAAATAAGCGTCCTGGAGGTCTAGAGATACCAACCAGTCCTGAAGCTGGAGGGCCTGAAGGATCTGAGAGAGAGTCACCATCTTGAACTTGTCCTTTCGGAGGAATTTGTTCAATTCCCGTAAGTCTAAGATGGGTCTCAGTCCTCCGTCCTTCTTCGGTATTATGAAGTAGGGGGAGTACCAACCCTTGTTCCTTTCCGCTACAGGTACCAGTTCTATGGCACCTTTCTCTAGCAGGTCTAAAACCTCCTGCAAGAGGAGCGGATCTGGAAGCTTCAAAGGGTTGTTCCCCGGTGGATGACTCTGAGGGATATGTAGGAAGGGCAGGCAATAACCTTGGGCTACTGTCTCCAGAGCCCAAGCATCTGACGTAATAGCCTGCCATTCCGTCAGATGGTGAGTTAACCTGCCCCCTACTGGTGTTCTGTGAGGGGAGACCTCAGAGTGGTTTTGAAGCGGCTGATGCAGTTGCCGAAGGTAAAGTGGCTCCTGCTCCTGCGGGTGCGGCTTTCTTTCCCCTACCCCGTCCACCACGGGTAAATCTTCCTTGGCCTCTTTGAGCCGGTCGTCCCCTGCCCCTTCCATATGAGGAATAGTAACGAAAGGACCGTCCTCTCCACGATGATCCCGAAGGACGAAAGGTATTCTGACGGATAGCAGCTCCCAATGACTTGGCTGCTGCCTTGGACGTTTGCAGTTTCTCCAAACTGTCATCCGCCTTCTTTCCAAAGAGGGTAGAACCGTCAAAGGGCATATTCAAAAGCCTGGTCTGCACGTCAGAGGCAAAACCAGACTTCCTCAACCACGCATGCCTGCGGATTGTGGTACTTGCCGCCATGGCCCTGCTGATACTGTCAGCAGAATCTAGGCCAGTTTGTAGGGTCTCGCACATCGCATCTTTACCATCCCTGATGATGTTTAAAAATGCGTCCCTTTCCTCTCCTTCTTGGAGGCAGTCAGCCGCTGATGAAGCGCACTCCCAAAGGGTATGGCTGAACCTAGCGAGCGTACAGGTCGCGTTAATAGACTTTAACGCCATGCTACAGGCAGAAAAAACCTTCTTAGCCATGGCATCATATTTTTTGTCATCCCTATCCTGCGGAGCAGTGGGGTATGCAGATGTGCTGCCTGATGAGGTTGCAGCCTGTACAACCAAGCTCTCAGGAGTAGGATGTTTTGACAAATATTCAGGGTCAGAACTAGCCACCCTGTATTTTGTTGACAGTTTTTTATTTACTGCCGGGATAATTTCTGGCGTTTCCCAGTTTGTCAAAATCCTTCTCTGTAGAGCAGAGTGAAATGGAACCACAGGATCCTCCTGTGGGCCCTTGTCCAGTATGTCAGTGAGGTCATCCTGCTGAAAGGCAGGAGAAGGTGCAGACCAACCCATAAATTCTATGATTCTAGACATCAGAGCTCTATATGGAGTCTCCGCATGTTCTCCTGGGTCTGGTTTGATAAATTCTGCTTCAGGAGAAGTGTCCAAGCCACTAGCTTCCTGAAGTGCATCCTGAAGATTTTTTAATCTTCCTTCCTCAGAGGCGAAAGTCTCTGGCTCTGGTGATGTGGTCCTCTGTAAATCAATATCTTGGTCTGAATCCTCCCTTTCCTCAAAAATCGAGGTTAAAGGGGGATACATTGGTTTTTGGAATGGTATAAACCCCATTTCCAATGCAGAAGGAGCCATCATCACAGGCCTTGAAAACGTCGATGTCGTCGACACCGACGTGAAAGTACTCGAAGGCGCCGTGAAAAGCGTCGAGAAATGTGTACTAGGCCTCGAAGAACTCGAAAGGATCGGAGTCTTGCTCGAGAACGACGTCGACGTTCTCGGCGTCGAGTCGGAGGTCTTTTGTCTAACCGTTGGCTGTGGAGTAGCCGTGGTTCTTTCCTTCACCGGCGTCGATATCGGCGTCGACGTCGGCGTCGACTCGATCGACTGATGCGCCGATGAATCCTTCGACAACGGCGTCGATGGCGCCGACCTCTGTTTCGAAGGAGTTTTCGACGATGGCGTCGATGATGCTTTATCTCCCGATGGCTCGAGGCGCTTTCGGGTTGACTTTTCCGCCGGGTACTGCGACTCGCGGCGTTTAGATTTTTTGGGTTTTTTACCCGGGGTATCACCCTCAGCTGTCTTCGAGGGGGACGAGGCCGCTTTCTCGAAGACGCTTAGCATCTTTTTCCTGAATTCCTCCCACTCAGCTTGCGAGCTGCGTTTTGTGGGGCAATGAACTCTCTCAGGAGAACTCGACGAAGATGACGAAGGGGATCTCCTACGTCTCTTCTTCGAGTGTCTCGATGTCGACGAGTGGTGGGAGCCACTTCGTGATCTAGATCGAGAGTGTTTTTTATGGTGAGGAGACGAACGTCTCGACTCTACCGAAGAAGCTTTCGAGGAAGTTAAAGTTGACCTACCTCTCTCGAGCTTCCCCCTACGCTCCTTCAAGGCTTTCGCCGTCATGGAAAGGCATTCCTCACACTCCGAACTCTGGTGCGTGATTCCCAGACACCACAAACAGACCCTGTGAGGGTCCGTCAACGACATTTTCTTCCCGCAGTCTCGGCACTTTTTGAAACCGGACCGAGGGGTCGTCGGGTCGGAGGAGGATGCCATCGATATCGAGGTAAATAGTAGTTATTATATACGTTATCTTTGACGAGAACTGAGCAACGGTGTTCCGAGGCACAACGAAGCGCGGAAAAACGGAACTGAGCAACGGACGCTGCGCGCGGCCTTTATAGGCAGGATGACGTCGACGTCGGCACGGAGGCCGTCGAGGGTCATCGACTTGGCGATCATCGACGCGCAGCGCCCTCTGGCGAAAAAATTTTCCGAGGTCAGCAAAGCTGAAGGATTTCTATCTAAGATAAGGAATACGTCGGAGGACACAATCCCTTCGAAAGATCTTTATCGAGAGGCAAGTAATTTGCTCTAATGATTCTCTCCTCCCACAGATTCCACTTCTATGATATAATCCCATAGCAGTATGTGAATCTGGAGGAGGGAGGAGAGTAATAGGACACTACCTAAACCAGAAAACACTAGTGGACCAGCCTACCGAAGCAAGCATCCTGCCCTGAAAGGGAATCCAAACACTAATGTTTGGCAAACATGTGCAGAGAAGCCCACATAGCCACTTGGTAAACGTCCATGGCAGGTACCCCCATTCTGTAGGGCTCAGGAGGCAGCCAGACCTCTGGTGGAATGAGCCTTTAGACCTTCAGGCACATCTTTCTCAGCCAGATCATAGCATTGTGAAATTAAGAGAATGAGCCCCTTTACAGGGTTTGTTCAGTCATAGCCCTACCAGCACAGGCACCAGCATAACCCAAATCTGGTCATCTTCCCGGGCATCGCCATTCCAAGAGATATAGCAGCTGAGGGCGCACAGCGGGTCCAGCTGATGAACTCGCTTCTATGCCCTCGAAGGATGGGCCAGAGGAAAAAAACAATAGAAGTTGGGTCTTTGGAGAGCGAGCCAAACCAGAGACCACTTTTGGGAGGAAAGAGAGTCTCTCTCAAGGTCACTTTCTCTTTGCAGAAAACCAAATAGAGAGGTTTATTAGACAACACCTGGAGCTCAATAACTCACCTGGCGGAAGTGATGGCAACCAGAAAACTCACTTTAAGGATAAGCAATCTGACAACATGAATGCAAAGGCTCAAATTGAACACCCACAAAGGATGTCGACACTGAATTCAAATCCCACCCCAGAACCACAAACTGGTGTGGTGTACATGGACTGCACAATCCCGCCAAAAGTTACATAACAGTGGGAATTGTGAAGAAAGAGCCTTTATCAGGGGTCCTTTTAAAGACTGATATAGCAGCCAGGTATCCTTCACGGTGCCAATCTCTAGTCCCATCTAGGTCAAACACAGCAACAGATGTAACAGTGGGAATGGGACAGAATAAAAAGGACCAAGATCCATTTCCAGGCACCAAGTCAAGAATGTACACCATATGCAGGAATATATAGACTTGGTGGCAGGTCTCAGAGCTGTAGGGAATACCTCCAGGATATTAGCCGATAAGTCCCATTCCTTGTAGCTCAGCCTCTCAGCAGCCAAGTATGAAGGTTCAGACGGTTGAGTCCGGATGGAGGACCCGCCGCTCCGAAAGCGAGCAGATTCACTTGTGCAGGAAGGGCAGATGGACTTGTCCAGCAATTCTCCGAGCCCAATCCTGGGTGATCAATATATAATGTGGAGCTGAACAGGAGCAGCCTCCTGAGAACCTGTGGAATGACAGGGGTCAACAGGAACACATAGTGGAGATTGAACATCCAATTGGAAGTCAATGTGCCACCCAGAGCTCCCTACTATGGGAATTCCCTGGAGAAGAACCACTTGCACTTCCTGTTCACACTAAGCTCAGAGGGCCACTTGAGGAGTTCACCAGCTGGACAAAACATCTTCAGAACTTCTTGGCAAAGCAACCACTCATGTGTGGCCGAGGTGTCTGCTCAAGGCATCCGCTGGAATGTCCGTTTCCGGCTCGCTGAGATGTCAGACACAACGTTCTCCAGATACCAGAAACACGGACGCTGTGCATAGAAGCATTGTGACTAAGGATCCTGCACCACCTTGTATGTTGAGGTAGTGCATGGCTACGGTGTTGTCAGTCTGGACCAACACAGATTTGCCCTACGCAGAGGGGAGAAAAGCAACCAGGGGCAGCCCAATTGCCCTCAACTCCAGCAAGTCGATGTATTCCTCCGAAGGAGAGGACAGTCCTTTCACAGTCAAATCCAAAAAGGATCTGGAAAAAGCGCCCGTTTCGGAAGGCCTTTAGAGTGTATAGATTGGCATGACCCACTTTCCTGGGAGTTGTGCTCCTCTCCAAGGCAGTCTAAAAGATCCTATGGAGGTTGGCCACAATCCGCACAGAGCTTGAAGCCGGAGGCCTTTGGCAGGTAGGGCATGTTGTTGAAATGAATGAAGAGTGCGTTCCAGAAGAAAGGAACGCAGGTCATAGGGCATGCCTTCTCGATATATACTGGCTCTGACAACACGCCTGGCGTGTAGAGGCGTCAGGTGGAGCCAAGCTATGCCCCCGGATGGCAGAAAGTTTGTGAAGATCAGCTGCGCTACGATACAAATATAATAGATGAGGAATACGTGGAGGTAACAGATCCATTAAAAAATGTACATTTTTATCAAAATTTCCAAGCCTAAAGTTCATTGTATTTAAAAGAAAATCTAGCTCCAAAAGTCTAAGCCTGGTCGTAATCAGTGCCAATCATACCAACCCCAAGGTTATTGAAAGCAGAAATATTTTACAAACAAGCAGAGGCAGAACGGTTACTGGACCAGTCAAATAAGATCATTCAAATGAATTAGATGGAATTGCTGCCCTCGACTTTCTGCGGAGCAGCCAAATGATTTCTCATCCTTTCTATCATGTCAGAGTTGGCAGATGCCGACAAGAAAGGATGCTCCACTACACTAGAAGCTGGGACAGAAATTGCACCCCGATTTTACAAGAACTCTTACACACCGCTTTTAAGCCTATAATGTTAGCCTCAATTTCTGTTGCTTTCACAAGCCTCAGAACTCTGTGAGGAGCCAGGAATGAGACGCAGACAGGGGAGCCATGTTTCTTGCTACAAACCTTTATTAAAATAAATTGGGGGGGGGGTGAACAAATCCTCACTATCCATAATCTAGGAGGAATTATATACCTGAAACAAAGCTAATGGGTCTGTCCGGTGTCAAGATGTCAAACAAAAAGTATGTCCTGTAATCTTATTCTGGCCCTCACTCCATAAGGTGTAAAGGATATTTATTGTCTCTTGCTTTTTCAAAAGTGCCCAAATGTTCAAGTTCAACACAAATGTTCAAGTCCAACGAAAAGGGTTCCAATGAATGTTCAAAATTCCAGAGAATAACTTCCTTCCCCAGATTCATTGTTCCAATACCACAAGATCAAAAGGAATAATCGGGTTCCAAGAGGATTTCTCTCCTCCTTGGTATCTTCACTTTCTTGGGGAACAGTTCCGTTGCCCAGGCTTTCCCTTCACCTTTTAACACATTGCGAATCCTGAGGGTTTGTCTCTTCCTAAGGACTTTTCTTTCCTGTATATACTTTCACAATTGTTCATAATCCTGAAGGGCATCACCTTCCTTCAGACTCTTTAAAGTATTTCTCTAATGATCTTCACCTAGTATAGTCTCTCCTGTCATGGCTGTTTACACAAACACAGAATTTTACCTTCATCTTGTACACCTTCCCACCAGTGTTACACAAATACTTAACTTCACCTGGCATACTTCCTTGCCAATACTATATCACGCATCAATTTCACTTTAAGGCTGGGGTTCAATAACCCACTTGGCACTGGTTATACAAATCCTTTAATTTCTTTAATAGTTTTTGCTTTTGGACTCTTGTTGCATTTTCAAGAAGCGACTAACTTTATTAGGCCACCCGATAACCCATTTGTGCTCTGAGTTCACTAGTAACTTCTGGCCTCCCCGCCCTTCGTTTCCCTTCAGTTTGTGTTATTTCTATGCAGCGGTATACATGCTGTGGCAACCCAGTAACCCTCTCTTTCTCACAGGCTTACTGTTGCTTCCAGGGCTCCTTCGCTGCTGCCTGCTTCATCATACTGGAATGTGTGTGCGCCGGGTTAAGTGCTGTACCCTTGCTGTCTTTTTATGGTGCGCGGTTCCCACTGCTCACTCTCTCTCAGCAGTGAGCCGTCTGCACCCACGCTTCTTCCTTCCTCTTTTGGACTTGCCTTCGGGCCGCAGCGTGTTCTCTCCCAGCATGGTACTCCGCGTTACTGCGGGTCTCGCTGAGTTTCAGCATCTGCAGCTCTCCTCTCCCCTTCTCCCCGTCAGGTGTAGCCAGGCTGTATTTAAATGTCCTGGCTTGATTATTCATCTTCAAACAACTAGACCGCTGCGTTGGTCTTCCGGGCCTCGTAATCTTTGAAAAACACTGGCAGGCACTTACTTTAATCAAGGTTTACCATCACACTTTGCACTCTTAAGAGTTCCCACGATGAGGTGTTTTGCGTGGAGAGGGGCGGGAGCAGGGCTCAAGTCGAGGGTACAGGCGGGTGGACGGTGTCCACCCACTTTTTTTTTTCAGAGGGTGGCCTCAGTACCTGAATAGTTGAATTCTCTTAACATCATGCACAATCGCAAGCTGGAAATTTGGGTGACCTTTTCTTTAATGTGCGTTTTAAACAATGCTAAAAGCAAAGCACTGGAAAGTAGGACATTTTTAGACTTGCATTTTATTTTGCATTCTGGAACCTCCATTCGGGATGTGCAAATAAAACCACAATTAGACTCTTAACTGAACATGTTCTCAGGGGCTGCAGCCTCTGGCTTTCCAGATGTTTTGGACTATGACTCACATGATGCATTATCATTAACTATGCCGGTTGGTGGGAGTTGTAGTCCAAAACATCTGGAAAGCTACAAGGCTGCATACCCAGGTTCATTAGGATTTACCTATTGTCAGGTTGCTAATTATGTAATTTCTATATTTTTCAAGCAATCACTATCAGACGCATATTGTAGCCCTTGAAAGCGAAAACCTAAATATTGGTTATCAAGTCAAACTTGGAATGTATGTAGTCAAGTGCCTACATTGCAGAATTGGTTAAAATCCTGACTTCACTTCTTAACCAAAGTGTGATCTGTGGTAATAATTCAATATCACCGGCTTAACTGCAAACTTTGGAGTCCTTAGAAGCAGGCCCGGCTCTAGCAGGGGGGCCAGAGGGGTTAGGCCCCCAAGGCCACACTCGGGGCCCCCCTAGAAAGTAGGCCATGCCAGTGGGACCCGAGGGAATATGGGTGTGGGGTGGATTTCACTCTACACATGCAGCAACAACCTCAGAGATGTTATTCTGAGAGGATGAACTGCAGGAGGTCGCCCAGGATTTGTTTCCATGCCCTAGACAATGATGTATGCCCCACAGCCATGAAAGCACAAATGACTTGGGCAATGGAGGGCCATTCACACCTATAAGTGAGGTAGCATACTCATTCAAGCTGGCTGCCTACAACTATTTTCTCAAACCTAAAATCACAGTTTTGCTTTCTGTAATTTAAAGCATGTTTATCTTTTGTGGGAATATAGCGTTTTTTCGCACCATGCTTAATAAAATGGTTAAGTATATCAAACAATAACTGACAGCTGATGTTGCTTGAACAGATTTCTGCAGAAGGTGCATCATCTGACTGGGGGACCTTACAAATTACTTTCAAAGAATGTTTTCTGCTGCATTAACTATTTGAGTATAAGTAAAAACATAAGGTTGTTAGTAACACAAATGTAATTCTGGAGTGTAGTAAAATAAAAAGTGATTGATGCAAGGCTTTGAATGAAACATTACCACTACTGTTACTCTGCGCAGCATTCCATGCCATAATTCTGTAGTAGGTCTGTGCCATTACAGAAGGGAACAAGCCATTAGCAAATGACTCTTGGTGCTGTCACCAAACGGTGCACTCCATCTTAATGGCTAGGCCATGACCACTCTGCACTGGAACACAACAACCACATGCATTATTAGGCCTTGTGGTCTAGCAGTTTGGGAAGGGCTTCTCGGAATGGTGAATGGGCCAAGGCTGATTTACAAACAATGGTAAAGAAGGCTAGCCAGTGCAATGCCAGTGGTTATAATTGATTATGACTTTTTCCTATTAGGTTAAAAAAACAAGGGGGGGGTCCTGGGAGTCTCTCTGCCAGACGTTAGTCCTGGCTGTGAGAGCTTTACCCAGATTCTTTAGCTCACTATCTTTCACAGAGGAGAAATATCCCAAACATATCAGTCTTTGTCCTGCTCGGGGGCAGTCCAGCACCAAGATGCTAGGCAATTCTCCTCTGAACAAGAGCACCAACAGCGAAACCCAGACACGTGTATTAGGTTCAAGACAGAACTCATGCAGTGGAACACAGATAGGTAGAGATCAAATGTAAGGAGGAACGTGCATCCTATGGGTGTATTTGGTCATTTACCCACTCAATGACTAGCCATGGCAATGTTAGAGCCTATGGCATTACCAGCAACTACCTGCCTCTCACCACCAAAACGTAACCTTTCTGGAACTCTTTGAACAAGCTCGATCACAAAGTAACACCAAATGTGTTGCTATATAGGGCCTGCTAGTGTTATATCTAAGCATTCTTTTAGTGTTTAATTACTTAATTGCCACTGTAAATGAGCTCCTGGTATGATAAAAAAAAACTCTTAATGCGTGTCTTCAGTCAGTTGATTTCATAAGCAATACCTTTGTCAATTCCTCTGACTGAAGTACTGTCTTAAACAAGCAATCACAAAGCCAACAGTTTTTGCTTGTGTATAGGTATTAGACATTTGCCAACCAATGCCATCATATGCGCAGGTACTCACCATTTTCAAGCTGTTCCCAATTTATGGCAGTGCATGGCAAATGCCTATCCATGCCTAATCAAAAGCCCAAGCTGTTCGCTTTGTCAATGCATGTTGGTTTCAGTTTGTCTCCCGAAGTAAACCTGTATATGCCCAGATGTATTTTGCATTGGTTTATTATTTGTATCACGCACCCAACCCTGAGGTAACTGGGTGCTGGAAAACTTAACATGATACAGGCAGAGATCAACTGTACATACATATTTACATAATGGGTAGGTACAGTAATGGCGGAAGGGTCGACAAAGGTTCCGATTTACAAATTGCTCAGACCTTTAACATAAGTAGAGATATATACAATAAGAGTGGCAGGTCAACTAGGTTACATATTAGTCTGACCATTTAAGACAGGTGTGGGTGAGGTGGGGAGCCGCAGGATACTTAGGCCAAGCAAAGGGATGCGATACAGAATCATAGTGGTGCATGATTGTTTGGGCTCAGTAGTTGGAGGGCTTATCAGTCAGCCAGAGTTTGACGTTAGTTTTGAAGGCATTGAAGGATGGTTCTAGTCTGCTAGATGCGGGTGCCTTGCTTGCTGCACCTCACTGAGTTGGTCCAACAAGGCCCTAACTGAAAATGATAAGGCTAAGATGGTAAGGATGGACCAGTTTCAGATCTTCTCATGCATACTTAACAGTGGGGTTCCGACCTAAATGGAATGCATCTCTGTGTGGAAGCTAGTCTGCCAGAAGGTTTCATGATTTAAACTAAGTACCGACTTGATAAGCTCATACTGTTTGAGTAACTTAACAGAGTTTGCATTCCAACAGAATACATCATGTGCATTGTGGGTGTTTGGAAAGTATAATGTAAATCCAGGGTGCTGGGTGTTTAGGCAGTGCCCGAATCACTTAAAGAGCACCTTTAAAATAACACGAGAAAAGATCATTTTCTATAATGTTGCATGCAAAGTATAAAAGGTGTACATCTTTTAAAACTAAAAAGCAGCATTTAAATATTTCCTAAAGACTGCAATCAGTGGTGGATTTAACATTTGACCCTGGGACAAATGTCCATGCCTGTTCCCCCTGCTCTGCCTCTCTCCCCCAAATACAAACAGCCAGGGCTGCACAGGCCCTCCCACTGAGGTGGAGTCTCAGAGGTAACTTATTTACAACAGGAAGTGATTAACAGAAAGTAATTAGAGATGAGAAAAGGTAACAGGTAGTGAACATTGCTGTGACACTTTTTTCTTTAAATTGTATAGGGTTTTAACAAGCTTTTTAAGTGTGATTGTTGGGTGATTAGGGTACAGAAAATGCAGTGTGAAACAATGAGCTTATCATGCATTTCATTTCACTTTGTGTCTGTATGAGATTTTTTGTAAATCATCATTAATGTCTATGCTGGAGCCTATATGCTTCCATTCAGCATGGGGAAAGCAAAGTTACAAACCTAGGGGGTCATTATCCAAGCAAAGCGGAGTGCAAGAAATGGTGATAAATACATGAATCTCCACTTCTTATGACCTGCCAAATCAGATTGGATTTCCACAAGCATATATTATGTTGGGAGGAAACCAATGGATTCCTCTGGGATCCGTTTGACATTTACACCTGGTAAAAGCAGGCAGATTCCCCAGGAATCCATTGTGATTGGCTCCCACAATCATTAATTGTGAAAGTGATTTACACTTTCCCAGACACTTAGTGGAAATGTAAAGAGCAGAGGTGAATTTTGCCGGTGTTGTACACTTTACTTTTCCAGTACTTGGTTGAAACAATTACAATTAATGAATTGCCCCTTTTGCAAAAAGTGCAAACAGGAGTGGTCCCTTCCTGTGCAATTTAGGATTCAAAACAAAATGGCCCTCTTACTCTTTTCATCAACACGTTTCTACAACGATTAATAGATTGTCAGGTTGATTTATCATTTGACTTGGCATGTTTAAAGTGATATGTATAAAATTAAGTATTATTCTAGGTATTCAAAACCAAACTTCAACATATATTTCTACCAAGTTGAGCTTGGACGATGCATAGTCAAGTATCTAAATTTCAGGCTAGGCTAAAATTCTGGCTTTACAACTCAAAGTGTGTGATCCAGTACAAATCATTTAATTTCACTATGTCGTACCTGCTAAAATTAGGTGCCCCTAGAAGTGATTCATTTTGCATTATAAGCTATTCCAAACGCCCCAATCATGTTTTAATAGATGGGCAGTACAAGCTTAGGAACCTGTCAAGAACACACACACACATCTTTCTTTGAAAATATCAGGCTGTATTTATTGAACAAAATGGTGTTATTCAATAGCAAATCAAAATAAACACAAACAAAAAGTAATCATGGAAAATTGCATATTATAACCAGTATGTACCAGACAATGATGTACAGGGCCATGACAAGGGAGCAAGGACCTCTCCTCCCTGCCACGCCCCTGCAGGAGTGATACCAGTAGGCTGGAAACCCCTCAAACTGCACAGTCTGCTCCCAGCACTAGCAGTCTCTCCTACATGCTAGCACTCCCTCACACCAGCCCCCAACTCAACTAAAATGTGCTGCAAAAATGCAATGTAATTTTCTAGGAAACAAAATCTCCTATTCCTTACTTCAGTATTCTGGGGGTTGAGGGGGGGTCTATCTTTCACATAAGATGGAGGGACCACAAGCACTTCCTCTGGGGCCTCTTAGGAGTAGCCACAGTGTTCAGGAAGGCATTGTTGGGCGAACACCATTATCTGAGATGGTACAAAGACTGGGGGCCTCACTGCTCAGCCCTCTCAGAGGAGGTGGAGGATGCATGAGGTGGAGTATGCATCACCCTCGATGTTGCCCAGCCAGGCTAAGAAAGACATGCTGGGGGCTGGTCGGAGTAGGTGGGAGTGGAGGTAAATGGGAATGGTGATTAGGGGAGCTGAAGGAAGGTGACTGGGGTGAAAGGTGTAGGAGGATAGAACATAATAGCAAGGGAAGGGCAGATGGGAAGGGAAAATAGGTAGATTGATTTTGCAACACTATTTCCTTGCTCCTCCTTTTGCTTTGTATTGTTTTTTTTATAGAGGGGTGCAAATGTATTTTTCCAGATCTGGGAAGAAATCTTTGCTGAACCAGGGAAATCTGGATTGATGCCAGCACTTTCTTTAGGGTGCTCCTAGACCCAAACCCAATGGAATTTTCAGCCCCCCCCACCCCCCTTATCAGAAACCTGGGCCACCCAGATGAATATTCCTGGAGCCGTGCCTGCTTAGAAGTGATTAAATTCACACTGCTTGGAAGGCAGGGGGGGGGGCTCTTACAATGGGGCAGGTTTAATGATTTTAGGGAAAACATATCTGTGCGCCTCTGCTAGTGACCCACAAGTCCATCACCTACAATTGCATTATTGTGGCATTGTTCTCCCTCCATCCCAGAAAACATGATTTGACAGACAGATGCATAGCATTACCAGCCAGTCCGTGCACTGGAGATTCTAGAATAGTAGACTGCGACAGAACCAACCTTAATTCTGTCCCCTCTTGCGGCCCAATCAACAAAGGTGCCTGTGCCGCCCAAATTACTGCCCCACAGGTGAAGCAGTGAAACTCTGATATGCCCGGTTATGTTATTTAGTCTTGCATCATACACCTGCTGTTTCACAGGTTCTTGGAGCTTCATCATTTGCAGATTTTAAAAGATGGGCTTTCTGTGGTGTTTTACATGTTTTGTGAGTTGTTTTGAGCAGTAGTTCGCTCCAGGTTGTCTCTGGTGACTGTCAGAGTGGTGTTTAAGAAGTGTGTAGAGTTGTGTTGGCCTATCTGCGGTGACCTGGTGCTACAACACTTTAAGAAAGTTTAGTGTCGGTGTCTTCAGGCTGTGTACGTTCCGTTGTGTAATCTGTGTTGTTTCAGTGATTGAGTTGTGCAATTAAATGTGTAGTCTCCTAGAGCAGGAGTTAAGGTGGCTATTGTCACCATGTTTTGCCCAACAAACCAACCAAATAACTGGGGACACCTTTTTTCACTTCGAAAACATCATAGTAAGTCATATTTACTTGTATATATCGATGCAAAACTTTCTTTCTCCAGCTGTTAAGCCATATTATAGGATGTTAGACAAAAAGAAGCTACGTCAGGTGACACTGCCATTGTAGAGATTCCAAGCCCAAGTTTCTATTCAGTACCCACACTGCCCTTCGGACTGCCCACTAACGCCTCAACAACACCCCAACTATAGTTTCACCCATTCCTACATGGGATTATGGTAAAATGCAGATGGGCAAAGTCACCATTTAAAATGTTAGTCTAGCCCCAACCCCAGGTTTCGATGTAGTTGCATCCCTGGCAGAAGACATGGCAAACAATGCATGGTAGCCCTTTCCTCAAAAATCTCAGCACTCCTTAAGTGTTAGAGGATTTTTTTATGTAGCTTTGGCAAACAATGACTACAAGCAGATGGGTTTATCACAAATGCTCTGCTGGAGGTGCCCAAGTCTTGAATTTACAAAGTTGTATTGAACAGTTTAAGGAGGGCTCAAGTTTTCCAATGGAAGGTGTGACTGATTGTGTACATATGTGTATGCCTGTGGGCGTGTTTGTCTGGGGAAAAGGCACAGTGTGTGGGCAATGGGAGCGAAATGATGTGTAACTGGGGTCAGCATTTCCATATATTGAGATGGAATGCAGAATTCGTTTTGGACACTAGCAACATGAAATTTTGGCAGCGTGAGCATATATGGAGACAGGCCTGCTTTGGGGCACTAGCAAGATCAAAGTGTTTTACATGGGCAATTCTGGCATAGACACCCTCATTACTTACTCTGGACAGAAAAAAACATGAAAGGAGGGGCTGACCTCATGACCTGGTTTGGCCAGAACCTACTTGAAAGTGAGGCAATGCCGAAATATTGTTGACGCCTCCTGTGATTTCTTTGGGTGGCAGCCAACACCCGTTACAAAATGTTACTGTTGTTGTTCGTGGCCTGACATCTAATTGAGTCTTTTTACGAGTACCTTGCAGAGCAGAATGTACATTCTACTTTTTTTTTAAATGTATAATGCGAAAAACATTACTGTATTAGTTCCGGTACACTTGCTCCGTTCATGCCAGGGAAAACATGTACACCTTTCATTCAATAACTTCACCAGCTGCAATGACTAGCCTGTAGTGATATTGTCGAACAGGGCATGGAAGTCCGTGAAGATGGCTAGCTACCCCTTTGACCACACATTGGGAAATCCTAATTTCCCCCATCCCAAAAAAAATCAAGACTTTCCATAGTTCCACCACCTTCGAACCCAGCCCCCACTCGGGTCACACTGGATACTCCCCTGAATCCATGTATGATGCTGAATTCTTTGAAAGATGAATGATGTGTTGCGAGGAACAATGCTGCAACGGATGCTGAGCAGGCGGAGTGACTGTTGCGGAGAGCTGCGAGTGGTTTCGGCTTGCATGCTACAATCATACTAATTCAGGAGAGAACATTTAAGTCCCACTACTGTAATAAAAATGAGCAAGCGCCACAAGTGATTAGGCCACAGCTGATCCTTCCTGGTAACACTGTCAGGAGAGGTCCTACAACTTCCACCAGCAAACATTATGTCTGGAAATTGTTATCGGGAACACGTTAAGGGGTGGCGTTAGTAGACCCAGTACAAAATGTCACAGCTAGGAAGCAGCTGCATTATAAGGCAGTTACGTTTTTTGCTCAGCCAGCATGTGCTTGCCCATGCCAGTTTTAACCCATGCCCTAAACAACAAGACGCTCAGACAGAAGTGGATCCCCAGTAGCGCTGCTTCCCCACTCACTCAGTCTGCATCCACGCCACCTTACTTGCAAGGCCAGCCAAAGTCCCAGGCAGGAAGCAGCTGCCCCTCATCCTACTTACAACAAAAATGGGCATCGGAGGAAGAACTGATCCTGCTGCCTGCAACCCTCCTGCAAATGTTTGCCCCTAGTCCTCCACCCGCTATTCCCCAAAGTCAAGCAAAAGCAGGGCAGGCACCGTACCAACGTCGCTGCATACCCCACTGATAAAAAAAAATAATAATGTGCATCACAACTACCAGGACAATACTCATTGTTGTTTTGGCAGCCGCGACATGAAAGGAAGCAGCAGCACGGACATATAAGAGACCAGTCGCGTGATATTTTTGTGGACAAGCAGCATGAAAATGTGTTTTACAGTGGCAATGCTGGCATATTTTGTTGAGACAGTGTCCCCTGATTTTCTATGGGCAGAAGCCACATGAAAATGTGTTGCAAAATGCTCCCATGTACTCATGTTCACCTGGTAGAAAATCAAATATTTCTTATTTCCATACAGAACCGATTTTTAAGTACATGGATTTTACCCAATGTTTTACAAAATTGGGTAAAAAAGTGGATGTTGAAGCGCACAATTTTCTGAGAGGGGAAACTCGCCCCTTTCCCTCCAAAATGGCTGTTGTGTTGGGGCTCATTCGCTCAGGACAATTCAAGGAAAACATTGAAGCACTAAAACTTTACAAATTCACCAGCTGCTGGTACAGCTGGAGCACGGGGAAGACACGTTGCCCATCACATGAGTGAGTGGAATTGTCGTTTTCCAAACATTAACTACTTGTCACGACCCTCGCCCCAAAACCCCCTCTGGCAAACCCATTGGCCAGGTGGAGTCAGGACTCGGGCCTCTATAGCCTGGCATCCTCTTCAAAAGCCCTCATGGGGTCAGTCCTGGCGCCTATGGCGCCAGGCTCATACACCATGAAAAACAATGTGCTTGGGAACTACTTTATTGTCAGCCAACATGGAGGCATCCACATAGCTTGGTTCCTAAGAACCAAGCTATGCGGTCTAGTGTTTTGGGTGTGGTAGCCTAGTGACTACTTTACCTGGACTATTTTGTTGGGGTTATTTAAACCACACCCGAACAAGACAACACGCTTCTCGTTACTTTGCAGCTTGCAACGTGACGCTCACCGTGTCCAGCTATTCCCTCGGAGAAGCAGAACCTGCAAGGAGACAAAAGGAACAACATTAGCAGCAGCATTTTACCTGCAGTCTTCATCTTTAAACACTCGCAGCTACTGAGAACAGCTTCCTCGAATCTGCACGCCTCCCGGACAGAATGACCTGAAAGAGGAAGATAGAGGCAACATTAAAGAAAGCAGTAGAGACATTTACAAATTACGAACTGCTCAAAAGGCTTACCTGGCTGGTCGCCTCTCGGCTGGCACAACTCCGGACATTCCACTCGCGCTGAAGAACACTGCGACCTACAAGGAAGGAAAACACAGGTTAGCAAAGGCAAGACTTTGCAGCGCTGCGCATAGCGCTTATTTACCGCATCATAGCACTCTTAATGCGCCATCATTTACCAGCGGGGCTCAACCAAGCCAGTTCGCCACGCTGAAGCTCTGCATACCTAAAGGAGAAAAAAAGACATTTTAAACAAAGAAAGGCATGCAGGATAGCAACAAAACTAAACAGCAATAAGACCTACCTGAACAATATCAAACGGGCCGGCGTCAGTGAAGTAACTGGACCGCACTCGCCAATGAAAGACAACGCACCCCTGCAAAGAAGGCAGGACGGAGAGCACGCCTAATTCTACCACAAGGCAGAACTTTCCCCACAGACCACATCAGGGCAAAGCTGAGAAGTATACCAGCGAGTAACCCCGCTGGGTGGCGTCCCTGTGGATACCAGGTGAGTGTAACACTTCTAAAGAGAAAACTGTACTTCACAATGTAGCCAAAACTTTAGGCTTTGCTGTGGTCCATAAAGACAATCTTGTGTACAGCAGTAGATCAAAATATTTGTGTTTCAGAGTACTGACGTGCCACCTTCCCACATGAGATCACATGAGTAAGGACAAGCTGTTGGGATGGGTTAAGCTATAGAGCAACAAGGATCTCAACCTGGATCTGCAATTGAAATACAGTCTTAGCGATCTAGCACTTCGCCACCATTTGCAAATCCATGGGCAGAGTGCCCAGTTAACTTTAACTTTAGGAATTGTGATGAATCTTACAGAGTCATCACTGATTCCCAGCCTAGAGTCTTCTCCCATGTGGCCAGGGGAAAGCAGCTGCTACCTGATCCTGACCCTGGGGTGACCTTATGGGGGAGGATCACATGGAAGGAGATGGTTATTAGGGAGAGGTGGTGACTCCCTTAAGAGAAGCAGTGTTCCTCTTTTTGTGAGGATGAAGATCCTATAATGCCTAAATATCTGATGGCATGCTGTCACTCTAAATCCCTCCCAGGTTAAAACCCAAAAAACAGTGTACAAGAAACCAGCTAAACAGAATAGGGTTTCCACTTTAGGAATCTATGGGTCACATATGATGTCTCCTGATTTTAATGGTTCTGCCTTGGGTTAAAAAGTCCTAACTCCAATATCACTGCACATACCATCCACATAACATCTCCTGTTTGACAACCTTCAGTTCAACAAACAGTTGAAACAAAATAGCCTCGGAAAGTCTAGAACCATTATGGAGTTCAAGACCCACAATGCCTATGGTCCTGGGACAATGAAGAGGAGCAAAGGGTTAATGATGATCAATAGTGCTGCCAAGAAGACCGTGCGGTCTAGTTGTTCCGAATTCCAATCACACAGGCGGGACATTTAAATGTAGAAATCACCCACAGGTGAGAGAAGCAGCAAGGAAAGCAGCAGGAGAAGCAGGGGGAGAAGAAGCGGAAGCGACAGCTAAAGCCGACGCAGGAAGTAAAGGCGTGTGGTGCTGCAGAGTATGCAAAGCTGAATCGTGGAAGACGGCAGAAACAGGAAAGAAGCCCAGCTGAACAGGAGATTTGCTCACGAGCCGCAGAGAATTGCTCTAGTGTGCACCAGTATCAGGAGACCCGCCGGAGCCTGGTGAGCTCCAGAGAAGTGCTGCGCAGACAACGGCAGCTGCAGGAAAGCTGTCGATTGTGTTGGCGGACCAAAGAGGGTCTGATAGCTTACTGGAGGCCCGGCCTGCATCGATACTGCATCGCAGCACCGAGACACGGCATGGAAACGCCGAAAGAAGCCAGTGAGGTGGCCTAAATAGAGTGGTAACCCTGGGGTGCTCCAAAAAGAAAAAGTACAATCAAAAGACCGTTCTCTCTTGCAGTCTGTCTCCAGGGGTTCAAGTGTAAAAAAGTAAGTAGTGGAACTAAATGTTAACCCTGCCCCAACGCCTTACTCCTGCTCCCCACTTATCCCATACTCACCAACCCACCCAATTCAAACCCCACAAGGGTCCTTCCTTTACTCTACCCCACCTACAGCTCTGTTTTACAACAGTACTAACAAGGCCGACAAACACACATTTAAATGGCCATTACTTTGTTGTGGTCCTCCACAACATGCAGCTTTAAGCCGTCTCTCCATTCCAATCGCCCACCATTCGTCTTATGGGATATTTCCACCACTCCAGTCACCCCCACCCCGCCCATTAGATGCACAGACAGTCTGCAGCAATTAATGCTTAATTGCACAAGACAAAGATCACTGCCGAGCTGAGCTTTCAGCGTTATGCCCACAGCAGTCGATACAATAAAACAAAACAATCTAGAATAGCGCAATATGATTTGAGGCTGGGGTTTTGCCAGGAGGGCTCGGGTTCGAATCCCCAATGGGAGAGGAGTTTTAAAAAAACACAAAGGTGACCTTCCCTGTCGTCCTGGAACCGTGCTGCAGGTCCCATAAAGTAAGGGAACAATGGCGGATTTCGTTCCTACCCACTTTGGCCCCTCTCTGTCTACAACTCTCTTCGTCCTCACTTCTTAGCATTCAGGGCACTCCGTCTTTCGGCTCTATCAGCAAGTGAGCCAAGGTCATGAGTGCATCAGCACCCTTGGATGTTTCAGGCCTCATGACCTTTGGCTCACTGAACATGGTGGCGTCTTTGAGCTCTTGCAAGACATGCAACGCTCAGCACTCTTGGGTCTCACAGCCTGCAGTTGTTTGCACTCTCCAGTCCCTTACAACTCCCTTCCAGTTCCAGCACACAAATATTGAGGTCTTGATGCCCTTCTTCTAGTACTTCACTTTAAAGAACAGTCATCAGTTTGCTTCCTGTAAATCCTTGTTTTAGCGGTTTTGATTGGCCTGTGGGCTTATTCAAGGTTAGCAGGTCAGCTGTGTCTTCCGTGCATCTTTCAACGGAAGGTCAACCGTTTTGTGGGCCAGGTGTACATAACAACTTGAACTTACTGTTTGAAGCACTGACAACTGCTGTACCACAACCCTACATAAATATAAATACACTAGAGGTTCCTGGCGTAACATACACCATTCTAGCATATCTTAAAGGTCAATAATGGTCGGTAATTGATAGGGGCAATTCTGTCCTTCTGAACAGAGGATAGCACATGGGCAACATGCTGGTCTTGGAAGCGAGACCCCGCAGAACAACAGAGGTTCGAAACCTGGATCCGCGCTTAGAAACCTAACTCGGGTATTAAGCAAGCTTTAAAAAAAACCAATAATGATCACTTCCAGGAAGGGGGCGCATAGGTCCCTGTGACTTATTAATGGTCATTGAAAAGGCTAATCGTATAGGTAAAAGTCTTCTTTTGAATTGGAAAGGCATAGTTGTAAGAACAGTATCCAAGTTCCATCGATTACACAGGCCTCTATTATGCGTCTTTGTAGAGGCGTAATTGTCAACCTTGTTCCATTGCAGAGTCCCTGTGATGGCCTAAGATTGCGTAGTAGCATAATTACAGCACCTACTTTCAGTTTTATCTTGTGAGGAGGCATTTGTCCTACAGCGTTTTGCTCTTTAGAGACTTAAAGGTTGAGCCAGTAATTAACTGTACATTGACACTGGAACCGCCGTGCCATGTGTGAAGAGAAGTGGGGGTGGAAAGAATAAACTTGAAATTATTACGAATGTCTGCGATAGTGGAAAGGTAACTGCCTAGAACTGTGTTCATTCTGTTTGTTAAAATGATTGCTTTTGTTGAATTGGAAGGGCACACAGAGGTGCACTTTGCCATTTGGACAGCAGAGGGCAACCTAACACTGCTAAATTGCATCAGCCGAGTAAGAACACATACCTAAGCGTTTAATATATAAATAGATTGATATCTTGGAATACTGTTTTCTTTGTGATCTTCACTCATGGAAGGATGTTTTTTTTAATATTATGTGCAAGCCTGTAAGATGAGGCGCGTAGCATACTTATCCATGCCCACAGTCGGACCACCAAAGGTTAAGCTCCTACTTAGGTGAACCCAGGATTCTTGATCCATCTCGTCAAATTGTTGACACTTAGGATGTTACAACCGTAGGCACATCCCAAACAGCAATTTGCATTTGGGCTAGTCCTGATGTACAATCTAATCCACCCTACCCATATCTTATCAAGATTGCCAACCTAGCTTAACTACCTGGTTATACGTGGTCTAGTGGCATCAGAGAATATTATGCTACTAGCATAGCCATCTTTAATTCACTAACTCGAAAATACGAATCTGAGTGATTTGCCCGCGGCTGAAATTACGTTTGCATGAGAAAGGTGCAAACTACCAAAAGTTTGCACCTTTCTCATGCGAACACACTTACATACTACGGGGGCTGCAGGGGTTATACAGTAAAGTATAGTGAGCAGGGGGTGCGGGGGACACCCCTGCAGCCACCGTTTTATTATTTTTTTTACGGGTGCGTTGCGGGAATATCCCCCGCAACACCCCGCTCACTATACCACACAGTATAGTGAGCGGGGGACACCCCTGCAGTCTTTTTTTTTATATATACTTACCTATAATGCTACTACCAAAGGTTCGAACTTTTGGTGTTCGAACCTTTGGTGGTAGCATTTTTAGGACGTTTTGACCATGCAGACTTTTGCATGCGGTCAAAACGTCCTAAACCCGAAAATACACCTCAAAATAAAAGACAGCGCCTTTTGAGAGGAACGGGGAGGTTTTTATTATGTCTCATAGAATGGCACCAACAGTGCCTTGAAATCTTGAATGCCATTTACTCCTTGGTGAAGTTCCTCTTAACAAACCCACTAAAAGTAAAAAAAATAAAATAGAAAAAAATGTGGGAGACCGACTGGATTGAGACGATTGACCGCGAGTACCACTTATTTTTGGGGCTTTTTTTCAAAACGAGACCCTACAACACATTGCCACACTATTTGAGGAAATGTCCGGGGCCACATTGCTCTGGGCAGTGCCTATGCTTTATTTATTTCCCACTAATGAAATTGTGGGTGCCTGTTTTGGAATTTCCCACAATCAAAGGTGCTGTAGATCTTGTCAAAGGGTAAACTCGATTGAAACTTTATATCACTTGACGCTTGACTGCCCTGAACCGATTACGCAACGTCAGACCCATTTTTCGCACCTCTTAAAGGATTTTAAGGAGGCACACCCAGGTTGGGTGTTTTCACTGATAAAGCCTTTAAATGGTCGTTGGCTGCTATACGCTTTATAAAAGAGGTCTTGGTGCTTTTCTAGAAATCTTGTCTGGGATCACGAATGAAAAATTAGATCAGAGGTTAACCAAAAGGATGTTCACTATCTAGTATTAACTATTCTAATGTATTGATAGCTTGAGCAGCTTCTATTAGGTTTTTATTAGGTTGTATCAGGCGTGTAATGTCATTTGTGATCAAATTGAAATGTGCTTATGTGTTGTCTACGTTAAAGCGTTTTTCTAATATGTTTTTTAATTATGCTTGAACTTGTTATGCTCTTTTTCTATCTTTTGTGATGTTTTTAATGTGTTGATTTTTTATGTGAAAAGTTCCTTTAGAACTATGACATATTAAATAAAAATAAAAATGTTTTTGTTGCTTTTTAAAGAAAACTGCGCAAACGACATACGAGTTTATTGGTCTAGTGTGCCCTTTTCCAGTGCTCACTCCAGTCCACCAGAACGTGGTATTTCCAATATATGGAAGAACTCGACAGCTGAACAAAGTTTGCAATTCGCCCACTAGATGGCACCATTGCATTTTACGGATTATTAAATTCAATGAGCTCCTATGTGCATTATGACGAATTATATGCACCCTCGGCTCTTCAGGGGTTTTTACTGGTGAAGGTACCTGGCCCATTAGAAGAAGTGTGACTGAAAGCTGAAGAAAGTGCAAACCGCTCTTGCAATGGTGATGTTGGATGGATGCTATGTGGATCTTTCTCTGGGTCCAAGGCTTGTTTCCGTGTGTATCGGTATCCCAGAGCAACCCATTCAAGCCGGCGTCCAAGTAACTCTCAAGTTACTCGAGGAGGATATTGGGCGCTTGATCGGACTTCACTCTGAAAGCAAGTCCGGTCCTGCGGCTCCACAGGAATGCACCGCAGTATCAATGCCAAGGGAAGGACCCATTTGCAGGGGAGGGCACACGAATCATGTGCCTTTTGCCATTAATGTGAAGAATCAATATCTTGGCTACAGATGGGCTCTTTCACGTCATCTGCTTTTCAATTCCGACCCAGCACTCCTTCCACACTCGTACTATATAAATAGAGTCTGCTCGAGGGGATTCTATTTACAGCAGCTTTTAACCTTTGTGTGCACTCGCAAGAGGCGGAACACAGAGGCCCAGCAAACCAACTCCTCCTTACGATGCATCAGATCCCACTGGAGCACTACACTTTATGACAGACATGCATTCCATGCCCTGTATTTGAAATGCAGGTTCCCCGTAGTAGCGGGGTCATGCACGTCGAATGCATTTATGTTAGTCCAGTGTAGTGAAAACAGAAGCGTCCCAACAGGGGAGTGTACTAAAAGCAAAACAATGTTTTTAATTAATCAAGTTCCAAATCACCACGGTTCCGTTTTTGCTTAAGATTTTAGACCGCGCAGCATACCTTCAGATCCAAGATTACTTGGAATCTAACAACTTGCTAGGTCTACGACAATCCGGATTCCGCCCCAGACACGGGACGGAGACTGCTTTAATAGACCTAAAAACCCAAATTGAAGTATTGAAGGATCAGGGCAAACTAGCAATGCTATTAATTCTCGACCTTTCAGCCGCATTTAATTTGGTCAACCACCAGATCCTTTGCAGGCACCTCCACCCTGCTGCCAACTTCTCGTCCTCTGCTGCGGCCTGGATCAAATCCTTTTTGAGCAATAGATCCATGAGGGTCTTTGCCCCATCCGCAGCCGCGGACCCTTCCCCAATTCACTGCAGCGTACCTCAGGGATCTTGCGTGTCACCGACACTAACATTTTCACGAAACCACTCTTTGATGTGCTTGACTACCTGGGTGTCTCCTACACTAACTATGCGGATGACACCCAGATACTCATTCCCATCGCAGGTGATTATCTAGCTGACACCAAGGCCCTTAACAACGTCTACCTGGTCATCCAAGCCTGGATGGCCCAACACCAGTTATGCCTAAATGACGACAAGACGGAGCTTCTGATGCTGGGCACCGCACAACGCCTGAGCAAACTAGAGCCGTCCTATCAGTCATTCACCATAGACGGTAACAACATACGAGTCTCGAAAGATACTAAAACGTTAGGTTTTTACCTTGATGCCACCCTATCATTATTCCGACAAATGCTGTCAGATCTGCTTCTGCATAGACATGCAAACTCATTGCAGCTTGCAGACCGTTTCTTACCACCCCTAACAGTGTCACACTGGCTAGAACCCTCATCATGGCAAAAATTGATTATTGTAGTGCTCTCTACCTAGGCACCAGCCAAGAGAACCTGAATAAACTCCAAACAACCCAAAACAATGCCATTTGTGCTGCCCTAAACATTCCCCGCAACCACCACATCTCAGAATCTAGAACCAACCTAAAGTGGCTACATGTCAAGCAGAGAATTTCACTGAAAACACTCGCCCTTACGCACAAATGCTTGGCTAACAAGGCCCCTATCTACCTCTGCAGTCGGCTGTCGCGCCATTCGACCTCCCGACCACTAAGAACTGCCCAGTCCCACTGTCTATCGATCCTTAGGTTTAAACTGCAAAAAGCGGGGGGCTCAAGCTTCCCTGTCCTAGCCTCTAAGCTATGGAACTTCCTCACCGCTACAATCAGAGCTGAAGACTCATTCAACACATTCAAGGCCAAAACCAAATCCTGGCTTTTCGACCAGCTTTAAGACATGCTCAGCGCCCTTGTCTTACATACCCTGACCCGCTGACCTCCGTTATTATTTTTACTGTATACCCTATGGGCATATACTTTGTTAAGCCTTAGCGGCACTAAACCACTGTAATATATGTAGATAGAAACCCTGTTAATATTTCTGTTTTTGTAATGTAATTTTTATGTCTGTATATATGCATTTCTGTACTCTTGTACAAATTGCGACCCGATGCCTCCGGGCCTGATGGTTTGCGCGTTATAAATAAAACAAATACAAATCAAATTAACATATTTCATAAAAGAAATTAAAGCACCCCATGTGTTGAAGCCGTTGTATTGCTTTTCAGAATCGCATATTTATATTGACAGCAGAACCCAAAAGAGGTTCAATTAACAGAAAAACGTGGCACAGATGTACGAAAGGAAGCTGCATCCACAAAGCCCATTAGTATTATTAGCCTGTTTATTTAGCGTGGACTGAGCTTTGGAAAGCAGCGGAGCACTTTACCATCATAGGGGAAAGCTCAAGGCTACGGTAGAGCAAGGTAAGCCTTAACTTTCAGCAACAGGGTTCGAAATTGATGGGAGCTGGGAGCTATGTATCTCCTGCTTCTAGCAAGGAAGAGCCTGATTAACTTGTCACAAACAGCGACCAGGAGCTACTTTTGACTTTCCAGGCCAAATGATGCCAAACAAACACACCTAAGTGAATTTAACTTTGTGCATTTGGGACAATCTATACAACATTTAAAGCAAAAGGGGTCATAAATAATGGACACAATTACAGGTTTCCATTTTATGTGGAAGTTATATTTGAGGAATGCTGTGTACTAGCTCCTCGTTTCCCCAGTGGCCGCTCCTGGTTACTGGTTATTGCCAGATACCCAGTAGCTGCCTTTAGCACATGCTTATCCAATCTTAATTTCGAACCCCGAGCACCATAAGCTGTGAGTCACAATGTGAACTGGAGCGTCCATTTCGAACAAGTCACAATGTACAATGACACTATAATTTGCAACTGCACTTGATGAACACACTGCAACATCCCACTGATCGGATTGGAAAGGAGATAGAAAGGGGAAGTTTCCAATTTCCTTGCAGATCGCAAGGTAGTGAATGGTTTCCAACTGCTCCAGTGGTCATGAAGGATCGACAGGTTCATGAATGACCTGGGCAAGCAGTAAAAGTTGAACCGGTCCATGGAGGGCCGTGTCCCATGATCATGGAACTTCATCAAGCTTCTGTCAGGATCTTCAAAGTCCCATTTAAACAAAGCACTTTATGCATTGCATTGGCATGCATGTCGGACTGTGAATGCAAACACAAGGATGGAGGTCTTCAGTTCTTCCTGGCTATCTCGTTTAGGCATAGATGTAAAAGCCGTTTCGCCAAGGCCGGCGTTAGACAAGTGCGACCAACCTAGGTGCCAAACTCATGTCTTTTACAAAGGATGCCATAGCCGCAGCCACACTAGCATGGAGGAGCCTTTAAAAGCTCCCTGGTGCATCAGCGGCATTCTATGTAAAATAAAGGTTCCCCTATAGTGGTGCGGCAGCGGAGCGCTACGCAAGGAAGACTCATTCCCCCACTCGGTGAATGGGGGATCTTTTCACTTACATAGGCAGGTGTGTTGCTAGGTCTGGAAAAGACCCGGGCGAACGCTAATGATATGACTGTCGGGACTCAGGGCTAGCTATCCTTTTGGTTATATCCCCCGAGCTTCTATCCAGGGCTATAACCAAAGGACTTCGGTCTGTAGCCCCCAAAGCCTTCCCCCTAGCAACACCTTTATACGCAAGGCACCAGTGGAGCACCAGCATGGGGTAGCCTTTGTAAAGCATCGCCGAACTGGCGTGGCTGAGCAGGAAGGGCCTGATTTGCATGAAAAGCTCACTGCTCCCATACTGGCACCGGGCATGCCAGCACAGGGTGGGGTGACAAACCAACTGGTCCAGGGATAAATATTGTTTCTAAACCATCGATCAGCCACACACATCTAGTACAATATAAGGGATCCAAACAGATTGGAAACACAAGCAAATTATAAACCTTTGTCCAATTTTGGTAACGTGGACAGAACGGCAGGCTTTTTTCCGAAAGGTTGCGGATTGTTGCTTAGTTGCAACACAGCAAAAATACAATTATTACACTATGATAAAAGGGACCTTTTAGTCTAGGTTGTATAAAAATAGCTACTTTATTATTATCAGAACAGACAGTTTTAGCAACACTACGAAATACAACCCACCCTGTAAAGGAATGTAAAAAATGTCACTAGGGGCCTTCATAGAAGGAACAGGGGGACAGATCCACATGTACCTTGTGCTGTAGGAGTTCTTGGTGCTCGATGGGGTCAAGTCAGTTTCAGGGCGCTTTGCAGCTTCTGCGACAGAGTTCAATACAGGTGACAGCTGTGGGTATCAGGCGGCAGGCAGTTCAGTGAACGAAGCTGGACGGACCGCTGCAGGCTGGCCTCGACGGTGGCTTGGGGTCAGGAATCGCAGTGCTGGGCTGCGTTTCTGAAGCGCTGGTCAAGGTATCTGACGTCTTTAGCGAATGTGGCATAACAGTCAGCGGTGCAGTCGGTTGAAGCTCGAGGGGCTTGAAAATGTCCTTTTACGGTGGACGTCAGTAGATGCTGGTCGATGCACTCCTCCTAGCTTCACTGGGCTTGTGTTGTCCTTTAAGGCGGACGGCCCAAAGCTGAGGAGTGTTGCAGGCAGCTGCCTTGTCGTTGGTTTGGTTCATAGACTCTCTGGCACTTCCCACCTAGGACACTTGCTGCACAGCCTGGCGGGGCACGCTGTGTGCTGGCTGGGCACCGGTTCTGGAGCTGTTGGAAGGTCCTCTGGATTCGGTATCTCCCTCTGTTCCCTGGGAGATGTTTAGGGGAGGGATCTTGCCTCCCTCTTGGAGGTCCTGGCCTTCCTACACTGGCGGAAGATGTAAAGCAGACTGTACCTTCAGCCAAGGTCCAAGCAGAGATCTTGTTACTCCTTGCAAAGACTTCAGATGATCTGCCAAAAGAGGGGCACAACCCTCTTTTAAAGCCAAATGGGCCCCAGTGATTGGTGTAGGTTAAGCCTATCTTAATGAACCAATCCTGGGTCCCCACCAACAATCTCCTGAAAGCGTGAGGTCATAACCAGAGTGCTTTTCAACAGAAAAGTAAAGGGGTGAAAAGAACAAGTTACTTACCAACTGGTAACGTTCTTTCGATTGGATGTTCCTCCAACGTATTCCACATCTTTGACATGTAATGTCCACAGCTGTGCACTTTGGAAACTTTTTCGGCAGAGGGCATCCTGCGTCGATGACGTCGGGTCGATGTCCCTCGAAGGCCTCCGTCGAGGGCGACGTCACCGGATGTTATAAATAGGACGCACTGCGCCCGCAGCCTGAGTTTTTTTTTCCCCATAACATGTGGCACCAATCCAATGCCTGCTTGACTGCACATAGCCTTGCGGAAACGTAAGCTGCAATCGCCTAGGAAATTCTCCCGAGGGGTAGGCTGGGAGGGCTATGTGGAATACGTTGGAGGAACATCCAATCAAAAGAACGTTACCAGTTGGTAAGTAACTTGTTTTTCGAATGAATTGGGTCCTCCAACGTATTCCACTGCCAAAGCAGTACCAGAAAAAAGGAGGAGGGAAAAGAATTTAGAATATCCAATCAGATGGCAGAATAAAGAAACGCCTTACCAAAGGCCATATCTTGGCCATGGATCGTATCCAGGGAGTAATGCTTAACAAAGGTGTGGATAGAAGCCCATGTGGCTGCATCACAAATGTTCCTAATAGGAACTCCTCGTTGGAGGGCTGTGGAAGTAGCCACTGCCCTAGTGGAATGAGCTTGCAACCCTTCAGGAGGGTCCTTACCCCCCAATCGGTAACACTAAGTAATGGTGAGGATAATCCACCGGGACAAAGTCTGTTTGGTAACAGCCTGGCCCAATCAGTGTCCAGCATACCCCACAAAGAGTCGATCGTACACTCTGACCCTGGACATCCTAGACATAAAAGCTCAGAGCTCTCCTATGATCCAACCTATGGAGTCGCTCCTCTTCCTTACCAGGATGAGGACGAGGAGGAGGATAGATAGAAGCCTGGCTTCAGATAAGGCGAGTACCAGGCCTTTTTACGCATGAAAATCTTGTCAATACGCCAGCTTTATTATTTTCCTGAGTACATTTACACACAGGTTTAAAGCAGAGGGCAGTGCAAAGGTCAGGTTACTTGACAGAAACCAGAAGGCTTCTTGTGATTTGTATCTACATGGATGTAGTTGCAAGCCACCTCTGAAACAGAATGTATTTCTCTGAAGCCTTTCAAAAAAATAAACTGCACACTGATAAAAGGAATGGTTTCTTTCCATTCAGCTTCAGAAGCACTGTGCATGTTTTCCTAGAATTTTAGGTTTGTATAATTAATAAGATGGAAAACTAAGTTGCAATTGAGAATTAGTTTTTTTTTTTTTTTTTTTTTTTAACAAGTTATGCTTTTCTTCCAGTGAAAGCAAACCAGTATTGCACAATTGTATTTTTCAGAGTTCCGGTGCTGTGTGCATGATCATGCAGAGGCAGATCATTTTTACACTTGTAATTTAATTTACAGTCTAATTATAAAAACAGTGTGTAAAATGATGACTATGCACAGTCTAGTTTACATCCATTCAACCTTGCAGTCAATGGGGTACATTACTATAAATGGCCAGTGGCAGCAGAGTCTTTGCTCAAGGGTGAGTAATTGTCGTTACACTGATCACAGGTGTTCTAGCCTCTCAAATCTTCAAGACTACAAATAAAACATCCAAAACCTGACTCTCAAGAAAGTGCAAGCGCTGTTCAAAAACAAACAAATGAAAGTTACATTGGTAATTGAAATAGAAACTCAGCAAAACCTGTCCCTGCGATTTAACTTTATGTAGCGCTTCAGAAATGGTTTGTCATACATCTAGGTACTGTGATCATTATACCTCTGTAGATACTCAGTTAACCAACCTCTGATGGATGTTAGCCAATAAGATGGCTCAGCCGTTTGAGCACTCGTTGCTGCAATCTCTGCGTGATCTGTGGGTTGCGGGTTCGAATCCCGGCAAGTCCAACTCAGCCTTTCATCCTTTCGGGGTCGATAAAGGAGTACCGACTTTGGTTTGGTGGTTATTGTGATAAATATGTTCTATGTACAGCGCTTTGCCAAAAGATCTATTAAAATAACCATTTGACCACTAGATTAGATATAGAATTTAGCATGGAGTCCTTGCCTCTCTGCGCTGTTGTATCATAACATTGGCATACCATTAGGTAGTAATAGCTCCAGGAAATTAGGACTTTCATTAAACATCAAAAGACAATTCTGCTATCGAATTTCAAAACACGCAATACAAATTCATGTATGCTTTACTATATAAGTGGCTATGTTTTTGTGATTTCAACATTTAAATATATACAGCAGAGATCAAATGGCCAGAAATAATGAAAGGTGTACTCTGTCACTATGCAGAAAGCTGCCGCATAGTAATGATTTCCATAGTTTTTTCACAAGTCGGCTGGATGTTGCATACATTTTACTCTCTTGCGAAGGAGAAAAGTAATTTTTACTCTCTTAAAATCACATTTACTCTCAAAGTTTAAAAATGGAGAGTAAAATACTCCCACCTCAAAATCTTATCTGAAGCACGGGATAGAAGGAAGAACCACTTTCTGGCTCAAATGAAATTCTGAAACTGCCTTAGGTAGAAAGGAAGGACGTACCCGTAGTACAAACCTGTCCTTGTGGAACACAGTATAGGGCGGCTTAGATGAAAGTGCCTGCAATTCACTCACTCTGCGAGCGGAAGTAACCACAACCAAGAACACTGTCGTGAAGGACAATAATCTCAACAGACAAGAGTGCAAAGGTTCAAATGGAGCAACCATTAGAAATTTCAAAACCAAATTCAAATCCCAAACCGGCACCTGGAAAGGGGACGGTGGGAACACATTAGTCAGTCTTAAGAAATTGAGACACCAAAGGAATCTTAAAGTAAGAGCATTTTTGAGACGAACGCTTAAATATACACAGCGCCGCCAGGTAACCCTTAATGGTACCTACTTAAAGGCCCCTGTGGGCAAAAGAAAGCAAGAAAGACAAAACCATAGGATTGGAACACTGAAAAAGATCAACATTTTGTCCCCTGAACCAGTCGCAAAACTTACACCAACGGAAACGGTACAGGGATTTTGTTGCCGGCCTCCTGGCCGAAAGCAACACTTCCATCACATCATCCGGGAGGTCCCAATCCTTAAACCTCAACCTTTCAGATACCAAGCGTGAAGGTTGAGGGTTCCGATGTCTGGATGGAGAACCTGACCCCCTTCTCTCTCGAGAGAGAGAGCAGATCCTCTCCGTAGGGAAGACGGCATGGAGGGCAGACAACATTCCTAGAAGGTCCGGGTACCACGTTCTCCTGGCCCAATCCGGAGCAATTAGGATCATGTGGGAACCAAACCTCCATAACCTCTGCAACACTTGAGGAATAACGGGGACTGGAGGAAACGCGTACAGCAGTGGGAATGACCAATCCACTACGAATGCGTCTCCTAAGGCTCCTCTCAGAGGAAATTCCCTTGAGCAGAATCTCACACTTCTGGTTGGCATTGGTGGCGAAGAGATCCACTTGTGGGTTCCCCAAAAGGGGAAGATTTCCAGAAGGACTACCTGAGGCAACTCCCACTCGTGAGAGACCGTGCTCTGCCTGCTCAGAGCATCTGCCGCCGCATTTTCATCTCTGGCCAGATGAACTGCCGAGATAGAAATTCCCTACTGGATGGCACAGAACCAGAGCTGCATTGCCTCTTTGCAAAACGGGAGTGACCACAATCCCCCCCCTTTTTTGGTGAGGTAATGAATGGCCACTGTGTTGTCTGTCATGATCAGGACACTCTTCCCCCGCACAGACAGAAGAAAAGCCTTCAGGGCCAGCCTTATAGCCCTCAGCTCTAACAGACTGATGTGGAGTTTGGACTCGACGGAGACCAACGACCGCTGGCAGTCAAGTCGTTGGCATGAGCGCCCCATCCTTTGAGGGAAGCATCCGTCACTACCGTCACCTCTGGCCACAGTTGCCAAAACGGCTCCACCTTCATCAGGTTCCCTTCGTTGGCCCACCACAGAAGATCCTGGGAGACCGAGACTGGAATCTGAACGGGATCCGACATCTTGCCTGAGAACTGTGACCACTGCATCTTGATGACCCATTGCAGGGATCTCATCCTCAGCCTGGCCTCTGACACCAGAAAAATTCAGGATGCCATGAGGCCGAGCAACCTTAAGAATTGGAAAGCCGGGAGACTCTGGGCATGTTGCAACTTGTCCACCATCTGCACAATGTGATGAGCCTTTAACTTGGGAGGGAAGCACTTCCCCAAGGACGTGTCCAACACAGCCCCCCATGTACCGGAGCTGTTGAGAAGGTGTCTGATGTGACTTCTTGAAATTGAGGGAAAAGCCCAGCCTGTGGAGGGAGCTGCAGATGAGACCCAGATGATCGAATGCTTGCTCTGGAGAACTTGCACGGATCAGCCAGTCGTCCAGGTAGGGGTAGACTTGAATCCCCCCCCCTCGCCCGAGATACGCTGCCACCACCACCATTTGGTGAAGACCCTCGGGCGGAGGTCAATCCGAAGGACAGGACCCAAAACTGAAAGTGCGAGTCGCCAGCCGCAAACCTCAGGTACATCCTGTGCTTTGGATGAATCGGCATAGGAAAGTAAGCATCCGGTAGGTCCAGGGACAACAATCAATCCTGAAGTTAAAGGGCCTGGAGGACTTGAGAAAGAGTGACCATCTTGAACTTGTCCTTCCTGAGAAGCTTGTTTAACCAACGCAAGGTCCAGGATGTGTCTCAATCCTCAGTCTTTCTTTGGGATAAAAAAATAAGGGGAATACCATCCCTTGTTCCTCTCCGCTACAGGCACCAGTTCCATTGCACCTTTCTCTAGCAGGGTCAGGATTTCCTTCACAAGGAGTGGATCTGGAAGCTTCAAAGCAAAATTCCCTGGTGGATTGTCGTGAGGCCGCTTTAGGAAGGGAAGGCAGTAGCCGTGGGCCATAGTATCCAGCACCCACGCATCCGAAGTAATGGCTTGCCACTCTGAGATGCTGAGACAGTCTGCCCCCAACCGGCGAACCATGGGACATGGCCTCATGACTGAGTGGCTGCAGCAGTGCCTGAAGGCAAAGAGGCAGCTGCCTGAGCGGCTTTGGCACCTCTATTTCCCCGACCACCACGGGTACTTTTTCGCTGACCCCTTTGACTGACGGCCCCTCTCGTTCTACCAAAGGAGGAGTAGTAACGAAAATAACCTCCCCTCCACTGCTGTCCCCTAGGACGAAAAGGCTGAGGTTGATGCAGAGCTGCGCTTAAAGATTCCGCCGCAGCTTTCGAGGTCTGCAACCTCTCAAGGCTCTCGTTAGCCTTGTTGCCAAACAAATGTGCGCCATCAAAGGGCATGTTCAAAAGACTGGCTTGCACATCCGGGGCAAAAACCGACTTCCGCAACCACGCAAATCTGTGTATACCGGTGCTCGCATCCAAGGACCGGCTAACACCCTTAAGCCGTATCCAAACCCGACTGAATGGATTCACACATGGCATCCTTGCCATCCTGCATGAGAGCAAGGAACCCCTCCCTTTCTTCCACCTCGGGAATATGCTCAGCCACTAGAGAAACAGTTCCACAGTGTGTGTGTGAAAACCTTGCTAAGGCACAACTGGAGTTGGCCGATTTAAACGCCACACTCCCCGCAGACAATACCTTGCGAGCCCAACCGTTGAAGCGTTTGTCATCCCCATCAGGAGGGATGGTAGGGTACGCCGCCTGCCCAGAGGTAACCGTAGCCGCCTGAACCACCAAACTCTCGGGAGTGGGGTGAGTGGATAGGTAGCTGGGGTCGCTAACGGAAGGGTGGTACTTCTTTGCCAATGATTTGTTGAGAGATTCCGGTGACTGCCAAGCAGCCGCCAACCTTTTCTGTAAAGTGAGATGAAAAGGTACCTCCGGCTCAGAGGAAGGACCTTGATCTAAAATGTCAGTTAGATAATCTTGTACAAAATCTTGAGGAGGACTGGACCAGCCCAGATACTCCGTTACCCTAGCCATGAGCTGCCTGTTTGATGACTCAGCATGAGCCCCAGGCTCAGGCCTGCCAAATTCCACATCCGGAGAAGTATCCAACCCACTGGCATCATAAAGGGTTTGCCTCAACTCCTCCAATTGACTGTCTCCAGAAAAGACAGGAGCCACATAATGCTGTTGTCCAGAGGGAGGTGAAAACCTTGCCTGGGGACAGAAAAGGGTCTGGAGTCCACCACTGGCCTCACAGACTTGGCACTAGCCTTCCTTGGAGGATCCACTGTATCAGGGAACACCAAAGCAAAATTTCAGGCAAAAATCCTAGCAGACGTCGAGGGCGCTGAAGGCTTTGACGTCGAGAGCGTCCACAGCTTCGGCGTCGAGAGCAATGAAGGCGTCGACGTAGACAATGGTGCTGAGGGCTAATAAGAAGGCAAAGCCTCGATGTCCGAATCTGACGGACACGGCACCGGACTGAGTCGACACAGGCTTTGAGCCCTTAGCAGGTTTCAGAGGTCTCGCTGGGGATGAGGACCGAGACCTGGAAGCAAGTCTCTTGCGACTATCCTGAGCCTTGTCCGAACGGGACCTCGAAGGTTCCCGAAGCGAGTCGCGATGCGGACCCGAGCCCGAAGGCGTGCAAGCCACAGTATGAGACCGTTCCTTGCCAGCTTCATCAGAAGGCACGGCCGGAACCATGCATTGCGATAGAAAAATCACCAACATCTGCTCCTTAAAGGGAGCCCACTCCTCCAGAGTCGAGGACTTCGTCGGGCATGCCACTTTCCTCGCGGCTCCCTCCTCCGAGGACCGGGAAGGCGACCAGTGATGCCGCTTCCTAGAATTCCGCAACGAGGAAGAAGAATGGCAGGAACCACTCCAGGACCAAGAACCCCGGGCCTCCTCCCGACACGGAGAATCGCCTCTCGAGTCGTCAGTGGACACCCCCTTGGACGATTAAGATTTTCGGGACTTACTGGGTTTAGAACCCCTACCCACCTGAAGCTTCCCCTTATGCTCCCAGTCAACGACTGGCATTTTGAACAGTCGTCAGTGTCGCGCCCCAGCACCACAAACAAATGCGATGCGGGTCGGTGATCGACATTTTCGACTTGCAGTCCCGGCAAGTCTTGAAGCCAGATCGCGGAGTAGGAGAGGTCCAAGTAGAAGACATTGCTGTTATTGAAACAAGAGGCGCGCCAAGTTCTCGAAGCAAACACGTTTGTGGAAAAAACGGAACTGAGGCTACAGGTGCCGTGCGTCCTATTTATAACATCCGGTGACGTCGCCCTCGACGGAGGCCTTCGAGGGACATCGACCCAACATCGACGCAGGACGCCCTCTGCCGAAAAAGTTTCTGAAGTGCACAGCTGTGGACATTACATGTCAAAGATGTGGAATACATTGGAGGACACAATCCATTCAAACATGTAATACTAAGTCCCACCCATCTTCCCGTCTGTTGTGGATCAAAGGCTTTCTCTGGTTCATGGAGCGCTCTGTGGTTCCCGATTAAAGCTGCAGGTCTCCCTTGAAGCTGCGGCAGAACCAGACTTTCTGTCTCTGTCAAACCACATACTCCTAACTTCTTAATGGGGTCTCCTGGCTGGGATGACTACTGTAAACACACAGTCCCAGACTTGACATTTCACTGTCAATCGATAGGGAGCTGGCATCGGGTTGACCGTGCATATGAAAGGGTGTTGGTGGGTTTCGGGTCTCCTTTGTTAGCCTCTGCAACCAGGCCCCATGTTGGCCTGTCTGAATTAAACTCAGTTTAGTATGTGGTTGCTGCCACCAGCTACATGGCTCAACAAAAGGACAAGGCAGATCAATTGAGCCTTTGTCAATTAGGCTGGCCATGGCAGGGGGAAGGTTTGGACCTCCCCCTTATGACATGATATGGTGTACTCCTGGCTGTCATATCCCAACTGGATAGGACAGGTGTGACTGTGCCTGCAGGCTGTGTCCATCCAGAGTACACAGGTCTATTTGTACGTCGTGCGGTGAGCATAGGAACATTTGTGCAGATTAGCCCCACACATTTTCCGGACGTGGATCTACCATCATTCTATTTCATTTAAAATTTCGAAAAACCCAGGCGAGCGCCCACCCGCTGTGCGGATGGTCGAATTCCTCACAGGGAGTTCTCTTAGTTAAGGTGCCACTGTCACGGCACAACAGGGGGAGCCTTTGAAAAGCTTCCCCGAGCAGGCACGGTGGCAGCGCCATGGGTAGAATCCACCCTTACATATTTGGGGTTATGTGGGTAAGTGGGCTGGGGCTGGATGACGGTTTTGAAGGTAGGTCATGAGTGGTGTCATTAAACCGTTGCCCTGTGCACTCCTCCCCTCACTGTCTAATCCTAGGAGGCTAACAGCTATTACGCCTTCCTTTGGCCCCACAGATGCATCTTTCAACTCAATTGCGAGGCTTAGTTTCACAAAGTGATGCTAATCATTGGAGGCGTGGGCCATCTAAAAAATCGGAGGCAGGCTTCATCATAGGGTATATTGTTATTGCCTGAATAGGCATTTGTCCTCTACCACTGTAGGTTTGCTACCACCACATTAATGAAAGTTTAAATGTAAATACTCTGCTTTTCCAGGTCGGGTCCCAGGGTTGAGTACTCTGACATCAAGGAAGAGTACTGCCTTCTGCCTGCAACATCCTCAAAGTGGGAGGGCTGAAGTCCTCCCAAACCGGGGGTTGGCGGTTCTCTCCAAGTGAAAAGCTCCCGGCTCCTGTGCTGGCGCCGGCTGTGCTTGCACGGAAGGCAAGAGCTAGTGATATTGTTTCAACAAAACATGCTTTACATGTTGTCAGGCTGCTGCAATTTGTGTGATTTGCAAGTAAACTCATTAAGACTGTATTATTGTCGGCATTGAAATCTAAAACACATATTTATATTAAGTAATGCTTTGAATGTGGGTGGTGTGACGAATCTTGTCAATTCGTCCCTTCTTCCCAGAGGGGAGCCACCACCACCCCCTGTGAGGCTAGGGAGGTGAGCCCTCTCTGCAAGACCCTCCACTAGGTGTCTGGGCAAGTGGGACCTCCCTGGGAGCGACTCCCCTCTCGTGGACAAGGACTCCCAGTCCAAAAAGGCCCTCCCAGACCAGAATACATTGGATGTGTATATGGGGCTTTTACAAGCGGACTGTATTCCTGTTTTGACTACACCGACCCGTGTCAGCCCTTCCATCCTGTTGCCTTAAGGTAATGCTGAATGCATATGCAGAGACGGGCCCTCTGGAGGTGATGTCCTGCGGGGGCAGAGGCATGCTGTGCCGCGGAGTCCGCTGGAGCTTGGAGAGCGAAGCCAACGCTATCCAGATGCCGAAAAGCTAGCATTTTCTGCAAACCAGGTCAGTGGAAGAGACAGAGACTGCAAGGTACCCATCTCCTCTAGTGGCGGAACCACAGACAGGCCATGGTGGGCTAAGAGCCCAGTAACACACGCAGAGACCAGCTTGTGTAGGAGAGCCTGGAACCCCCGAGCTCTCGGCCCAGAGGAGGTTCAATGTGGAAACGAGCAGCAACCGGGAAACGATAGCTCCCACAGAGACTAACGCTAAGAAGTTCAGACACTTCAAATCCAGGCTGGGAGAGCAGACACGGTTATGGGAGCCTTAGAAACCAGAGCGGGCAAGTGCCCAATCAGAACGAAAGAGGTATGAATACTTGAAATACAAGCTGGGGAGGCAACAAGGTTACAGGAGCCTTAGAAACTTGAGCGGGTAAGCACACCCAATAAGAATCAGGGGCATTGCTAGGTTTGTAAAAGATCCAGGGCTAGAGGCCATGCCAAGTTTAGACATCACATAACTATCATATGAGCACATGCGCCTCGCTCTCGAGCGTTAATGCATACTGTATTGCTCATTCTCATTTGGAAGTTCTGCTAACATGTAGCTATACTGCCATTCCAAAGTGTGAACATTCATCCAATAGGGCTAGGTAATACTTCACGAGGTTCTACATGACAAAGAAAAGTCTTGGACAGGACAGCCAAAGACTTGCTGTGGATTGAGAAAGTGTATTTAAGTAGCAGCTGGAGAGCTACCCGTTTGCCACATTAGCCATACAGTCGCTTGCTGCTGGTTGTTGGGTTGACAAACTGACAGGGTAGCTAGTGGGCTTAAAAAGTGGTGGGACATAATTAAGTTAATTATACAATCTAGAGAGCCAGCGAGCCTGAACCAGACATGGGGAGAATGTGAGAAAGTTTTTGAAAAAACCTGTCAAAATGATTTTTCCAAAACAACCAGAAAAGTACATATGTTTCTTAGTGATGGAAAGGGCTACCGAATACTGTACCGCTAATAAGCTGCAGCAAGCAGGCGGGATACCAATTCCCAATGTAACATAACATAACTAACAAATGAAAAGCATTTCCAATTCCAACATAGCTTTTTAAACAATTGGTGATTTATAACCAAGTCTTCCTGTTTTATGGTATTTATTTTTTCTGCTATGTCCGTCTGTATTTTTCCATATTTACTGTTGGACATTTTTCCTGTATATATCCACATTTATTTCGTGTCATATAAAAAGATAATTCTCAACCAGTATTTTTCTGCATTTATTCTAATAAAAAAATGCATTTATTAAAACACACATGCAGTCATATAGGAAAGAAATGCTAGCTCCATTCTTTCTATAACAGCAAATGGTTGCTCCTGTGACTGCTGCTGCTTTAAAATATATGCTGTCAGCAATTTCAAGAAATGTAATTCTATTTTATACAACGTTTACACTCTCCATGCTGCCAATCTGCAATGTGATTGGCCTGCAATGTATGAGTGACATCAGAGAACCAGGCAGAAAGACCTGTTTTTCTGTCTTTGTCCATTTTTATAAATAAATACTGACAGAAAGCAATTGATTTCCCTCTGTATTTATGTGTAAAAATATGTAAAAATGCAAAACTGAAAGCATTATTTATAACGTGTCCCGAAGACTATTTAGGATAGAGCAGAGCTGAAATTAAGACATGCATGCCTTCAGTAAAAGCGAAGGAGGACTCTAAGAAAGCACCTGTAAATCAAGGGACAGTTTAGAAAAAGCCTACACAGGTTTAACCAAGTGCTCCTGCCACACCGGCCCTTGATGTTATTCATGAGAGGAGATTGTGTTGGAAGAAGAAAAAAAGCGGATAAACAAAAACAAAGAATTGTACAAAGCATCTATTAATTACAAACAACATGGGGCTTGTGGGGCACAGAGCGCATTTACGAGACACAGAATCCCCATTCACATAATTCCTAGAATTCCTGGAGCCTTGCCTGAGCCAAACAAAATGTCGACTGCGAAAAATGGGGGAAAATATTAGACACAAAGCAGAGAGTGCTCGAGAGTCACCTTTTCTGTTCGCTCCCGACGGGTCCATCCATGCCTCTGTGTGCGGGAAGGTACGCTTTGGTGAGGAGAAATAGTCCTGAAAAGCACAAACAGGCCCCACATAATCTTCAGTTTCCTAGGTCCCTGTGGGTGGTATTCACATTATCATCCCACCAACCTCCTCCCATAACAATCAAATAAACGACTATTGTGCTATAGCGATCTGAAAGAAAGTGCCCATAATCTAGTGATGATTACTATTGCGGTTTCATCACAGAACCTTTCCGATAAATGGTCTTTTGATTTAACATTGGAATCAAATCGAGTTCGGCTACGTCTTTCGGAAAAAGAGGGTCGGAGCATAACCAATGCATACCAAGAAGACGATAAACTTGAATACTCCAATATATTGGAAACATATAAGGAAAAAAAACATGGATTGAAAAACCGATGTGTTTTAAGAACTTGACTTAGAAATCTCCAAACGTAAGCGTAAAATGAGAAGTGACATACGCGCGTGTAGTGGAATGTTTTCTAATGAAACTGTCAAAAAGATCAAAAACATAAAACAAGCTTACAAAAACTGGCTTAAACAATACAAAAAAATTATGCTGCAATCTGATGCTGAACTCATGTTATCAAAACTTGGAAGTAGTAATACACGCGACTTTTGGAGTCTAATAAATAACCTCTCTGGCTCTCAGAGTGCTGTACAGACTAACATGGTTAGTGAGATCGCCTGGATAACCTACTATAAAAACTTGAATGGAAAAAAAGGCTCTACTATAGACTCTGGGCTGGCAAAAACGGAGCACTGGGATCTGGAGTTTCAAGAAGAAGATATTTTAGAAACAATTAACAACCTAAGTACCTCACGTGCCCATGGGCCCGATGGTCTTACCAACTTTACCTTGAAAGAAAACCCACAAAAATGGGCGAACTTTTGTAATACCTTATTCAAGAAAATTGCGACAAGATGTGAGACACCAACATCATGGAAGAGCGCTATTATTGTTCCAGTGTTTAAAAAAAGGCGACAGACTAAATCCGGCACACTAGCGCCCGATTGCGCTTCTCGACGTTTTAAGCAAGGTTTATGCTACCATGTTAAAAGATACATTTCTAAAATGGTCCCAACAAAATCATTTTATTGACCAAAGACAAAGTGGCTTTGTGAAAGGAGTTGGATGCAGCCTGAATCTATTCATTGTTAATACCCTGAAAATGGAGGCTATACGAACTGGGACCAAGATTTACTTGGCAGTAATTGACCTATCCCAAGCCTTCGATAGTATAGATAGGGAAATACTATGGGCAAAACTTGAAAAAACAATGTGTCCTCCAAGCCTTCTTGCCGCAGTAAAAGATCTGCACACAGACAAATGTCAGAATACGACTTGATTGCCAAGGGAATTTGTCAACACCAATCCTGACTTTTCGAGGTGTAAAACAAGGATGTCCACTTGCCGCCATTATTTTCAACTTCTTTCTTCATGATATTGACCAAACAATTAACGGAGAGGGATCATTTTCACCAAAAGTTAACGGGTCACATGTGAGTCATCTACTTTATGCAGATGACTTAATTTTGTTAGACCTAACTCCAATTGGTCTACAACGGAAATTAACAGCATTGGTACGTTATGTTGAAAAAAATGAACTATGCATAAATGCTGCAAAATCGGAAATCCTTGTATAAAGAGATCTGCGTGGTCAAAAAACCATCACGCAATCCACCTTTAAATGGCATATAGGAAAAATACAACTTCACTATCACTGATACCAAATACCTAGGTATGAGGATTAGTTCCAGTTTGAACGACGCTCCATGGGTCGAACAAACAAAACTGAAGAGCCGACAACTGGCTACACATGCTATGGTTTTACATAATAAATATGGCCGGTATTCCATGCTTCGTTATATCTTTTTTCAAACAAAAAGCTACCCCAGCCTTAATTTATGGGGCATAATGTGCTTTTGGCTGTTCAGCCGATTTGTGGAACTCGATCGAAAACATCTTTTGGACTAAAGTCCTTGGTTTACCTAGAAGCACTCCCTCTGCATGTATACGGTATGAGCTGAGCTTAACATCTATCAATGCAAGAGTGACCTGGAATACATTGACCTTGTTTTGTAAAATGTCTCTTAAAGATCTCACCTTGCAGTTTAAAATTCTTTCAAATTCAGGAGAAAACAACAAAAACTCTGTACTGTATTTATGGGTGCAACAATGTAAAAACGTGCTTACAGAACTAGACACAGACCTCGAAACACTACATATTAATCCTGATCATGTCAAAATCAAACTATGGAGACGTGATTGGTGTGAGACCTGTGATCTTAGACGCACCTATAAACTTATGCAAGATGCTCCTGGTGAAAAACGAGCGTTAAACGAGATACACATTCCTTGGAAACAATATCCTGATGAAAGGAAAAGAAGACTTTATATGATGTTTCGTCTCAATATCTTTAAAACTCGCGAAAGAACTAACCATTGGGCAAAAAATGAGTCGCATTCCGATCTTTGTCGATTGTGTAACGAAACGAAAGAAACTTTACAACATCTTGTTCTATTCTGTGTGGGTCTCACTGAAGATAGAACTCGTCAATTTGGAAGTATCACGTCGGAAAGATCGACCTATCGTGTAAAAGACTGGTGGCAACTAATGTTCGATGCAACTGATCAAAGACTAATTTTGGCGCTAACTTTTTTCTTGGAAGCAATGGCCTCACGACTTGAATATCTTGAGGATGTAAGAACAAACAACTTAGAAACTTTGATCATGCCTTGTGACTAATCACTGCTCCAAGTTTATGCTCCTGTGGTCGTATTTGATGTATGAAGTTTGGATCGATCGATTGTGAAGTTTTGTAATCCGCTTGTGTTTGTCTGATGGTTTCTACTTTCCTTTTCTGTTTTTAAAGGTTTATTATAAACCATATAAAAATAAAAAAAATTTAAAAAAACTATAGCGATCTGAACACAGTGTACGCAGATTGTTCCAAGACACCCAGCACAGCGGCCCCTGTACGTCAGAACAGGGATTGTATTGTACCTTGATTTGTAGTTTTTTTTCTGTCTTTTGCAGCACGTCAGTGTACAGTGCCAAGAAGGTCATCAGCAAGGTGGCAGTGCGGACTGTGGTCTTGTGGCCTCCAAAGAGGAGTTCAGTGGCAGACTCCTTCAGCTCCGGGGGTAGTCTGTACACACATTCACGCCAACTGAAATGAATCTGACAATGTCATCACTGTTTCCATGGGGGGAACCTCCCTAATGTGGCCAGGGTGAGGCAGATGCTCTCTGGTCCGAACCCTGGGAGTAGCTACATGAGGGAGTAACCACAATGGGGGAGGCGACCCTCAGGGGATGGCACAGCATCTTCAGATGAAATTCCATATCCCCCTTTCCCTTATGGTGATATCCCGTCCATGTCTCTTGCCTTTATGGCTTACTGCGCTAATTCCAACCAACCATCCACAAAACCTACTGATGACATTGTTCAGTACGACTTGTCAAGAACTGCCTATCATTCCCACGTATATGCGAGTACTGGGACAAGAAAGATGACTGGAGCAATACAGAGCACTGCTGCGGAGAAGCTGGAGACACGTTCTAGTGGTTGTAGGTGTTTAACAAGCACTGGGACATTTAAAAGAATTACACCTGGAGAATGGAGATAAAGTCACGACTCCTGACTCGGGAAGCCTGGAGGAAGGAGACGGTCACGCAGAAGGAAGTGGATTGAGAAGACGGCGCTTGTGGAAATCCTGCTGGGAGAGAAGCCCTGTGTAAGCGTAGGAAGCGACGGAAGATCAGAAACCCCTCTGACGCCACGAGAACCGTAGAGCAGGAGAAATGCCAGTTGCCCGCGCCAACCAGCGAGGATGCAGCGAAGACCGCGAGGAGCACGGGAGCAGCCGGACAAAGCCAGTGAGCCCATGGCAGAGAGCTGGGACACCAGGGCGCTTCGCTCAGAGCATCGTGTACGAAAGCAAAACACTAAACAAGTGGGTCTAGATCAGGGATTTGAGACGCTCGGGCGAAGGTGTTAAACTGATGAATGTGAACGCGTCGCGCCCCAAAATCTAGGGAAAAGAGAAACCAATTGGAAGAGTGAAGTAATGAGAAAAAGGGTTATGAACCTAGAACCCACACCCAAATGTTAAAGAGTTGTATTACATAAGAGAGCCTTGGCAGGAGAGTATACCAGGCAAAGCCAATTGCATGAAAATAATCCTAAGGAAGACCCATGCCCTTAGGATTATGAATTGAGTGAACTGTGTAAGAAAGTCTTGGCAAGTCTGAAGTAAAATTGCAAATATCAGGAAGAGGAAGCCATCTTCTTGAGCTACAAAGAACTTGGTTATATTTTTTTGGGAACGTTTGTTTTCCTGGAAAGAAACCTGGGGAAGGGAGACATTCCCAGGAACTGTAAACACCATCTAAGTGGAAGCCTTTTTGTTGGAGTTGTACGTTTTGTTGACCTTGAACATTTGTGCAATTTTCAAGCCAAAGACATTCCCATATCACCTTAGAGTTATTTATAATGTAAGCGCCAGAATAGAATTTCAGACACGGGATATTTTGCTCTGAGGATCTTGACATTGCACAGACCCTTAGTTTGGGTTGAGGTAGGGAAATACCTCCTAGAGCAGGGACAGTGAGGCATTTTCCAAACCTCTTATTATTTGGATAAAAGTCTAACAGCCAACATGACTCCTCTGTGTGTGCGTCTCATTCCTGGTTCATCAAATGACCCTCCCAATTTAGGTGGGAGACTCCAGATTTTTCTGTAAAAAATGTTGCTATTATTTACTGTCTCCTGCCTAAAATATCCCTAACCCCAATGCAATTCAATGGTAAAAGTTCATGCTCCCGATTTCAACTTCTGCTTGTAGCCGACATCCACAGCTTTAAATCGCATCTAAAACCGCATCCCAAATCCATATGGTTCTCCCGTTATCGCACAGTGAAAAGTTTGCAGCAAATTACGTTTTTTGGGAAATTCTGACACATGTAAAACAGTTTTTGATTGCTTCCGACTTGAATTTTAATATTTCAAATTGTTTCTTGGTATCAAATCATTGCTTGTGTTTGAGTGCAACTATCTAGAGCGGCTCCTATAAGAATTTATAGCAATTTCAGCAGTTTAGGCCATATTTAGTGTTTTTACCCAGTCCATTCTACAGATAACTTTAAAAGCCATTCTGACAGCTTGACAGTCAATTCCGTTTTTCTGTTGTGTTTGCTGGGGGAAAGTGGGATTGATCTTCTATCTGAATTCTGCCATTCCTGAATACCTGCTCTCTCCTCCTCTCTTTACATTGCCTATTGGGGGTTGAGGGGTGTGCAAGGGGAACCTTTAACCACAGTGCTATCTGATCTGAACACACACAAAAGTATTATTTCTGTGCTGAATTGTTTTGCTCACTACTGCTCCTTGTGTATTAAAGAGATTATTCAGTGTTACATCAGCCGATTGCTGATTATTGTGTACCCATTAAAACATTGTGATACAATTTTAAATACATAAATAAATATTTTCACTTTGCAAACCAGCCTGATCCTGGTTCAGTGTGACCGGGGGGGGTGGCGGGGGGGGGTTCCAGGAGAGGGGCGTGATATGAGTGGTATATCGTTCAGAATAAAGAACTTCAGAATAAGAAGACAATACAAAGGAGTCTTGTGACCTGTGAGGAACCTGAGAGCAACATCAGTTCTTTTTCCCCCCGGTATCTTCTGCTCAGGTGGCCAGGGGAAAGCCATCAATTTTGGATCCCGACCCTGGGGGTGGATATGCGAGGGAGGATCACCTGAATGGATGAGACTTGGGGAGAGGACGTCCTTAGGTGAGACATGGTGTCCCCCATTTCCCTTTCACCACAAACCCTCCATCCCTCAAGCCTTCATAAACTTCTGTCAGCCCTTTTACTGTGATTCCCCTAAAATATTCCCCAAAATGCAGCAATATGGAACTGGGACGAAGAAGAGGACAACTCGACCAACACATCCTCATTCTGTAAATGTACTGGGACAAGGGGGAGGACAACAAGAGCAAGGCAGGACTACTGCTTTGCAGGTGAGTGGTCTAGTCCTTTTTGTATTGCCACTGGAGGCAGGAGCTTTAAAAGCTGAAAGCCCAAAAGCCCAAAACAAATGGAGTCCACTGACGTACGGTCAGCTGCGGGAGCACAGTCAGCTGTGCGTAGGGAGACCTCTCCGGTGTAGCAGCATGGCAGGAGCAGCACTGGAAGCCTATAAAGCAGTGCAGAGTGTATGCAGCAGGAAGCAGTGACAGAAAACGCTGGAGGCTGGTAGAAAGCGGTGAGACACAGGCCGGCAAGACCGTAGGAAGCGGTTGTATGCATCCTGCTTCACCGGGGAAGCATTACTGGGTGTGCACGAGCCAGAGGAAGACCACAGGGAGAAGATGCAAGCGACCGCATGGAGAAAGAGGAACCCGTGTCGGCGGAAGGACCCGTAAGGAGCTGTAAGACTGACCATTGAGTGAAACCAGAAAGGGGGAACACCAGCCTGGCAGGCGGTGAAAAATTAAGTGAATGCAAGGCATGTTGAATACGGAACGCAATGAGAGCAATGAAAGAAGATTAAACTTACTCTGAATACTGAATGAAATGAAAGCAAGACATTTTCTGAATACCGAACAAACTGAAAGCAATGTAAAGCAAAGGAAAGGTATTTTTTATATCAAACTATTTGAGAACAAGTTGAAAACACTCTGGCATCCTGAAAGGAGTGAACGAAAGTGCAAACTTTACTGAAACGAACATTGTGAACTGCATGAAAATTATGAAATGCATTAATTGAAACAAGTACTAGCAAAGTCAAGAGGGCACAAAGAGTTGAATGCAAGATATGAGAGATCTAATAATCGCCACAACCAAGAAAGTGCAAATAACTGTATATTATAACGAAACAAGCATTGACAAGAGCCAAGGAAACATAAGGAGGTGTAACAAGCACAAGGTGTTTAAACCAGCCATAGTAGACTGTCAGAAGAGTATGATCCATGTGACAGAGGCAAATCTCAATGCTGAGGAGAAGCAGTGGACTAGAATCCAAGGAGAACAGTCAAGGAAGGGTACCGGCTGCGTGACCTGTTATGGGTGGACCGCGTGGTCCGACAACTGCACCTAGACCAAGTGCCCATGAATGGAAAAGCCACTAAAAACAACCATCAAGAAGCTTGTGTTATGCAAAGACCTTGTTTTGAAAGCCAGAAGATTTGACCTCTTCGGGAAAGAAAACCATTATGCTATTTTTGTTTTGATGAACTAGTTTGAACTTGGGGAAGGGGAGCTGATCACAAGTCAGAGAGCTAGAAGAAGCTCTGAACTTTACTTTGAACACTGTTCTTTTTTGATGCGGACATTTCTACAAATTGTATGTAGTTAGTTGTGAGGGCAAGTATAGGATTTGGACACAGACAGAAGTTTTACTTAGTACTTTCTGACAGACTATCCTTAGTTTTCGTTAGTTAGGGACATCTCACCTTAGCATAGGGCAAGTTAGGCATTCATCCACTCTGCCTTTTGAGTTCAAATAAAACTTTGTTGAGAAACATGAACCTATTGTCTGTGTCCGACTCATGCCTTCACAGACCCAATAAAGAAATACTGAAACAGGGGTCTGGGACCCCGAGAAGCTGTGTGAAGTGGTCGAGGACCTGAGAAAGAAACCAATGTGAAGGGGTCTGGGACCCAACGATAAGTAAGCATAACGACAGTGTCAGGGAACCTATGGAGGAGAGACAGGTATTCCTGGCAGGGCAGTGTACCAGGGATAATGTGAAGAATCAGTCAAGCCTACCCAGGGTCAAGGACCCCATCGTGCACGAGGACAAGGTCCGCCAACAACAGGTCTGTCCAAGTGAGTCATTGGAGGGGCTCATCAGGGGTGAGAGAAAGCCCAGGGGAAGGGAGACATTCCCCCTACTTTGTGGAACTGTAAATACAAGTCTGGGAAAAACCAAGGGAAGAGAGACATTTCCTCCTCCCCCCCTCTACTTTACGGAACTGTATATACAAGCCTGAGAAAGGCCAAGGGGAGCTAGTCCCCCTACTTTGTGGAACTGTAAATATAAGCCTGAAAAGGGACAGGGGAATGGAGACATTCCCCATGCTTGTGAACAGTGTTCTTCCAGAAGAAGGGAATCATTCTTCTGGACTCAGAAGAGATTGATCCAGTTTAGTTAATTTATAATTGTAAGGGATAGAAACAGGATTTGGACACAGGGCGGTGGACTTTTTAGTTACAGACATTCTGACAGTTACTTAGTTTTGTTGAGACTGGGGAAACGCCTCTTAAGAGTTAGGGATAGAGAGGTGTCATTAATTCCTTTGGCATAAATAAAAGTCTTTGCACAACAGCACGTCACCTGTGTGTCGGTCTCCTTCCACACCCTTACAGAAGGTATCTTCGATTCAGAACAGGTGCATCTTCAGGTTTTCATTTCTATGGTTTGAACATAATGTATTGCACCAAACAATGTGGGATGAGGAGTCTGGCACTAGACATGCCAATGGTACTCAAACCTAGTGTCATTAGAGAGTTATCAAGGATAAGTTGGATTCCATTGGGGTGCGCTCGTCCCAATATTAGAATAAACAAAATATGGCAGATGAATTAGTGGATTGGATAATTTCAATCACCTACAAATTCTTATTTAGCAGACATTTTAGTGCTGTAAATGCAGATGGTGTTCTGTCACAACCATATGACATTGTCGGAGACAGAAAGAGAGCCTTGAGCCAGGCAATTAGGAGAGCTAACTGTGTAACGTTAGACCCTAGTGTGAGAACTAGGACGGTCTAACGTTTGAAGAATCAATATCGGAACTGGATGAAGTATCACCATAGATACACTAGAAATAAGGTGTGGCAGTCACTCTATATGGCAGTCAAAAAGGGCAACAGCAAAAGCTGTTGGAACATCTTCAATAGAAAAGACAACGCATCTGGTAGGGCGATCAAATGTAATATCAGTAGTGAGACTTGGGTGGATTAGTTAGATAAGAAATTTAAAAAAACTGCCCCGCCAAAGATAAAGCCCAGCTACGTGTTGAGGCTGGAATTTAGTAGGGATGATATTGCCGAGACTAAACATGGCCTCAAAACATCTCAGGCTCATGGCCCGTATGGGGTGTCGAACATGGTATTGCGGGCAAATCCTGGAAAGTGGGTAGCTATTTTAGAGCTATAGTTCATCTAGTGATTGCAAGCAACAGCATCCTGTGTTCCTGGAAGCAGCCCATGATTAGGACAGACTTTAAAAAGTGGTGTAGAGAAAATCCTGACAATTATAGATTGTCACTTTTTAACACATGGAACATTTTTGCCACGTTAATTTGGCAAAACATCAATAAGTGGATGGAGGCTAAGCAAATCGCGAGCTGTTACCAAACAGGTTTTTGAAAGGGCATGCCCACTACACAGTATATTTGTAGTGAATTTTCAGATTCAGCAGGCTAGAGTGAAATTGGCACTTCCCTTATGTGCGTTATTCATGGACTTTGCCTCGTCTTTAGATGCAAGAGACCAGGAGAAACTTTGGGCGAAATTAGAACTGCTTTGCATTCCAATGCATTTACTCCGTGCTACACGAGCAATGTGGCAAGGGTAAGACTGAGTGGGTGGGGCGAGCTATAAGCACCTGTTTCAATCGCGAAAGGCGTGAGGCAGGACGGCATGCTCGCGCCCATCCTATTCAATCGGTTTATGACAGATATGGGAGATGCTTTGTGTGATCAAAGTAATTTTCTCTCTCGGTTAGGTAGTGTAACCATCACATATTTGGCCTATGCCGATGACCTTGTTATTTTTTAATTCAACATACGTGGGTATCGTATGGGAGGAAAGGTCTTTTGAGACCCCCTCCCCTCCATTCTAACCCACGTGCAGATTGTGTTCGTCCAACGGCCACCCATGCGCCTGTGCGACTCCATTTTGTACCACAATCCAACTCCATTTTGTATATGGTAAAACAGGCCTCATGAGTAAGAGCCGCCTGCAGGGCTGCAGCTCTCCCCTCAAGAACGCGCACAGTGGGCCAGCTACTTCCCTCCTCCCTCTCCTCCCCTCTATGTCCCTGCAGCAGGCCAGTTCTCCAGCATTGGATCTTTCATGGATTCACATGCTTAGAATATTCCCCGTCGTCAGGCTGGGAATCCTCGGATTCCCAGCCTGACGACGGGGAATATTCTAAGCATGTGAATCCATGAAAGATACCAATGCTGGAGAAATGGAGTTAGAGGTAAGAAACTATTCCCTTCTCATGGGAGACTAGGCGCGAACAAGCTACACGACAAACACTACCTTTCATCTTTCGCAGTCAATTGCTGACCTGTGAATGACCGAGCATAGGCTTGGGTTTGAGAAAAACAATTCATCTCCACAAACATGTCCCTGTCCCCTTGCAGACCCTACATTTATGACATGTGCTGTGGATAACGCCCCAACCTCGCTCCTCTTTTGAAGTAACGGACACGTACCCCACGCCTGTGTGCCACTCCGTTTCACCCACAGTGCTAATCTTTCTGTAAAGGCTATAAATCTCCTTCTGTAGTTGTGTATCAAGGGGCTGATTCTACGAAACAAGATGATCTGTACCTATTTCACTGCGCATAAAGCCATAGTTTACATGTCTAGGCCCCATAAAATTATTGATGTATGACACCTTAATTCACTCATTTAATATGATGCAAGGTATAAAAGATCCAGATGCTCGATGGTTTTCTAATATTTACAAACACGCTCAACTAATGTATGTTTCTCATGTATATAATATAAAACTGCCAGGCCACAAGGCTAATGTAAATAGATTCATTTCACAGCATGATGATCATGGTAAACATAACAGTATAACCTATATTGTAATCAGAGCTTACACATTATGTGATGTGCCTGTAGTTGCAATGGCCTAGCTCTACCCCATCCTAATGATTCACATATAACCTCACAAAGTGAACGGGACCCAGTTTAACAGGCCCAAGCGCTGTCTCTCTCTCTCCCCAGCCTTGCAGCACTGCACACTCATCCCCCACCATCCTACCCCTTCATGCTGGGCTGACGGCTAAAGGCCCTTTTTCTCACTGATGTCCTGATGATACAAATGTAACCTCTCACCCCTTCCTCTGAGCCTGCACCAAGCATGCACCCTCCCTTCAGCCCCCTAACTCATGATGCCACCATGAACTTGCCTTGCACCCGAGACTCTGGGTATAGAAATATGGGCAATAAGCCCCTCACCTTAATGCCTTTTTGAAGTAAGATTGCATGCCCCTCATCGGTGTACCACCCCAGCTCACCCCAGACCAATGACCCTCTGTGTGGCAATATATTCTTCTCACAATAACAAACAATAGATAATTGCCTTAGGAGATCTAACGAAATAGTTGATGAATGTGACAACATAATCTCATGAATAAGTTTGCCACCTGGACCCATGCATTCTCACTTTTATTGTCCAGGTCAAATGTTTAGCAATATATCCCACATGTGTTAAACTAGATAGATGATGGTCAAGGTATGTGTGCTCACAAGGGCAACTGCTATGTAGAATAAATTCTAACAGTTCGGACATCATACGACCCTGTGCTCCACCCTGACGAGCCCAGCTGACCCGTGCACCCCGCACTGGCACCACGTGGACCTCTGCCAATCCTGGAGCACCGGAAATACAGATTACATAGTATCTAGTCTTCGCCACCCAATCCCCACGACTTATGTGCCCCCTATAGCTTACATCATCGATGACGTGATTTTGTAATAAATATGAATGTTCTTCTATTGTCTGGCAGAGCGCTCTCTGAGTTTGCAGAGTTCTCTGCTTGCCCTATTTTGCTGTGGATACACTTTACCTTTTATTTTCACCTGCACTTGGTTCTGGTCTCATTCCCTCCTGGGGTGTGTCCATTACTGACTGCCATTGGGGAGTTACCATTGCATTTTTGGGAGACGCTCACTTTCAGTATCACTCAAAGCGCACAGGCTCTCATGGAGTATGCACAGCAAAATGGACTTGCAGTTAATAGGTCAAAAATCGAGGTTTAGGACGTTTGGCAAAGCATAAAATGACTACCTAAAAATCGGCCTGAGAGAAGGACAAATTGACTAAGTAGAGAGTTATTCCTACTTGGGCAATGAGATCTGCTCTTAAAAAGGGGGAAAGGAGGTGTGGGAAAAGCGGCTTACGAAGGCTACGGCCTCTATGCTATTAGTTAAGAATTTTGTATCAAGCAACTCCGGTTACAGTCGTAGTGGCATGGTTTCCCTTTACAAACAAAAGCTGCTCGCTGGTGTTGTGTATGCGCTAGAATGTTCTTTCTTAGATTGCGATAAGTGGGCTAAAGGTTTGGAAGGTATGATATGGCAACGCATATTAGGACTGACAAAATTGATGACTGTTGAAGCAGTACGCCTTGAGCTAGGCCTGTTAGCCCTTGCAGCAACTATAAAAATGAATCTGGAAAAACTATATATTAAAATGTATGTGTGCGGAAACTGGCACGCTGCTAGGGTTGCTAACAGATGTTATGGTAAATGGGTCGAGTCGTGGCACTGAGGAGATTCAGGTTGATTAATTATTTCTTTGATTAAATTAAGTGGAGCCCAAACTGGCCCGATGGTGAAGGAGCACTCACGAGATGTCTCAAAAAGAGAACAATGGCGTGGGCATCGAACTGTGATCATGTCGCCAAACTCTCCTCTTTGGCTTTGTTCTCGAGAACGCATTTTCCTATCGATAAATCACAAAAATATATAAAGCAGTTCCCCTGTCCAGTTAAGGGTGCCTAGTCAAGCATAGCGAAATATGAACTAAGCTATATGCTATGTGACGAGATGGGGGAGTTGGAAACTGTTCAGCACATAATTACTGACTGTAAATATGTGCAAAAACATGTTAGATTTTATGTTAAACATATTGATGGACGACATGATATGCAAAACAAGTCGTTTTGGTTGAACTGTGTTTTGGGGTGGAGTACTTCTTTGTCGATTGCAATTACAAAAGGTAAGGCAGGCCTTTGAAAAGGAAATCACTTTGAAAGAATAATGGGAATGATATTAGGAATGAGTAAGATCTTATTGCAATATTTGTAAAGGAGGTAATACATGGCATATGAGTTTTATCGTACTGTTTATACGTGTTCTGATGTTATTTTTTGTTTTTTCTCTCCTTTATATTTTTAATTTCTTTGCTTTTTTTATTACATATGTAAAGTTCTTTTTGGAACTGAATCACATTACAGAATTTAAAAATACATTTAGTTACAAACTAAATAGTCAATGAATAGAGGGTGGTCAATCACTCTTTTAGATGCACAAAAAAAACAATGGTTTGTTATGTATTCACTCATTGGCTGTAAAGAACAAGAATGATTTGGTGATAATCATTTACTTTTAAAACAGTTGCTTGCCATTAAACAATCAGTTGTTTGCCAACATGCGTCTCGCCCCTCCCAGGCCTTTTCAAGAATACAACAAATATAAAATACTGACCTGGATTGATTAAATAATTACTGATTAAATATTACATTGAATGACCATTATTTATTTTTTGATCTTTTGTCCTGGATCTTCAGACATCCCTCACATTATTAAGCATGAAGCTCATGTAGCGTTATAATCCTTGTGTGTTCAACTGTGCATGAACTAGTTATTCAAAATATGTATGTTTGTTCACAAAAATTGTGCTATACCCAGTCAAAATATTATCAATTGGTTCCGCTTTATATCAGGTGCAAAATTGTTCCTCCCGTGGTCTGTCTTTGTCTCTGCATTACTGGTTATACAGTATATTCTTTAATCAATATTTATTGAATCAATCGAGTTCTGTATTTTATGTATTGGTTGGGCAAACCACTAGAGTAACAAAGAACAAGTTACTTCTTACCTTGTAACGTTCTTTCGATGGGATGTTCCTCCGACGTATTCCTCATCTTAGATATCTCCTTCCAGCTCTGCTGGCCTCGGAAAATTTTTCTCTAGAGGGCGCTGCGCGTCGACGTCCTCCGAGTCGATGTCCCTCGACAGCCACCGTATCGACGTCGACGTCATCCTGTCTATAAAGGCCGCGCGCAGCGTCCGTTGCTCAGTTCCGTTTTGTAGCCCACAATAATACTTTCTGGACTAGACTAATCACCCTGAAGGAGCGTAAGCTGCAACAACACGGGAAGTAGAACTGCGGGGATGGATGGGAGGGTCGATGAGGAATACGTCGGAGGAACATCCCGTCGAAAGAACGTTACAAGGTAAGAAGTAACTTGTTCTTCGAAGGGATTGTGTCCTCCGACGTATTCCTCATCTTAGATAGGCTCCCATAGCAGTATTCTATTATTGGAGGAGGGAGTACTGACTTCACGCTGTCTTCTATTGATGAATAGAATGCAGTACAGCCCTTCCAAACCTAGTCTCTTGACTGGAGGAGGAATCCAAATTGTAAAAACGTGTAAAGGTATGGACAGACGACCATGTAGCGGCCGCACAGATGTCTTTAACCGGCACGCCTCTTTTGAGGGCCGATGAAGCTGCAATACCTCTGGTCGAATGAGCCCTAAGGTTTTGAGGGGGCTCTTTCCCTGCCAGTTTATAACATTCCAGAATGGCTAGAATGATCCATCTGGAAATGGTCTGCTTAGTTATTGGTAACCCCAGCTTGTGACCTGCGTAACCTACAAACAGCTGGTCTGCTTGTCTTATCCTGGCTAGTCTGCTGATGTAAAAACTTAAAGCCCTTCTAGGGTCTAGCCTGTGTAACCTCTCTTCCTCTTTCCCCGGGTGAGGAGGAGGATAGAAAGATGGTAGGGTAATCTTCTGAGTGATATGGAATTCAGAAACCACCTTTGGGAGGAAATTAGGCTTCACTTGCAGGACAACTTTGTCTTTGTGAAATATTGTGTGAGGGGGTTTACAAGAAAGAGCTTGTAATTCGCTCACCCTTCTAGCAGATGTAAGTGCTATTAATAAAACAGTTTTAAGGGTAAGGAACCTTAGCGAACAAGAACGGAGTGGTTCGAAAGGTGTGCCCATCAGGAAAGTTAGTACTAAGTTTAAATCCCATAGGGGAACTTGGAATGGTCTTGGGGGATAAACATTGGTTAACCCCTTTAGAAACTGTATTACCAAGGGTAATTTGAAATAGGATGGTTCTTCCGCAGTGCGCTTAAAGATGGATAGCGCTGCGAGATAGCCCTTAATGGTGCCAACTTGAAGGCCTGAATTCGCCAAATATAGAAGGAAGGACAAAACCATTGGTGTACCACATGAAAAAGGGCCGATATTCTGTTCTCTACACCAGCTGCAAAATCTGTTCCAACGGCAGCGGTATAAAGACTTTGTTGCTGGCCTCCTTGCCGAAAGCAACACCTCCATAACATCATCAGGGAGGTCCCAATCCTTGTACCTCAACCTTTCAGAAGCCAAGCGTGAAGGTTGAGGGTTTTGATGTCTGGATGGAGAACTTGACCTTTCTTCTGTGAGAGTAGGTTCTCTCTGAGTGGAAGTCGAATTGGAGGGCAGATGGACAAGTCTAGAAGGTCCGGGTACCACGTTCTCCTGGCCCAATCCGGGGCAATTAGGATCATGGTTCTCCGGAATCTTCTCAACCTCCTGATCATTTGAGGAATGACAGGGACCGGTGGGAACGCGTACAGAAGCGGAAACTCCCAGTCCACTATGAACGCGTCTCCCAGAGCTCCTCTCGGGGGAAATTCCCTTGAGCAGAACAGATCGCATTTCCTGTTGACGCTGGTGGCGAACAGATCCACCGGAGGGGTTCCCCAAAGGGCGAAGATCTCTTGAAGGACTTCCTGAGCTAGTTCCCACTCGTGGGAGACTGTGCTCTGCCTGCTCAGAGCGTCTGCTGTCAAGTTCTTCTCTCCGGCTAGGTGAACTGCCGATAGAGAGATTCCTTCTTGGATTGCCCAAAACCAGAGCTGCATCGCCTCTCTGCACAGGGGTAGTGATCCTACGCCTCCTCTTTTGTTGAGGTAATGCATGGCCACTGTGTTGTCCGTCATTATCAGGACGTTTTTCCCTTGTACAGCTGGCAGGAACGCCTTCAGCGCAAGTCTGATGGCTCTCAGCTCTAACAGGTTGATATGTAGTCTGGACTCCGATGGAGACCAACGACCGCTGATGGTCAAGTCGTTGGCGTTGGCTCCCCACCCCGTGAGTGAGGCATCCGTGACTACTGTTATCTCCGGCCAGGGTTGCCAAAAATGTTCTCCTTTCAGAATGTTCTCCTGACAGGCCCACCACTGAAGGTCTCGAGCCACCCTGTCGGGAACCTGAAGAAGATCTGTCATTTTCCCTGAGAATTGTGACCACTGAGTCCTCAGTGTCCACTGGAGGGATCTCATTCTCTGGCGAGCCTCTGGCACTAGGAAAATGCAGGATGCCATGAGGCCTAGCAACCTCAAAAAGTCGTAGGCTGGGAGACGTTGGGAATTTTGAAACTTGGTAACCATCTGTAGAATATCTTGAGCCCTCACCTCTGGTGGCGAGGCTTTTCCCAGGGAAGTGTGCAGGATCGCTCCTATGAACTGGAGTCTCTGCGATGGTATCATTTGTGACTTCTTTAAATTGAGGGAGAAGCCCAGTCTGTGAAGGGAGTGGCACACGTGATTTAGTTGGATCGGAGCTTGTTCCGAAGAGACAGCCCTGATCAACCAATCGTCCGGGTAGGGGTAGACATGAATCCCTTCCCTCCTTAGACTTGCCGCCACTACCGACATTAACTTGGTGAAGACCCTCGGGGCGGAGGTCAGCCCAAATGGCAGCACTCGAAATTGATAGTGAGAGTTGCCAATTGCGAACCTCAGGTATTTCCTGTGTTTGAGATGGATAGGCACATGGAAATAAGCGTCCTGAAGGTCCAGAGATACCAACCAGTCCTGGAACTGAAGGGCCTGGAGGATCTGAGAAAGAGTGACCATCTTGAATTTGTCTTTTCTGAGGAATTTGTTCAATTCTCGCAAGTCCAAGATGGGTCTCAGTCCTCCGTCTTTCTTTGGAATGAGAAGGTAAGGGGAGTACCAGCCCTTGTTCCTCTCTGCTACAGGTACCGGTTCTATGGCCCCTTTCTCTAGCAGGTCCAAAATTTCCTGCAAGAGGAGCGGATCTGGAGCTTATTGAGAGCTCATCGCCGGTGGATGACTCTGAGGTATGCGTAGGAGAGGCAGGCAGTAACCTTGGGCAACTGTTTCCAATGCCCAAGCATCTGACGTGATAGCCTGCTATTCCGCCAGATGTTGAGTCAACCTGCCTCCTACAGGTGTCCTGTGAGGGAAGTCCTCAGAGTGGTTTTGGGGCGGCTGATGCAGATGCCGATGGTAAAGAGGCACCTGCTGTTGCTGCGGCCTTTGAATATCTACCCCGTCCACCTCGGGTAGTTCTTCTTTGTCCCCTTTGAGCCGGTCGTCCTCTACATCTTCCGAATGCGGAGTAGAAGCGAAAGGACTTGCCTCTCGCAGAGGTTCCAGTGGGACGAAAAGGTGTCTGACGGATTGCAGCGCCTAGGGATTTTGCTGCTGCTTTTGAAGTTTGCAGTTTTTCTAGACTGTCATCCGCCTTTTTCCCAAACAAAGAAGAGCCATCGAATGGCATGTTCAAGAGCCTGGCTTGCACATCTGGGGAAAACCAGACTTTCTCAACCAATCAAATCTCCTGGTTGAAGTACTTGCCGCCATTGCTCTGCTGATACTGTCAGCCGAATCAATGCCCGTCTGGAGGGATTCGCACATAGCGTCTTTACCGTCCTGTATGATATTCAGGAACGCCTCCCTTTCTTCTCCCTCCGGGATGCAGTCAGCCGCTGTAGAAGCACACTCCCAAAGTGTATGGCTGAATCTAGCAAGGGTGCAAGTAGCATTCACAGATTTTAACGCCATGCTACATGCCGAAAAAACTTTCTTTGCCATAGCATCATATTTTTTATCGTCCCTGTCCTGTGGGACGGTAGGATAAGCCGTCTTGACATCGGTAGAAGATGCTGCCTGTACCACCAGACTTTCTGGGGATGGGTGTTTTGACAAAAACTCTGGGTCTGTAGAGGATACCCTGTATTTTGTAGAAAGTCTTTTATTTACTGCCGGGACGACATCTGGGGTTTCCCAGTTTGTCATAATCTTCCTCTGAAGAGCTTTATGGAAAGGCACCACAGGATCCTCCTGTGGGCCTTTATCAAGAATATCCGTGAGGTCATCTTGTTGGAAAGATTGTGAAGGTGCAGACCACCCCATAAACTCTGTGATCCTGGCCATTAAGGCTCTATAGGGGGTTTCAGCATGCTCCCCCGGGTCTGGCCTAGCAAACTCCACCTCAGGGGAAGTGTCTAACCCACTTGCCTCAAGTAAGGAATCATGAAGATCCTTTAACCTGCGTTCTTCAGAGGAAAATTCCTCTCTAATTGGGGTTACAGGTCCCTGCAACTCAAAAGTGTCTTCCTGTTCAGACAATTCACCCTCTTCCAAAATTGAGGACATAGTTCTCAATTGTTCTGAACTCATAAAGGGAGTAAATCCCATTTCCAAGGCAGAGGGTGCCGAACTTGTCATTATCGGCCTCGAAAACGTCGATGTCGTCGACGCCGACGTCGAAGGCTTCGAGCGTGGCGTTGAAAACAAAGGCGGAGGCCTCGATGACCTCGACAGAATTGGGATTCTACTCGACAATCTCGAAGCCATCGTCATCGAGGACCTGGGGATAGTCACTGGGTGTGTCGTGACCGTGACTTTTCTTGGCGTCGACGCCGGTGTCAAAGCTGGCGTCGAGTCGACAGACCCGTGTCGAAGGTCCCTTCGACAACGGCGTCGAAGACACCGACCTCGGCGTCGACGGAACCCTCGTCGACGGCGTCAACGGAACCTTCGAGGAAGGTTTGGAGGTCATAGTCCTACTCGAGGGTTCGAGATGCGCTCGAGAGGTTTCCTTTGCCGGGTACTGCGACTCGCGGTGTTTTTGACCTTCGGGTCTTTCGACCAGAGCATCGCTCACGGCAGTCTTCGAGGGGGTCGAGGCCGCTTTCTTGAAGACGCCCATCATATTTTTGCGGAATTCCTCCCATTCAGCCCGGGAACTATGTTTCGTGGGGCAAGGGATTCTTTTTGGCGAAACAGAGGAAGAGGAAGACGGAGAAGGGGATCTTCGACGTCTCCTCTTCGAGTGCTTCGATCTCGAGGAGTGATGGGACCCACTCCGAGACCTGGAGCGTGAATGGTGACGAGGAGACGAGTGTCTCGACTTAGTCGACGAAGAAGAAGCTTTAAAAGTCTTACCTTTCTCCAGCTTCCCCCTGCGCTCCTTCAGGGCCTTAGCTGTCATGGACATACAGTCCTCGCACTCCGAACAATGGTGTTCAGCTCCCAAACACCACAGACAAACTCTGTGAGGGTCAGTCAGCGACATCTTTTTTCCACAATCGCGGCATTTTTTGAAGCCGGATCGAGGAGTTGTCGGTTCCGACGAGGAAGCCATCGAGTACGGATCGAATAACTCGAGGTAAATAGGATTAATCTGACAAGAACTGAGCAACGGTATTCCGAGGCACTGAGTAAGCGCGGAAAAACGGAACTGAGCAACGGACGCTGCGCGCGGCCTTTATAGGCAGGATGACATCGACGTCGATACGGCGGCTGTCGAGGGACATCGACTCGGAGGACGTCGACGCGCAGCGCCCTCTAGAGAAAAGTTTTCCGAGGCCAGCAGAGCTGGAAGGAGATATCTAAGATGAAGAATACGTCGGAGGACACAATCCCTTCGAAGAATAGTTTGTTTCTTTCACATTTTATTTCAATATTGGAACAAGCCCACCAACCACACTTGAGTCTCAAAAGGTTTCCGGGTAGGCAATTTTACTTAAGAGGTTTCTCGTGGGAGCAATGCACGTTAAAGTGCACAGGGGGACAAGGATTCATTTGGAGCTGGAGAACAGAGGTTTTGGGGACAGAGTTGTCAAAGGGATTGAGATTTAAGAATGTAGCCAAGGGGTGATTCTGTTAAGATTGGGAAGTACAGGGGCATTACTGAACAGAATTATAAATATGCACAGCAAACTGTTGTAGGCCTTAGACAACACAACATGGTATCCATAGGGGGAGCTGGCAGTTGAGGGCGAGGTTCAACAGTGCGAGTAGAAAAAAGGGCATGGGAGGATAGAATACTAAAACAAGGACACAATGGAAAAGTAATTTCCCTTGTAAACTTACAACTTGGTCCTGGATGGGCTTAGAATTAAACAAAGGTGGAATCCAGTTAACGGTAGCAAGGTGGATTGGAGTGGATCAGCAAAGGGGGAAAGGAGTCCAAGATGTGTGTGTCAGTGTGGCGAGTTGAGTGAACTCCCATACTAGGATGTGAGGGGGTGAGCCCCTAGGGACTGGATTGATCCAGCTGTTACCGGATGTGTCTCCCAAAGGTTGCAAGGGTGCCCGAGCCTGCAGGATCCCACTCCTTCCAAAGGCAAAGTGTTGCACCCAGTGGGGGTATTGCAGATCCCTTCACCAAGCAACTCCGTAAGGTACAAAGCTCTTATTCACACTGGTGGAAGAATAGTGAATGTTACTTACATACAGATTCTCAGTAGCAAAGCAGTGTTGAGCAGTGTGCACATCAGACCTGGGCAGACTGTGAGAATATTTATAAGACCACGAACAAAGTACATGTAGAATGGGGAAAAAAAGGTCCCAAACTCGCCAAACAAGGACAACCACAAACCCTGCCATTAGATCGTGAAACCACGAAATGCAAAGATTACTTTCCCGTGGCACAGCACTAATGCCTGATTGCCTCCAGAAAGGTTTCCAAGATGGGAGCGACATTTCAAGCAGGTTATAAAGATGCAGACCAAAAGGGTAACATAAATCAGCTGAATAGACGCAGAGCCTCAATTTAAGGTCTTTGAATTGAATCAGTTTGTATTTCAACTATATGATTTTCAAAGCTCCGAAACAAACAGTGGCTTTAGCCAATCCCATAGGCCAAGAACAACATTGAACATGCTGGAGAACACACAATTATACTAGGACATCCCAAGAAGGGTGAGGTGGAAGACCGGAAGGAAAACAGTGAGCTTCCCCTGGATACACTGAGATTCCACTACCTGGGAGGAGGTATTAGACATCTGGGAAACCTTACACCAGCTGTTGTGGAAAAAGGTAACCCAGAGAACTGACCCACACGAGGGGAAGCTGAATGAGAGGACACACCTAGGAGGGTTCATAAGCCAAGGACTGAAACCAGAATGGAGTCTAGTGGCCAACAACATCCTAAAGTCTTACCAGAGGAAAGGCTCTTGGCATAAGGGTAACATATTGTTTGCCTGAATTGGGGAAGAGGGGGCTGACATATCCATTGATGCTAAAGTGAATGTTAAGAAACCCATGGTTCGAGAGAAACCAATCCTCTCTCTAATTGTTCCATTTCCTCTTACTCCTCCTTCCGTGCCTCCTTGAAATCTTTTCTTCTTCACCCCCCGTCCTGACATCCCTCCTTACTTTCCCTACTTCCCTCCTACATCCCTCATTCCTTCCCTCCTTCCTACATCTCCCTATCTTCCCCATTCTCTCTCATCCCTCCTCCCCTCCTCCTGAAATGTCATCCTCTTCCCCCACCCCGACTTCCCTTACTACTTTCCTCTTATTCTTCCTCGGCTCTATTCCTCTTTTTTGACCTTGGTAAATTGTTCAACATATTGTTTTTGATGGTTTGTTTCATGTTTTTTGTAATTTGATGCTTCTAGTTTATTCTAATGTATTCTTGTTGTTGTAATGTAAAGCGCTTTGGCGTAAAGCGCCATATAAACTTAATAAATACAAATACAAATGATACAAGACTGCGGTGAAACTTGAGCCTGAAACTGGGAGGGCTCTTAAGAAGCACTGAACGCCAGAAGGGTTCAGAGTAATCCCTAGTAGAGCCTTCCGAGGAGAACCTTTAGTGTGTGTGTTAAACTGGGGTTAAACCGGGGTTGAACATTTGTGAATATAATTTTATAGGCCATTCAATGGAACATTTGTATTATAGCTTGGGGTAGCTATGAGGCTAAGGATGTGTTAGGAATAGGATGTGGAACCTTTCTGTTGGTTACCTCATTGGACATTACTTTGTAGATTAGCTAACACCTTGTTACTTGGACATTCATCTTTTGAGGTGTTGAGCACTTGGAGAAAGACAACTTTGTGTCGTCCCATTTTCAAAAATGTTAGTTATAAAAATGCCCTAATTTGTCGACATTTGCCCTGTTCCTATAGGCATTTGGTCCAACCCGTCACCTAACAGAATATTGCGAAGAGTCAGGAATGAAGCCAGGACACAAGGTTGTCATGTTTTTGGTTAAAGACTTTTATTGAAAACAAAAGGGGTGGGAAAGGGCCTCTCTGACCCTGCTCTAATAGGAATTTCCATATGAAAAACTAAGGATCTGTCTGTGTCAGGATGCCAAAATCAAAACTGACCTTTTGTCCAAAACCTGCACTTTTACCCTAGCACTACAAACGAAACTATAACATGAAAAAGGGAAATGTCTTTAACCTTAGGTGATTGCAAAAATAATTCATAAAGGAACATTGAAAGGTTCTCCAGGGTAAAAAGAGCCTTGGTTCCAGAGGGTGGCTCTCTTCCCCTGGATTCTTCTTCAATGTAAATGATTCTTCAAAATAAAAGTCAACACAAGAGGTTCTCCTAGGTCAAAAAGCCTTGGTTCCAGAAGGTGGTTCCCTTCCCCCTGGATTCTTCCTGAATACAAAATGCTTCTTGATACAACAGTTCTTTGCGTCTTTCTTGGCCCACAACACCACTATTTTTCAAAAAGATGCTTAGGCTTGTGGTTTCCACTTCTTTCAAAAGTTCCTTCTTGTTTAGCAAACAATTCTATATTGTTTCCTGTGACTTTCTGTAGATTTGCAACTGTCTGGTATACTCCCCTGCCAGGAGCTCGAGAAGGAAGATATTTATGAAGAGAGAGTTGAAGGTATTGCGGCTCCAGGGACCAGAAGGTCCTGTATTTGTAAGATCCTCGGGCTTGGGGCCAAAGATTCATCATGGAATGGAAATCGGGGATACCACGATTCACCCAATGACATCCCCCTACCCAGGCGATCCTCCCTTGCATCTCCACCCCCAGGGTCAGGATCTAGTAGTGAGGGCCTTTCCTTGGCCACCTGAGAAGAGGCCGAGGAGGGGAAAGAAGTGAGGATGCCCTCAGAATCTTCACACTATTCATTGATAAATAAATGCCAAGTATAAAACGTTTGCTTTCCTTTCCGGAGTGTGTTCATGGCGTCAACAAAAGTTGAACCTGTAGAGAAGTGTGCGCATTTATTTTGGGCTGGTTCTAAGGTCAAGCACAAATAGGCATAGTACAACCATATGCAGCGAAGACGCCCTCCTGGTCGTTGAGGGCAAGACAATTTGCTGATGTCATGGCGAGGTTCATTACGAATATAGTAAACCAATCTCACGAAGGCGGCCTCAATGCCTGCCTGCCTGTTCAGCTGAAGCCAGCAATTATTGCCCCTTTGTTAAAAAAAGCCTACCCTGCATCCTTTTGAATTGAATAATTCTAGACTGTTGCAGGAGTTCCATGCTTACCTAAAATGCAAGAGCAGCTGGTGTCTTCTGTGACGAATCTGGAGACTTCGTCCCTTCTTCCCTGGTGGGAGCCACCCCACTGCGGCTAGTCCACTCAGCAAAGCCCTCCCTAGGGGTTTGGGAGAGTGGGAATTCACTGGGAGTTACCCCCTTTAGGGGACAAGGACTCCCATGAGGAACTCCCTATATTGTGATGAATCCTGCATATCCCTCACTAAACCCCTGCCTAAAGTTCCCACCCAGGTGGCGAGGGAAAGGCAGACGCTTCCTGATCCTGACCTCGAGGGTGGTGCTCTGTGGGAGGATCACCTGGGAGGAGACCAGGCTCAGGGTGGTGAGGGGATCCCGTGGGATGAGACACAGTATTTGTCCTTAAGATGGAAGAGCCTTTTACAGAGATCAAGGCATACAATGGCTTATTGTCATGATATGTATAAACCACACATTGAACCTCCTGATGTGGGTAAAGTTAACATGAAATCCCTAAACAGCGTTAGCAAGGAAAGCCTGCCTCAGACTTATAAAGTTAGACACCATCCTAACTCCCAGAAGTACAGTGAAAGGAACCTTGTAAATCATGGCTTAAATTACCTAGCTTACCCTTTTCAAATGAACTCTTAATTTTCCTTTAAATTCATTCAAGAGAAATAAACATACGTTTAAAAGTAGAAAGCTGACTAAAAAGCCTAATTCTGTTATTGGGGACTACAAGTCCCACTATACCCCAAGTACTGGGCCAAGGAAGAGGGTTCAAGAGCAATGATGCACCAGTAGTCAGCTTGTTAAGGCCAATGACCCACACCTGAGGGAGGTAGAGCGGCTTAAACGGTCCCCTCAGATGCAGGCCACTAGACGTAGAAGTGGAGTAGCAGCAGTAGCACCAGCAGAAGGAAAGCACGTTGTTGGCAGTCCACGCAGAAGTTGGAGGAAAGAAGGGACGCCGGGACTTTAGTTAAGCAGATTCCATCTGCCTGTCCTGAGATGGTCCTTTCCCCCCTGAATCTGAAGTGCAGAGGTTGCACAGCAGAAAGCGTGAAGGAAGACTGCCCTCCGCCCCTCCCCCCATGTACAGCTTCAAAGTTGGCACCTGCGTTTTATATTATATATTTTTTTCTTACCGTTTTATTCTGTTTTCTCCTCCTCTCCCTTCTCCCTCTTTCTTCCCACCCTCCTTTTCTTTACTTTGGACCTAGTATGATAGCAACAAATGTTTGTCTCGTCCCCCCCAGCACTATCTGAAATGTCGTCTGGCCTAGTACGATAGCCTCTTGTTTTGTTCCTCTCCCTCCTTTCTCCTCCCCCCTCCCTCACCTCTTGTTAATCTCCAGCTCTACCAGAAAGGTTGTCAGGCCTAGTATGGTAGTCGCCTATCTGTTTCCCATTTCCTTCCTATCTGTGTTTTAGCTCTTGCACTATCTGAAATGTCATCAGGCCGAGTACGATAGTTAATTTCACATTCTTGTTCATGGCGTGCAAGAATGTCATTGTATTTTCCATTGTTCCCTCCCTTGCCGTGAAGAGCTTTGAAACACATTGTGTATATGCGCTATATTAATAAACTATCATATCAACCTATCATATAATGTGAACCTGATTGCAGAGACTGTGCAGCAGGAAGCATGCCGGAGACTGTAGCTGGAAGTTGGTATGTAGCTGAGGGTCTCGGGCGCGAGACGAGCTCTGTAACTGCGTGGCAGGAACAAAGACGACTTCACAGAGGAAGAGTGTCTGTTCATAAGGAGCCAGATGCAGTTAAAGCCATGCAACACACGAAGACAGAAGCCAGTGTGTGTTACCGTGCATTCTGATCACTTGCGTGAACAAAGGCAGGCAACTGTAGACAAGAAGAATGCATCAGCAACTGAGGCCCCTTCCATGTGATGGATGAAAAGCTCTGAATTAACCCCGATCATTGGCGTTGCTTTGGGAAGCCTTCCATGCCATCAATTTTAGGCTGTCTTCCCCAATACAGAAGCGGACCAGCCAGCTGCGAACCAGTCCTGGTCATGCCACCAATGCGTGACATGTAAGGTGGCCCAGAAAAATTCCAGTAAATATGGTTAGTTTGAAACCTTTGATCGATCACTTAGTTTAAGTGGACAGCAGATTGTCCCTTCCCTCGATTTCACCTATGTCAATGGTTGTGCTATAATGTTCAGCCACTCCCGCCGTTATATGTACAAGTTGGAACCCTTGCTTTCAGCAGAAGATGGGATTGGCATGTATGCTCTCACCCTACCTTAAAGAGGGCCCTTTGCCCATTGTGAATGCACTCACAAGATTCATACAGTGTGTATATGTGAATTTACTTTGCACTACTTTGTATGTAGATGGAAGAAATGCAGCATGAGAGGTTTGAGTTTTTGCAACAATTTGGCCCAGTCAATTGCTCACCCTTCTACCAAGTTTCACATCAGCGGGAAAATTGATGGTTCTGCCATCCATTATTCAAATCTTTAAAATGGGGTGGATCACAAGCCACATCCAAATTCTGGTTCCCTCGCCATCTAAAACAGAGGTGTATTTATTTGATAATCAACTTCTTCTGAAATTTGATCCGCCGCAACCAACCCCACCCATCACTCTAGCCCATGAGACTCATTTTCCAGCAAAGCGGCCTCCTGCTTTCAAAATGTGGCTCTCCATACCTCAGTATGGTAGCATTGTACAAAGCTAAGAAAATAATGACATTCCAAAATAGTGCACAGACTGCTAATGCAACTCCATATGGAAGGTTTTGGCGTCCCCACCACTCTGGGCAAATGGGTGCTGGGGTGCCGCTACTTCCCCTTTGTGACAAGCAGCTCAGCACACCCCTCCCACCCCCATGTGCTTTATTCCCACAGAGGCCTGAGCCGCATACCTTAGCAGGGGCGCGTCCCTCGCCACTCATTTAGTTTCTTCCTGATCCCATTTGGTTCCACATCAAACGTAGCAATGGCCTCCCATTTTTGTGCTAGCAATATAGATACGATGCCAGACAGGAGAGGAGTCTGCGCTGCACCCAGTCACTCAGTGTGTTCATGCGGTGGAGACCGGCAACTTGAACATGCTGACTAACAGGAGAGAGTCCTCTCCTGTCAGGCAGTCAGGCAGCCCGATAATGTCATGGTGGGGAGGGCCTTTTGGTCCTCCCCATGGCAGCACGGGCACATGTGGAGGGTGTATGCAGGTAAGTTACTTGTTTAACTTAATGTGTATGTATGCATGTATAGATTATAAGTATGTATATGGAACAAGTTACTTACCTGTAACTGTTCTCCAGCATGGGTCTGGCATGGATTCACATGCTCATGAATATTCCCCGTCGTCAGGCCGGGAATCCTCGGTATAGAAAAAATCAGTATCAGTTTCGTTTCTGATCTGTCTTTCTCAGTAGTAACCAATCACTGGTCTCTGGGTCATACTGCCCCCAGCCAATGACTGCCCTCTCCCTAAGCCCCGCCCCTGGCAGCCATCCTCAGATTTGGTAGCACGTGAAGTGGCAGTATGACCAAGTGAAGAGCTGCAGAGGGGTAGGCGGGAGGGTTCGCATGTGAATCCATGCCAGACCCATGCTGGAGAGCAACAGTTACAGGTAAGTTACAGGTAAGTACCTTGTTCCTTCTCCAGCATGGGGTCTGGCATGGATTCACATGAATATAAGAATACCTAGCAGTATACACATGCACAACCACGGGAGGTGGCACAAGGCTCAATATCAAGCAATACAACAACTCAACATTAAGCAACTCTTACCTCCTCACCAGGCTCACCTTAGGCGAACAGGTTGCGCAGCACTGCCTGGCCGACTCTGGACTCCTCCCTGGAATCCCGGTCGACGCAGTAGAATCTTGTGAAGGTGTGCGTCGACCTCCACGTAGCAGCCCTGCAGATGTCGAGCAGGGGTACACCAGACAGGAACGCCGTAGTAGCAGCGATCGCTCTGGTCGAATGGGCCCTCGGACGGCCTGGCAACGGTCGGTTTGCCAACCGGTGACAGTGCATGATGCAGCCGGAGAGCCATCTGGAAATGGAAGTCTTCGAGAGAGCCTTCCCTTGATTCACAAGCCCAAAGTTCACAAACAGCTGTGATGTCTTCCGAAAACTCTTCGTGCGGAACTTCAGCGCTCTAGCTACATCCAGCGAGTGCAGAGTCCTCTCAGCCGGCGACGGGAAGAAAACTGGCAACACCAAGGGCTTGTTGAGGTGGAAGTCCGACGGCACCTTGGGCATGAAAGAGGGGTGCATCCTCAGCACCACCCTCGTGTCGTGAAAAGTCAAGTATTGAGGCTTGCAAGACAGGGCCTGGATCTCTCCCACTCGTCGTGCAGAGGTGATGGCCACGGGGAATGCTGTCTTCCACGACAGAAACTTCAACGGCACTGAATGCATAGGCTCGAATGGGGCCCCCATGAGCCTAGTTAGCACAACGTTGAGCTCCCACGCCGGGGCAGGGGCCTTAACCGGCGGGAATGATCGGAACAGTCCTTTCATAAATTCCTTCACCAGACGATGAGACCACAAGGACGCCCGTCCTGTAGTTCTGGTGTAACGTGAGACGGCAGCCAGATGTACCTTGATTGAAGCGTGAGATAGGCCAGCCTTGGCCAAAGACAGTAGGTACGGCAATACTTGAGGGGCCGTAATCCGCAGAGGGTTAATCTTCTGTGCACGGCACCAGACAGAGAACCTCTTTCATTCGTGTCCGTAGCACTTGAGAGTTGAGGCTGCCCTGGCCTTTGCAAGAACCTCTCTGCAGTCGACCGGGATGTCGTATCCTCCAAACTCTAGTGCTGCAGGAGCCAGACCTGCAAGTTCAGCGACTCTGGTTCGTGATGAAGAATGGCGCCTCCTTCTCTGGAGAGAAGATCCACGTCCGTCGGCAGTTTGACTGGTGTGGACGCTGACAAGTCCAGAAGGTCCGGGAACCAGACCTGCCTCGGCCACGCCGGTGCGACGAGGATCATCCTGCACCGGGACCTCTTGAGCTGGTTGACGAGCCGGAGTAGCAACGGCAACGGCGGGAATGCATAAAGGAACAGGCCGTCCCAGGTGAACGAGAAAGCATCGCCCATGCTCCTCGGTTGGGGAAACCTGCTGGCGAACCTCCGGCACTTGGAGTTCGCCGCCGTCGCGAAGAGATCGATCTGGGGTTCGCCCCATCGTCGGAAGAGTCGGTCCACTTGATCCTGGCACAGTTCCCACTCGTGGCACGAGCGCAGCTCCCTGCTGAGTGAGTCGGCGATGGTGTTTTTTATCCCTGCCAGATGAAAGGGTACCAGAAACATCCCTTGGGCGATGGCCCAATGCCACAGATCCTGGGCTTCCTTGGACAGGGCAGGGGATCTGGTTCCGCCCTGCTTCCGAATGTAAAACATTGTGGTGGTGTTGTCGGTGAAGATCCTCACCACCTTGCCCTTGAGGGACGGAAGGAAGGACCTGAGGGCCCAGAACACTGCGCGGAGCTCCAAGATGTTGATGTGGAGAGTCTTCTCCTCCGAGCACCAAAGGCCTCTCGCGTGGAGACCCCCGGTGTGCGCTCCCCAACCTTCCAGGGAGGCATCCGTCGTCACCGTCACCTGGTGGGCCGGGGCTAGGAAGCCTGTTCCCGCTGTCAGATGAGCGCAGACACCCCACCATCGTATCGCCTAACGGAATGCTTCGTCGAGCGGGATCCTGTCCTCGAAGCTGCCCGTCGTCTGGATCCAGTGGGCGTCGAGGAATTCTTGCAAGGGCCGCATCCGAAGTCTACAGTGGGGCACCAGATAAATGCAGGACGACATCATTCCGAGGAGGAACTTGATAGACCTCACTCTGGCCACGTCCGTGGCCAGTAGACGTTGCACCTTTCCTAGGATGGTCCTTATACTTTCCTCCGACGGTGAGGCCCGCCGCGCCACTGTGTCGAGCTGTGCTCCCAGAAACAGGGCGACGTGACCAGGTGGGATTTTGGAAAGTTGATGGAGAACCCCAGGTCCGTGAGCAGCTGGACGGACTTCGCAGTGTGTTCCACGGCGAGCTCCCTTGTCCTTGCCCGTATGAGCCAGTCATCCAGGTAGGGGTAGACGTGGATCCCCTGCAGGCGCAGCCGCGCCACCACCGGTGCCAGGAACTTGTTGAACACCCTGGGCGCGGATTTTAATCCGCACGGGAGGGCCTTGAACTGGTAGTGCCGCCCTTTGACCACGAACCTGAGGAACTTTCGGTGCCTCTTTAGAATAGGGATGTGGAAGTAAGCATCCTCCAAGTCCAACGACGACAGGAAATCGCCCTCCTCCAGCTGTCCCAGCACGTGCTGGAGGGTGACCATCCGGAACTTCTGTGCCTTGATGTATTTGTTTACTCATCGCAGGTCCAGGATGGGACGCCATCCTCCGGTCTTCTTCTTCACGAGGAAGTATCTTGAGTAAACTCCGGAGCCCCGAAGCCTCTTCGGGACGAGCTCGATGGCATCTTTCCTGAGCATCGCCTGTACTTCCAACAGCAGTTGAGGGACGTGATTTTCCTTCCTGGCCACGGGAGGAATGCGGGGGCACCTCTTCTGGAACTCGAGGGCGTGCCCCAGGGCCAGGGCGTCCAGCACCCAACGGTCGGTGGAGATGGACTCCCACACGCCAACGAACTTCATCAGCCGGCCTCCCACCGGGGTGCTTCGGCAGGGGCCCGACCCGACGGACGGTTCAATCTTGCTTGGAGGCCGCTTTGCCTCCTTGACCACCTTGGCGACGACGGCGGGATCCACTTGACTTGCCGCGTCCCCTGTAGGCCTCCTGCGACGAAGACCTTGCCGCTTGACGGTAAGTAGAGGAGCTGCTGCCGGCTCCCTTGGAGGCACCCTGTCTGCCTCCGGAGCTCCGAAAGGACGGCCGTCGCTGTTGGAGCACACCCAGTGCACAGGCCGTCTCCGTGTCAGTCTTGATCGCCTGAAGGGATTCATCAACCGCCTTGCCAAAAAGGTTGTTCCCATCGAAGGGCATGTCCAAAACCTTGGTCTGAACGTCCTGGCGGAAATCCGTCGCCTTGAGCCATCCTCGTCGTCTCAGGCAAACGCTGTTGCCCAACTGACGGAAACCGGTGTCGGCGATGTCCGTAGCCACCGTAATGGCGTGGTCCGAGGCAATCTCACCTTCCTGCAAGATTTCCAGGGCCTCAGCCCTCTTGGCATTCGGAAGGAAGTCCAACAGAGGGGCGATCTTGAACCACGACTCCCTGTCTTAGCGTGCTACGATGGCCAGGGCATTGGCCGTCTTGATGGTCGTCGCTGCAGATGAGATGACCCGTCGTCCCATCGCATCCAGCTTCCTACCCTCGCCGTCCGGAGGGGAGGTTGAAGTCGAGGCCAATGCCCCCCCCGCTTTCTTCTTGGCCGCTGCCGAAACGACCGTGTCCGGGGTAGGTTGCGCCCTAAGGCAAAATGGGGGCAGAGTCGGCTACCCGGTACTTCTTCTCGTACCGGTCCCTCTTCGCAGGAGCCATGGCAGGGTTCTTTAGGAGGGCGAGCCCCTCATCCCAGATGTCATCAAGCGGTACGGCGAGGACCGTCTTCCTTTTAGCCTCGTGCCGCTGGTAAAGGAACCCCTCCTTCTTTTCCTCGGGGCAGAGCTGGAAGAGCTCGGATGCCCTGGAGATCATTGCATGGAAGGATCCAATCTCGTCGGGCGGGGACGCCCGGGCAGAGGGCGACGGGGGACACGTCCCGTCGTCGCCTCCATCGTCATCCGTACCCTTCGTAGTCGTGTCCATGCCTGTATCATCCCCGTGGGTAATGGACCGGGGGGAAGGCAGAGAAGGCCGCAGAGGCGGGAGAGGAGGCCTAGGATGCGTCCTCCTCCTCTTAAGTGGTGGGCTCCCCGAAGGTCCTGGCTCCGGTTCCTCTGTCGGGTCTGGCTCAGGAACCCCCGTCGGGGGAAGGGGCAACCTAGTCCTTATCTCCGAGCACAAGGACTGGATGGCTGACAAAATGGCCGCCGAGGTGTCCTGCGGCGCCGGAAACGACGGGAGTGAGGGCTCTTGAGGAGCCTCGTCTGCGTCACCGTCGCCCTCGTCGGGATCCCTCCGTGTCCGTATCCACGACAACCACCCCCCCCCCCTTTCCAACGAGGACTTCGTGGGGGTCTTCTCGATGGGCCTGAAAGACGACTCCCTCCGCAGTGGCAGGGAGACACTGGTACCTGAGGGCGCCTCCACTGGCGTAGCCTCCACAGGCTGAGCCAGGGCTGCAGCGACATCCTCAATCGAGGTCTTAGCAGGGTGAATTAAGGCCAACGTCACCTTCTGTACGCCTGGGGCCTTCACCTTGGGGGGGGGAGGGTCTGAGCCTCTCTCCCCCTCTGCCGGAATCTTCGAGATCGATCGGGGGCCTTTCCAGAAGCTTCCCCGGGTTCTCGGACTTCCTCTTACCCGAGCCAGAGCGTTGGCTCGTGGTCGATGGCGCCGGGGAGGGTGCGCCCTGCCTGGCAGCCAAGGAGCCCGACCGTTCGGCGCTCCCGGTGCCCGCAGACTCGCGGTGCTTAGCCTTTTGTTTGGCCCACGTCGCCGGAGCACCCTCACAGGACTTAGAAGACCGCTCTGACTTCTTCTTCTTCTCGCCTGGCGAGCTCTTACCTTCCAGTCAGTTGGCGAGACGGAGGTGGCGATCCTTCATAGTCCGCTCTGACATGTTCCCACAAAACACGCAGTCCTTTTCCTATTGCGTCTTGTCCTCATGGAGACAGTAGAGGCATAACGAATGCTCGTCCTCCTTGAAAACGTTCTGAAGCTGGCATCCAGGGCAGGTCCTGAATAGCTTCCCGGGCGTCGAGCTCCAGTTCTCCTGGGCCATGTCCGGGGTAGGCCTTGGAACTTCTGGAATCCTCCAAAAGCGTAACTCGACGAAATCTTCACCCTTGAGGGGCGTAGAAACTCCGAAACGGATCCTCGTTGATCGGAAGTAGAAGCGGTGGAGCTTGAGGCTCAATTTAACCGAAAAAATGAGAAAACTCCTGAAAAAACGCAGCAAAAGCTCGAGAGCTAAGCACGAGGACTCCCAACACTTGAACGTGCGGTAAAAATCTGAGGATGGCTGCCAGGGGCGGGGCTTAGGGAGAGGGCAGTCATGGGGGCAGTATGACCCAGAGACCAGTGATTGGTTACTGAGAAAGACAGATCAGAAACGAAACTGATACTGATTTTTTCTATACCGAGGATTCCCGGCCTGACGACGGGGAATATTCATGAGCATGTGAATCCATGCCAGACCCCATGCTGGAGAAGTTGGTGTTTGTTTTCATGAAAGCGTGCATCTAAGGAGTTGTAGGAGTGATGTGTAAACGCCCGGGTGAAAGTGTCTGTACATCAGCGCCCACCCTTAAATTTAGGGGCTTAGCGGGGCCCCCCAAAATTAGGGGTGGTGGCCGCTGGGGCATGGCATTCTTTTTTGCTTTACCCCTGATGCACAGTAACGTGCATCATGGGTAAAGTAAAAATTGTAAGTGACCTGTTATTGTGTTGCTAGATTGGCCTACATTGAATAAACGCCCCACGTAATAAAACTCAAGTTTGCTTTACCCTTGATCCACAGTTATTGTCCATAAAGGATTAAGCATACATGATCAGCATGCATCTAGCTAGAATGCCCTACAATTAATGTTGGCTAGTCTAGCAAAGTAATAAAACTTTACCTTTGATGTATAGTAACTGTGCATCAAGGGTAAAACAAACATGACTTATTATGTGGCTAAACTGGCTTAAATTGGTGGCTACTGTCTAGCCATATATTCTTTGCGTCTCATGGCATTGTTGTACTTTGCATGAAGGGTAAAAGCAAATAGAAGTTGAATTACTTGGTACACTAGCCTATCTTAGTATAGCCACTTTAGCTGGTATTTCTGGCATATATTGGTGCAGGATGCAAGGACATGTATAAAGGCACAAACGTTGTGGACAAAGGCATCATGAATATATGTGGGAAAATGGTCTGGGGCACTGTTGGTAACTTGCATCTACTGCGTTTCTACAATGTGCTACCATACAAAATTGATTGCAATATGTGTGGCTGTTTACCCACTTTTTCATAGAAAGTGCTGTAAATACAGTATTTTCACCCAATATTTAAAACCTTCTCGGGGCAGAAACCCCCAAGAACCCTTGTTTGGTTCGGGATCATGCATATTAGACACATACATTTACGACCCTCACGTTCAAAAATTCACCAGCCACCACTGATGGAAGACCAGTTTGGGTTGTGCTCCAAGATTCTTACCAGACTGCACAAAGCAAACACGCTTTAAAAAAGAACACCAAAAGCACAGCCTTTTCAAAAGCCTGTGTCTTGTGGGGGGAAAACCCAGGCGACCAGCCCTTCTAAACAGCAGCAAGCAGACATTCAGGAAATTGCAGACATTTAGCACACGGTCTTCCGAACCGATGGAACACCATCAGGAGTTTAAAGAAATACATGCGATTGACAAAAGACAAGGTGTGCTTTAAAAAAAGAATGGGCAAGCATTGGGAAAGAGGGTGCAGTCACATGGCAAACTTCAATTTCCCATCCAAACATCGTAAATATATTACATCGTACACAATATTTTTGAAGCCTAGATTCCCCAAATCGTTTAAAATGTGTTTTTGTTTTTCAAATTGGTGTTATTTAACAGAGATATGGTTTGGAAATGAATTAAGTAAAGGAGTACAGTAAAGAAGCAGTAATGTACTTACCAACAGAAAAGCAAAGAAGCGAAAGCATGAAAGGAAAAAAAAGAACAGCAAAGCTAAGACTTCAAGCTTAAACAGAGTGCCAAAGAGAAAGGAAGGGTTCTCAATCATTTTGCCCTTGAGGACGGACAAACAGATGTCTGCCTCTCTGCACAAAGGCTCAGGCAGTGTTCTGGCTCAGTTCCATTCAGTTATTCACAATGTGCGACAACCATTAGTAAAAGGAAGAAATATAAACAGGCGGTCATAGGCTTTGTAAAAAAAATGCAAAATGCGCTCAGCAACATATATTCCAAGGGGAATAGGTGTACACTTCAGCAATTAAATAAACATTTGCAAACAAACCGTGCAGATTGTGGCTCTGGCCATGACCATTTCAAGAAACAGAATACAAACCAAGAATCCAACAGCCCTCTTAAGGTGATGACGGACTACCTTCTTTGCCAACAGTTTACCAGATATTCAGTTACTTATGGTACACATGTTTCTTGTTATTGAAGCTATCATTTTGTCGTTATAAAACGCCACAAAACTGCCCCCAGACTTTCCACACCAGCATCTATATAAATCGGCAAAGGCAAATAGCCTAGCCTTGAAAGTGGACAAAATCCTTCTGGAAACGAAACAGAAGCATGTGCTAGAGGATGAGAAATTGCCCATCATCATTGCTCACCATTGCTTAATGGTGCCTTCCGTAGCTAGCCAAGTATGGCGGGAATCATGCATGTCTCAAGTGCAAGGACATTAACCGCCCTGCCCCTTATCGGGAGCCTAAAGTGCGGCTTTCTGAAATGGATACATGAATGCCCCCATTTCCCCTGAAAACCATGCACGTCTCAAGTGCAAGACCATTACCGCTTTCTGGGATGAATAAACTATTTTAGTCAGAAATGCACTCTTCTTAAATACCTTTCTAAACATGCAAGACATCTGGTTCCTTCCAAACTGGAGCACAGTAGTGGCCGCTGCATAATGGGCGTTATGCACAAGCCATCACTTATTCGCCAATGGAACGCTGTCCACGTCGGCAGCCTGCAGGGAGCAGGTGGCACTGGGGAGAAGTGGTTCACAGAAAGTAATAAGAGCGTCAGAATAAGATGGTATGGTTGCTTCCTAACAACCGAGTGAAAGTCGGACACAGACAACTTCCCGCGTTGATCCCAGTGCATGGAGAAGTGCAACACAGGCGTTGAACCGAAAGAGCAAGCGGGAAAAAAAAAATAAGTGTAAAAGAAAAAACAACTCCGAAGAAATGGTTGTGTGCATGCTTGTGTGAGTGGTGTGTAAATGTGTGCGCACGTGCACTGGCTGCAAGACACTGTTTTGCAGGGTAATGCTGGCACATACTGGACACTGGTTATATTATAAGGGCACCTGTAATACCACAGGTCTTCCAGGTAAGTAGTACAGAAAATTACACAATGGACCTGGGGCCTTACCTACATACTGGACACTGCCAGCATGAAAAAGGTGTACTTTGCCTACTGACATATTTACCCGTATGCCATATTGTAAACACACATTTCATGCTGGTTGTGGTCAATATTACAAGTCGGCATCTTCGGCAGTTTTTTATGTGATCGCCCACATAACAGATTGTAAATGGCATGGGGGGTGTGGTGGGAGGGGCGTAAACCGTAGAGGCTTGCTGGCTGCGATAGGTAAAATATGTATGCCCCTCTTTAAAAATCGAAAGAAAATGGAAGTGGACTTGCCCAAACAAAAAAAAGAGGAAAATGTGTTCACATGAGTACGGGGATGAGTGAACAGCACAGGCTATTCGGACACAACCACCCACTTTACAGGTCTCTTCTTTCCCTGTACTCAATTTCTGTTTTTTTTTTTTAAGTAAGCAATGAAATTTAAAGTACACCAAGAACCTATTGGGTCATTTTCTAGCCACAAAATGTGGTTGGGGGAACGCACTAGTTTTAGGCTGGCACAGGTTTTTAAAAATCAAACTTTCACCCGGATCTGGGGTCCTTTAAAGCAGAAACCCCACTCCAGCACATGTTGGCATAGGGGCAACCACTCAAGGTGTAAAGTTACGACCAATGTGTTTTAATGCGACTTACTGACTTGGGTCAGACATGCAATTATTAACGTGTGCACTAATGTGTTCCATTGTGATTAACTGACTAGAGCTAGACATAGAATTCATAACTGATGTCACTGTCCATTTGACGAACCTGGGAAGATGTGTATTTGAATTTCAGAATATTAGAACAACCTTTTTACTAAATCCTGTCAAATCAACTTAAACGTCCAAATGCGTGATAAGCATTTTAAGCATTGTTACTTGCTGTATTAACAACTCTGTAGTGGAGAACAGTTATATCTATTTTGAAATATTTGACATAAAAAGAGATTTTGAATCAATATAAACCTAATGATTAACCAAGAGTTTAATGGTATTATTACACTTTTGGTCTGTTCTTATTAGGTTCCTCTTAGCCAACAAATGCCAATTATCACTCACAACAGTGTTTAAGATAGAGGCAGTTGTGCTTGGTGCATGGTGCCATTCTTTTGCTTATTGTCATTCTATCCAGACTCCAGGATAGCCTGGCACACCATCCCTAGCAGCACCAAATCTATAACTAATCTTAATCCTTGGGCAGTACCAACTGAGTGCAGGCTGAACTTTGTGATTACTCTTCCTGCCATAGGCTGACATGAGAAATAAAAAAGAAGAGTTGCCATGGCTTTGAATGGGCTTTCAAAGGGAAGTCGTACTCGGTTGACCTTAAGGCATAACATGATTGGATAATTTTGTTATTTTAGAATGTTCAGATTGATGTGATGTCCCTGGCTCTCTCAAGCACGTCGACCGTACATGAGTGGAGAAAAATGTCCTTTAAAACACCAGTGACCCTCAACTTGGAGGCTGTATTTATCTTAAAAACACATGCAGGTAGCTCAGTGAAGACATAAATGGGGAAAATTGTTCCATACTGAAATACAGTGAGTTCAACAACACATCAGTGCATTAGATCTTGCAATGCATCACGTGCTACACATTTCGAGGGGTTGCAACATCTTTTGAGACAATAGGCAAATATGTGTCACCAAAACCATTTCAAATGCATTATCAAACTGAAGTGGGGGTAGTTCCAAATGGGTGCAGTACACAAAGCAAATGGGAGATTTCTTCCATGTGTTCTATGCTTGCATAGTCTTTGGGTCAGATATTTTAACATGGAAATGTGGCCATCATTTGTATAACTTTTAATGTACAAAATAGTGCAAATTCCAATTCCAAAATCAGAAAACCTGAGTATCTAGACATCGAGACAAAGGAGATTTTTGGCATCCTTATGAAGGCTGTTGGATCAACACACACTTGTTAATAATTTAGAGAAATAGCTAAGGTTAGACAGAGAAGATCATTGCGCTTCCAGTAAAGCTACAGCAGAAGCTAGGTCCTAGATCTAGAAAGGCACACAAATCTTCACCTTGTATTGTTCTTCATGGAATGGAACTGGCCACTGTCGGGTAACAGAAACAGGCACAAAGTTAACAGATCACATACCACAAGCAGTCAGGGCAGTGTGGCCTTTCAGCCTCGAAAAATAGCTATGGAGGAGAAAAAGAACCTCATCTAAAACAGTACGCAGATTTTTCTTTTAATTAAAGAAAACACCCCAAAGTTTCAAAAAATAACCAAGAAAACAAATGTAAAAGATTCAACCTGTATTACAGGACATGGCAGATGCTCTAATAATCCCCTTCAGCTCCAGCCTCACTCCATCTCCTGTCTAATGACCCCCACCGCAGAGGATGCCTAGATCATCTTTAAGATCCCCAAAACCTCTTCCATCCCCCACCCCAACCTCACCCTCACCTCATGCCTCACAGAAATCGACCACTGGATGACTGCTAACCACCTCCTCCTCAAGCCCTAGAAAAAACCCAAATCATGATCTTTGGGAAGACGGCACTGTTCCCCCAAACCACCCCCTGGCCTTCCTCCCTAGGCCCTCCTCCCGCTGCATACAATGCAGTAAAAAACCTTGGATGCACCATGGATGCATACCAGGTTACCTCTCCTACCCTCACAGTCACAGCAATCATGGCCATCGTCCTCTCCCGTCAAGACTACGCAAGTTTGCTTTACCTGGGATCTCCTGCATATCAATTTAGAAAACTCCAACAAGTCCAAAACTCTGCAGCTAGGCTCCGCCTGGCCCTTGGCCCCTGCGAGCACATGACACCAGCCCTCTGTGTCCTCCACTGGCTCCATGTCGGGTGACAGCCACTTTCTAAGCCATGTGCATCACCCACCGTGCCCTTCAAAAGACAGGCCCAGAATACCTTCAACAGAAACACATCCATTACCAACCCAATAGAAACATGCGATCAGGCACTGCACTCCTCCTTGTGTTCTCTCCCTTAAAAATCGACAAGAATAGGGGGATCCCCTTGTCTGTCCAAGCCTCATCAATCTGGAATACAATATTCCTTAGCATCCGCCACAGAGGATCACCTTGCCTTCCAGAGAGCCCTCAAGACCCGACTCCCTCCTCCCCCTGCATCCTGACTAACCCATGCCGCACTCTGGACTATTTAACCACCTCTCAGGTAGGCCAGGGCCGCAATGAACCAGCCACAAAACGTACTGAGTGACAGAGGATACACTTCAGCAGACAACAGGACAGAATCCACGCTGCATCTAGGAAATCAAGAACCAGCCAGGACACACAGGTACGTATCACACTCTATGCTTATGGGAGATACCCAAAGGCACGGCCACCCACCCGCAAGCATCTTCTATCATGCACTACTTTAACACACATAACACAACACCTCCGTCATAAGAATCCCCCACAACAATTCGGTCTAGCTGGACACAAGGAGTCTCCTGTTCTCGCATACTCTACAGACTAACTCACAGCACCCATCAACATGCCAGCTCGACATGGATAGCAAACAGGGACTTGGCCACCCCTACATACCTTCGTAATGGATAAAATGCACGCGCACATTCTAAACTCCTCTGACGAATCTCCCATACCTTGGAATTCGGTCCCCTCAGAGCATTCACATACAGCGCTTTGATGCTATACCAATGAGAAAAGACGCTATACAAATGACAATTACATTACAGCAACAGTCCAAGGTGGGATGTCACTGCAGCAGTGACATTCCCCCTTGGTTAGTAGTGGACTGGTGGTGCATTGACTAACAAACGAGTTTATTCCATGTTTAAAACAAATTCTCTATTGGCAATGGATTTACAAAGGAAAACAGCCCTGAATATGGGGTATCCGCTGCTCAGAACTATTCTCCACAAAGAAAGAACCTTGTAGGTTGTGCAGCCAAAACAATCGGGGAGTAAATGTTTCAGGGTATTTGTCTGCACGAACCTATCATCTGATATCTAAAGAAAATTGATGCAATAGTCGGTCTCTGGTGAAAAAAATCCTACTTTTGTTTTTTGGGGGGGAATAAAATGTAAAAACAAGCCATAACTAATACAACTATCAGTGAATCCTCCATCGCCGTAATATTTCATTAACATTCCTACCTGCCCCGGTTTTCTTTGCCCTTTACTTTGTTTTCTTGGCTTTTTCCTGCCAACGAATCCCACTCCACAATGCAATCTTCTACTTTCAAGTTGAGGTGTGACGATGTGCTGTCAAAGGTGAAATTCAGGGCTACACAAAACAAAACGAGAAATCATGCATCTTGCGATTCACTTAAAAAAAGAATCCCTTAATATTGGTTTACAAAATCCCGAGCGTTTACGATAAAGGCTGGAATTTATTTATGTTTATTAAAATGTTTCATTTGACATCTCTCATACTATAAAACGACACTTTATACGCTGAGAAATTGTGACCGAGTGACAGTGTTGTCTTAAATGCAACCATCACACTTACATCCCAGACAGACAAATGGCACGTACCAGACATTACATATGCCAACACTAGCCCTAGCCATAGAGTGAAAGCAGAAAGAGAGTACAACTCAGTACGATTTGTGAGGTTGGGAAAGGAGGTAAGAGGGGCACTGGGGCCAGACTAGGCAACCTGTGACATGAAATAAACCCCAGCATGACGCCCCCTCGCACCGCCCTCCGACCTCCCTTTGCTCCCCCATTCCCAGCCTCTATGCTGAGGTCAGTCATATACCTCAGGAGAGAGAAACAGAAGGGTGCTTGTATAATGATCAGGACAAGACTAAGAAATTCCTAAATGGGAGCTGCGGGCCACCCACTAAATCCACACACACCAAACAGCCCCTTCAGCGTGGACAGGGCAGAACACACAGCACCAATCCCGGAGCCTAACTAATGAGCCTGTACAGGTGACCATGCTTTGTTTATTAGTGTGAAGGTGTAGCAGGCGAGCCAGCAAGCAAGACAAAGGCAGTAAAAGAAGGGATCGATACGAGTTGGGGAAGTGCAAGACCAGGAGGAGAAAGGAAGGAATGGAAGAAGGGACAGGTTCGAGTGGGGGTTGGGGAGGGCAAGATCAGGAGGAAGGAAGGCAAGAGGAGAGGAAAGAAGAGAGGGAAGAGGGTGTCAGAGGAAAAGAAAGAGCAGCTCACCAGAGACTGAGGAAGGCAGCAGAAGGTGGTAGTGGTGTAAAAACCAAATAGGGAGTAAAAACCAAATAGGGGCACAGTTGGGGAGAAGCAAGGATAACAGAGCTGGTTCAATTCAAAGAGCGGTGGACCCAGGTCCAGAGACTGGTAGGGCAAGACCCTAAAGACCCAAGAAAAGCTAATGGATAACATTGCAGATATAGGCTAGCCAGAAGCCATAATCCAGATCTGGTGGGATTGGCAAACTGACTAAGGACAATAAAGAAGGCTTGCCGGTCCAAGACGGTAAGAGGTGATCAGCAGACTTTCCAGGGGGGGGGGGCAAAGTCTGGATCTGGTGGAACAGACAAGCCCTGTGCCCAAATATAAAAGATGTTCACCAAGATTAAAAGTGAGGCGCCATATTGAGAGATAAACCTACAGAGCAACCAGTATATGAAGAAATATATAGCAAGCCTGAGCTGGGAAGGTTCCTGGGGGTTAACACAGAGGCCCACAGTGAAAATGAGCCAAAGGATTTCCCCACGGAAGCCAAGTCTACAAGCGAGGACTTGCGGGTTGAGACACTTTTCAGCACAGGTAACACCTTTGGTGGGGGGCTAGAGCAGCTTGAAAAATCAACCCAAGGAAGAACAAGAATACATAGACCCATCAGCAAGCAGATAAGCCAGCCCAGGAGGGCTAGCCCTTACTCCGAGACAGAGTCTCGGGAAGACAACCCAGAGAACTGTAAGGGACTCAGAGGCTCTCAGGAACCACGACCCAAGGAATTGAGTAGACATTGGGCCTGATCCACAAACCATTTTTCAAAGAGCAAATCCAACTGAAAAACACTTCGAGAATCAATTTGTGTCTCACGCTCTAGTTTCCAGAGTCACGAACCAGAGTACGGTCTTGGAACCTGCTGCAATGCAAGGCGCAAGAGCTTGTAAAACACACTGACCCTTCATGAACACTCCTTTCGCCAGTTTAGTTCTCCTTGCAGCCTCACCCTGTTTTGGGGAGATGCATCCAACCTTGGGCTCTCCCGCACAGCAACCCCACCACTTCAAACACAATAAATCTGCTTATTTTAGCACAGATTTCTGTCTTCAGTCCTTTGGTGATCTCGCATTACTTGACAAGGGGCAGTCGGAAAAACATATGCGAGAGAGAAATGGATCCCCTAGGAGAAAAGATATCAAGACACTACTATTCACTTTAGAAACCAAATTCAGAAAAGGGTCCCAAGTCACAAAAAATGTTCAATATTCGCACTAGAGCAGAAACAAAAATACCCGGCATTGAAGCAAAAAGTTGTATACGTTTGTTCTGTTGCCATATTTGTACCAATTTCATGCAATATACATATGAACTAGGCTTTAATATATGTAGGCTGTACGATACATTCTGCTTGCTGCGTATTATGTGCATTTGATGGTTTCTTAGATCCGTTTTAGATAATTCGCCAATATGTCTAGCTTACTTTGTTTGGGTAGTTGGCCCCAAGCTCCTATTCAGATTGAGAATGGTCTTGGGCACACATTTTAATGAACTTTCCTTTGTGTAATGTGTTATTAAATTTGCTGATCTGCATGCGTTAGGTTTATTTAGTTGGCAAACATGTGTTTGCTGCTCTTAAGGAGTCTATGCCAGGTCAGTAAGCCTATGTTGTTGCACTATTTTGTCTGCTAAAAATATAAAAATGATTGAGTGAGGTGAGGTGTTTGTGTCATTTGCAACGTGTGTCGTGGATCGGAACACGGGGAAGGGTTTAGGAGGAAGAGATAAATGAGACTAGGGAGGGTGGTCTGAATTGTGTGGCATTCATTCCTTCATTCTGTGCCTCAGCTACATGAA